>NW_027464585.1:40554369-40860202 GCF_043290135.1 Rhipicephalus microplus
CGGCGGCGCTTCGGCTCGCAGTAAGACGTCCGTCCTCCGCTGTAGCCGTGGCGTACAAGTACTGTGGACACAGCGTTCATTCCGTCGCTGGCTGCTCGTTTTGGAATTAGCACGTTTATACATTTAAATTTTTGGATCCTCATTGATAGGTGCAAGTATCCGCTACCTACGTTATGGTCCCTATATCTCTATAATACTTTATTGCTAGGGTGCTATGTACATCTGACGCTTATAGCACCCGCTTTTGTCAAAAAATGTACCTGGGCTAAGCTGTAGGTATGTATTGCTTCTACTCTTGTCAACCGACTCCACTTTTATTCGGTACAGGTGGACTTCAGAGACAAGAAACTTTTTGTGCACACAAGAACAATTTAAAGGAATATATTCAAATCTGAGAACATATTCGAAGCCGACAAGAATCAATAAAATGCATTCCACGAACACAAGTGAAACAATTCAAAAGCAGAACGTATTGAAAAATGTCACGTAAACAGAATAAATAATATAAAACACCAGCACAGTCCTGTTACAAATCGCTGAAACTTCGCCTTAAGTAGTGCACTGGTTACAGTGAAATGAGGATGTTGTCACGTATCTCGAAAAAAAAAGCAAGTCATCAAAACAAATATATTAAAACAAAACAACAGCACAGTTCTATTAGAAATCGTAGAAACTTTACCCTAAACAATGCACTAGTTAGAGCCAAATGAAGATAATCTGACGTTTCTTGCAAAAAAAAAAACAGCAAGTCGTGATATAGGATTTTTTTGATGATGAGATTTATTTGGACTCGAAAATGATGTATGCGGAGCAGATGACGCTGGGACCTAGACCAGTCATTTTACAAGTGGTCTAAGCAATCCATAATCATACCAGCATCGCACATTAGACGTTCAGGTTCTTTCGACACAGAAAACAATGACACCCGCTAACCAGATCTTCTCGACGAGACGTACCTGGACGAACGGCTAGGTGCGAAGCAGTGTGTCTGGGTAGTTTTCCTGTTCTTGGCTCCATAGTCCATACTGCAAGAGGTAACCCACGAAAACTTGGATGAACTATTCGCGTGATCTTGTAAAAATGCGCGGAGAACAAGAAAATAAAATGGCCCCGTATCTGCATGTTACACTGCAAATGTCTTCGAAATACGATATTCTTGCGTCTCGAGAGAGTGAAGAAAACGCTTATTTGATGTTCTGTGCAAGAGAATCGGTGAATTGTATTCTGGAGGTGCTGCATTAGAGGATCTCAAGGCCCCACAGGGGCGTTTGCGTAAGCAGGTGTTTGGTGTGAACCGACACAACGGACCCGAGCTAACGGGAGGGTTTCGACTTCCTCCCACACCTAGCCATGCATGGCTTTGCCGTGTCCTGGGAAAAGGGGATTCTGGGGGCCGAGCCGACGCCGGGTCATTTGAACTTTAAGCGCCCCCCCCCCCCTGCAGAGGCAACACACCCCTTCGGCCCCGGCTTCATGTAGACGGCAGTCCTGGGCTGACCTACCCAGGAGAAATCGTCAGTCGCCTTTTCCTGTCTATCTCTCCGTCCTGATGTTCGTCTTTTCTTTCTTCCAATCTTTCCTGTCATCTCTTCACTACTTTTTACTTTCATCTTCCAGGCGGCAAGGGTTAATCTTATGTATGTGCCCTCTCTTGGTCCCATAATATTGGGTTATAGCGGCTCTGTCAAGCAGGCGCTCACATGCCTTTATAGTTGTGCTGCCACATGCCCATGCTTGGCTCAGTGGTGGTCGGTCGGCATGGCTGCTGAATTTAAATATACTTTATGGCATCTATTTCATTTCCTAAACTGTCTGATCGCCTTCCTCCTAAGAGGGGGCGCAGCGAAGCAACAGTGAATGTATTCATACACCCAAAAATTTTCCCACGCTTTCATGTAATCCACTGTGAGACACAAGAAAAGAACGCAAGAACCATCTCTCTGTTTGTAGTTTCCAGATGCCTCACCAGTACCCTTGGTCCAGGGTATCAGGCTACACGTATGGCTAGTGGGGACCTTCTTTTTGAAGTGCAAACCAAGACCCAGTATAAAAAGCTGACAAAACTTACCTCTTTTGGAACCACACCTGTATCTATCACACAACATTGTTCCCTGAACAGTTCCCGAGGCATAGTGTCTGATAAAGACCTATTTATCCTGACAGAGAGTGCGCTTCTTGAGGGCTGGAACGAACAGCTTGTAACGCATGTACAGGGAATCAAGATTAGGCGTGACAACAAAGAAACCCCGACAAAGTAACTCATTCTTACAATTTGCACAAGCACACTTCCAGAATATATCGAAACAGGCTACTTGAAGTCAAAGGTCCGACCCTACATATCTAACCCGCGACGTTGATTTAAGTGCCAGTGATTCAGCCACGGTTCTCAGAGCTGCCGTGGCCGTCAAACCTGTGCAAAGTATAATTTGAACGAATACTCTACAGACAAATGTGAAAAAGCCACTACCCACTGCGTGAACTGTGAGGGTGGACACCCCACTTACTCTCGCGCATGCCCTACATGGAAACATAAAAAAGAAGTACTTACCCTGAAAGTAAATGAAAACATCTCGTTTAGGGGGGCGCACAAGCGTCTGCTAACGCAGGGTTCTTCGTTCGCGGAGGTGGCACGAAAAGAGACAGTGCCACAAAAATTCGTGGCGCCCGCACGTGCCACACAAAGTGGACGAGTGGCAGCTCCATTCACCCCCTCAGCAGGAGGAGCATAGGCTCTTCTGCCACCAAAAGGCTGGCAGGCGCCCGGACTTGAAGCCCCAGGGCCTTTTTTCTCCACAGATAGCCCTAAGACCTCTGTGCCTTCACGCGTGAACCGCGAGTGAGCATCCAGCACCTCGTCCGAGGTGATGAACCCAACAGCAAGTCCAACGATGTCTTTGGCGCCGAATTCCAGGCGTGGCTCTTTGGAGTGCGCCAGAAAGTCAAAAACCATCGTCACTGGACCTGAAAAGGGCTCCTGACTCAACGCAATACTTTTTAGCACACACAGCATTAATTTAAATTTATGATGGCTACGGAAATAACACAATGAAATGTCAGAGGACTGCTTAGAGACCTTGACAAAATCCAGGAACACTTGCACAAATGAACTTGTTCTTGAGCCAATTAGTACAACATTTTTAAAAGTTGATTCAAGCGCTAACACACCACATGATCACTCGCACATGCTGTGTGTGTTTGATACCTGGGTGTGTGCGTGGGCGAGCGCTGTGTGTGTTCAATGCCCTGGTGTGTGCGTGTGAGAGGGATCGTGTCGTGTGTTCGCACTCGAATTAACTTTAAGAAACCTTACACAACCATTCCCCAAAAGTGCTGTGCATACAAGAGACAAACATAAATTCTAGAAACACCAATTTTCTACGTCGTTATGTAATATTCAGAAAGAACCACAAAGACGCTGTAGCATCATCTCATGGTGTGGCCATTACAGTTGATTAAGGCGTAGCATGTACACATCTACCGCTACAAACATCCCTTGAGGCAGTGGCTGTTCAAGCAGTTCTTTTGAACAAACTTGTCACCATCTGCTCTCTTTACATACCTCCATAATATCGTCACGAAAAACACGAATTCCAGTCACTAATACGTGAACTACCGGAATCTTGTGTGGTCTTTGGGGACTTGAATGCACATAATGGTCTATGGGGGACTCTCGCTGCGATGCACGAGGTCGCCTAATCGAACAGTTCCTCTTTTCTTCGTGTGCGGGTCTGTTAAATAGGAAAGAGCCAAGGTACTTTAGTCTCGCCAACACAACCTACTCATGCATAGATCTCAGCATTGTGTCCCCATCGCTTGTACCCCTGCTTCAAAAGAAAGTGATCACCAATCCTTTCGAAAGCGATCATTTTCCGAACATTGCAAGTACACCACTAGAAAGGGGTCTTCCACATGTTCCCTGATGGCAGACAGACAAAGCGGACTGGGAACAGTTTCACAACACTACTAGTTTCAGTTGGACTGACATATGTAGGTTACACATAGATAAAGCTGTGCAGTACTTGACAGCTTTTCTTACTGACGCAGCAGCCAAGTGCATACCGCAAACATCTGGTATGCCTGGCATGGCCAGCGACACGTCCCATGGGGGAGCACTGAGTGTCGGAATGCGCGAAAGGAACAGATTAGGTCGTGGAGGTTGCTTCGGAATTCACCAACAGCCGAAAATAAAATCTCAAGGCAGGAGAACGCGTCGGCAGGCCAGAAGAGAAAGCTGGCAGAAGTTCTTATCGGGGATCAATTCATGCACACAGAGGGCTAAAGTCTAGAACATGGTTGGTAGAACAGCAGGAAGACAAGTGCACTCACTTCAACTCGTGGACACACACGGTTACAGCTTGGAAGATCAGGCGAACTTTCTGGGGGAGCACTTTGAACAGGTGTCTACCTCGTCACACTATACTTATGCTTTCCAAAAATACAGAACACGAATAGAAAAGCAGAGATTAGAACACAAATGTACAAAAAACGAGGCATACAACGAAGGTTGCAGCTTAACTCAGCTCCAAACATGACCAAACTCTTGCAGTAATTCTGCCTCTGGTTTCAACCGTGTGCTGTATGAAATGCTGAAAACACACCAATCTAGACGCAAAAACGATTTTCTCTACTTTTACAATGCGTTTTGGTTTTCTGGCACTACCCCTGCTTTCTGGAAATAGGCTATTAATATTTTGAAAGAGGGCAAGGACCCTTCGTCAGTTTCGAGTTATAGGCCTATTGCACTTACAAGCTGCTTTTGTAAACTTTTTCAAAAGATGATAAACCACCGCCTTTTACAGTTCTTAGAAACACACTATCTGCTCTACCAATTCCAGGATGCGTTTCCAGAGGGTAAATCCACTCCTGACCATCTGGTGCATATCCAGGCAGAGATCCGAGACGCTCTCGTCCACAAACAGTACTTACTCTCTGTGTTCCTTGATATCGAGAAGGCTTACTACACAAAATAGTATTTTCGCATATTATAAGACTGTGGCAACGCAAAGCGGCGCTTCTGTGTGCGGTGCAGAGAGCGCATGCGCCCGCACGAGAAAGTTATCTTCGAGAGGAAGGGTGATAATAAAAGTCAGTTGTTGTTTGGGACGCGAGTTGTTCACTTGCGCAGCTCTGCCGAGCGACGCGTCTCAACATTGGTGACCCGGACTCGGAATACAGACACAGCGACCGGAGTGCCGAACCAGCTGCAATATGGATTCAACGTCCACGACCGACGCCCCTCCGGCAGTCTCCTGAGTCGACGGTAAGCTGCCCCCTTTTTGGACTGCGGACCCCGCACTTTGGTTCATACAAGTGGAATCTCAATTCGCAGCCAGACGAATCAGCGCAGACCTTACAAAATACCACTACGTAGTCAGCAGTCTGCCGCCCGCCATAGCCAGTGAAATCAGGGATCTGTTGCTCGCACCACCTGTCGAAAACGCATATGCAACGCTAAAAGAAACCCTCATTCGCCGAGTTACGCCCTCCGAACCACAACGACTGCAGCAATTGCTTCGCGGCATGGAACTCGGCGACCGTACTCCTAGTCAGCTTTTGCGGCACATGCAACAGTTGCTTGGTGGAACACCAAACACGGTAGATGGAGTATTGCTCCGAGAACTTTTCTTGCAAAAGTTGCCTGCAGGCGTCCGCATGGTCATCGCGGCCTCAGAGCACAAGGATTTAACCAAAGCCGCCGAACTTGCTGACAAACTGGTAGCAATGACACCGCCCACACGCATGGCTGCCGTGCAAGCGCAACAGCCTCTAAACGAACTTCAAGAGATGCGTGAGGAGATTGCTCGACTTGCCGAAACAGTATCAGCTTTGCACGCTAGCAGGAGGGCGCAAACGATAACCGAGCCTAACACGCCGCTATCGCAAGAGCAGCTCGAGCATATCTGCTGGTATCATCGGAGGTTCGGAAGTAGTGCGCGTAAATGCGTCCCACCGTGTGCGCACTCAGGAAACAGCCGCGGCAGGCACTGAGGGCGACCAGTGCTACTACGTTGCCTCCAAGTCATCCCTCAGTATTTTTTATTACCGACCTCAACAACGGAGTACGTTTCTTAGTGGACACAGGCGCCGAGGTGAGCGTTATACCGGCGTCACAAGCTGAAAGAAAGAAACCTAGTACATCGCCCTTGCAAGCTGTCAATAACACGGTGATAACAACATATGGCCATCGTTCACTGTCGCTGAACTTCGGTTTCGACAGAACTTTTAGCTGGGTTTTCATAGCTGCTGATGTCAAATTCGCCATACTAGGCGCTGACTTTCTCCAGTTCTTTGGTCTGTCGGTTGACGTTCGCAACAAACGGCTTCAAGATCCCGTTTTTCGGGGAGCGGTACAAGGCACGCCGTGTTGGCAACCCCTATCAGCCCGGCTTTGCTTAGTCCGCATGAAGAAGCGTACTTCACCGCAATACTACAAGAGTTCCCAGAGCTAACACGACAGCCACAGGCATTTCCAGAAGTAAAGCATGGCGTCCTGCATCACATCGAAACCACAGGCCCACCGGTCTATGCGCGACCACGGCGCCTGTCACCCGAGAAGCTGCGGTTGGCTCGACAGGCGTTTGCCCACATGATGGAACTCAGAATAGTACGTCCTTCTTCCAGCCCATATGCGTCACCTCGTCACATGGTCCCAAAATCAACAGACGGTGATTGGCGCCCTTGCGGGGACTATCGAGCGCTGAACCGGGTAACCGTGCCAGACCGTTACCCAGTCCCGCACATTCATGACATGACCTCCTTCCTGCATGGTGCTACCATTTTCTCTAAAATTGATCTAGTGCGAACATATCATCAGATACCCGTAGCACCGGAGGATATCCACAAGACCGCAATAACAACGCCGTTCGGAATGTTCGAGTTCCTACGCATGCCTTTCGGCTTACGCAACGCCGGCCAAACTTTTCAACGTTTTATGGATGGCGTTGTCCGTGGCCTCGACTTTTGCAAGGTATACCTCGATGATCTTCTGATTGCTAGCAGCGCTCCTGAAGAGCACGATTGGCATCTGCGCTACGTACATCAGCGTCTGACAGAGAACGGCATCATTATCAATACGGCAAAGTGCGTGTTTGGGGTACCGACACTATCATTTTTGGGCTACATCATTTCAAGTGCCGGAGTACAGCCCCAGAAGGACAAGGTGGAAGCAGTACGGCAGTTTCCACAGTCAAAAAACCTCCGCCAGCTTCGAGAGTTCCTGGGACTCCTGAATTTCTACCGTAGGTTTATCCCGAAATGCGCCAACACCCTTCACCCTCTCCACAGCCTACTTGCGGCATCTCGATCTAAGGCAACTGCCATTCAGTGGAACGACCAATCCACACAAGCATTCCGGATGATAAAGGAAGCTCTCGCAAATGCTACCATGCTCACGTACCCGCAGCTGGGTGTTCCTCAGTGCGTCATGGTGGACGCCTCTGATGCAGCGATTGGAGCCGTGTTGCAGCAGAGGGTGAGCGGAGTGTGGCGACCAGTTTCCTTCTTCTCTAGAAAACTGCATGAGCCCGTCCGAACGAAGGTACAGCACCTTCGGTAGGGAACTCCTGGTCATATACGCGGCTATCCGGCATTTCCGACATTATGTGGAAGGACCAGAATTTTTTGTGCTCACGGATCACAAGCCACTTACCTACGCATTGCGCGCGAACTCCGATTCTGGTGCACACGTGGCACGGGAGCTCCGCCAAATGTCGTACATCGCAGAATTCACGACAGATATACGCCATGTTAGTGGCACGGATAATGCTGCTGCCGACGCTCTTTCGCGCGGTCCAATGAATGTCATCAGCCTGCCGAGAGGCGTAGACTTCACCACACTTACTATGGCTCAACGCAGTGATGGAGAATTGAAGCGTCTACTGACGTCTTCAACCAGCGCCTTGAAGCTGCAATGGTTTGTAGAACCTACAGGATCCGTATGCTGCGACATGTCTACAGGCAAGGCCCGACCGTTCGTCCCCTAGAACCTCCGTCGCAGAATTTTCGACTTGCTGCACAGCCTGGCGCATCCCGGGATTCGAGCCACGCAACGGCTATGCACAGCGAGGTTCGTGTGGCCAGGAATAAACCGGGATGTCCGATACTGGACACGAGAGTGCATCGCATGCCAGCGCTCCAAAGTTCAGCGACATACTGCGACCCCCTTGGGATTCTTCCCTCTGCTGGACTGTCGATTTGCCCATGTGCATGTTGACATTGTGGGACCACTGCCGTTGTGCCAGGGGCAAAGCTACTTGCTAACCTGCAACGATCGCTTCACGCGATGGCCGGAGGCCGTGCCCATTCCAGACATGACTGCTGATACCGTCGCTCGCGCATTTATCTTCCACTGGGTGGCCCGCTTCGGAGTGCCGGCAACCGTAACCACGGATCGCGGAACACAGTTTCAGTCTGCCCTGTTCGCAAGTGTCACCCGGCTCTTGGGTACTCACCGCATCAGAACAACTGCCTACCATCCGATTAGCAACGGTATAGTGGAAAGGTTTCATCGCCATCTGAAGACGAGCCTGACGGCTACTGCGAGTCACAGTTGGGTAGAGGCACTGCCGTTTGTTCTGTTGGGAGTTAGGACGGCTCTGAAAGCAGATATTGGATGCTGCTACGCTGAGCTGGTGTACGGAACAACGCTTCGCCTCCCAGGGGAGTTTACCAGTAAGGACGAAAACGTGTACGCGAACGCGGACTACGCCGTGCGACTGCGAGACATCATTAGCAAGCTACGCGCTGTTCCTCCGCGTCCACCCGCAGCCCGGCCAGTCTACGTGGACCGGGAACTCTCCTCCTGCTCTCACGCGTTTGTGAGGCACGACGCCGTACAGCCTCCACTCCGGCCCCCGTACGACGGGCCTTTCAAGGTGCTGCGACGGACAGACGAGCACATTACAATCAAAAGAGGTGGTAGTCACGACGCGATTTCTCTAGACCGCGTAAAATCAGCACACGTGGACTCCGACAGCGAAGCACGTGCACCACTTCGAGCTCCATCTTCGCAGGCACCCCCGGCAGACCACGTAGCGCAGCCCCAACAAGTCCTCAAATGGTTTACGCGGAGTGGACGGTGTACGAGACCCCCGGTGCGCATGAACTTATGAACCGCAGTGGGTCATCCGAGTGCGGCCGTTGTGCGCGCACTCACCAGGGGGGGGGGGGGAGTACTGTGGCGGCGCAAAGCCGTGCTTCTGTGTGCGGTGCAGAGAGCGCATGCGCCCGCACGAGAAAGTTAGCTTCGAGAGGAAGGGTGATAATAAAAGTCAGTTGTTGTTTGGGACGCGAGTTGTTCATTTGCGCAGCTCTGGCGAGCGATGCGTCTCAACAAGACTTGTCTCACCTGGGCGTGCGCTCTAGAATGCTCTCCATAACTTGGAGTTACTTGTTCAACGAAACATTCGTGTTTGTGTGAGAGATGTTCTCTCCCAAACATTTGTTCAAGAAATGGAAGCACCACAAGGCGGTGTACATAGTTGTGAACTTTTTATTATCAAAATGAGTCCCTTGCACCCCTCCATCCCACGCAATATGTTCTATTGTACATATGTCGATGACGTTCAGCATGACTTCAAGTCACGCAACCTGGCAATGTGTGAGTGGCAGGATCACCTAGGTTTAAACAAGGTCTCCAAATGGGCAGAAGAAAATGTATTCTGACTGAACCGACAAAAACACATGTGTCTTGTTCTCCCGAAAGAGAGGCATGCACTCAAAGCCTGACATTCAACTGAATGGTCTACGTCTGTCTGCAAACGCCGAGCATGAAATCTTAGGCCTCATCTTGGACCACAAGTTAACCTTCATACCACACATCAAGTATTTAAAAACAAAATGTGTAAAAGCCCTGACAGTTCTAAATGTGTTGTCACGTACTACGTGGGGTAGCAACAGGCAATGTCTAATCAATTTGTATAGAAGCCTCATTCACACCCGCTTAGAATATGGGGCCGTTGTTTATCAGTCTGCGACTAAAAGTGCTTTGAAGATGCTGGACCCCGTGCACCATCTGGGCATCCGCGTTTCTACGGGCGCTGTTCGCACCAGCCCCGTAGAAAGCTAGAAAGCCTTTACGTTGAGTCAAATGAGTGGTCACTCATCTGCAGAGAACTTACAAGTCCTTTGTATATTTCCTTAAGGCGATAGCAGACAAGATTCACCCTTCATACTCCACTAATAATCATTGGTCGAGCTCCATTCTATTTCAAAGCAGGCCTTCGATGAAGCAGCTCTACTAAGTTCGCCTGAAGGGTCTTGCTGAGAAAACTGGTCTGTCACTTGAACACAGTTTATTACCTTTTGTTGCATACCCGCCACCGCTGCAGTGGCAGACTAAAGACTGCGTTGTGTCTTTCCTAGAAGTTTCAAAACACTCGCCTAATGCCTGTATCCAAACATACTTTCAGGACCTTGAACACAAATACACACGCCCTGAGTTCCTTACAGATGCCTCTAAGTCTAACTTCTCTTTGTCCTACGCTGCCATCGGCCCATTCATTCTGGATGCTGACCTTCTACATCCAGACACAAGTATCTTCACAGCGGAAGCTTAAGCGATACTTATGGCCAATGAACTCATCAAACAATTACAACTACAAAAATCAGTAGTTTATATGGGCTCCCTCAGTGGGGTAACAGCTCTGCAAACTCGCAAAAAAACCCTGTCCTCATCTCAATCTACCGTATTTCATGCACACTCTACACACTCAAGCGACATGTAGTGTGCTGGGTGCCAGGGCACCATGAGATTCAAGGCAATGTGATGGCGCATTAGCTTGCTTCATCCGTCCACGAAAGCACTGCCACTACACTCATATCAATCCAGGCCCTAGATCTCAAAACATCTCTTAAGCGAAAGCTCAGGGACCACTGGCAGAGCAAGGGGGATAAACACACCCAAAACAAACTACGCGTTATTAAGCCACACCTTGGTCATTGGCCGCCAGTATCAAAATCACGTCATACAGAGGTAACACTAACGAGGCTCAGGATAGGAGACACATACACAACACACTGATATATTTTGTCCGGTGGCGATCTACCGTTGTGTGACAGATGTGCGGAAGCACTAAGAGTTCTTCACATTCTAATCCGATGTGAACAATTAGACACTCTAAGAAGAAAACACTTTCCATTACCCTACCGACAACATATACCATTACACCCTGCAATGTTCGTCGATAGGGAACCAATTTTCACTCATAAATTGCTGGTAGCTTTTTAAGAGGTGTCCGCCTCTATCATGTGAAATATACCTAGGCATGGCGTAACGTGACCTCTCAAGAGAGGTTGCTGTTCCAGTGGCTGCACTGAAAAGCACTTGCCTCGCGGCCCTTGGACACAAGGGCGCTGACGAGACGCTCGTGCCAGTGCCAAACATTTTTACACGTGCTTTCATTATCAAAACCTTTTGTCACCCATTTTTACTATATAGCACGCCATCATAACTTTAACAATGGTGTTTTTACCCGCATTAGCGCGAGGAATTTTAAGGCCCCTATACAGCCACGCACCATATCAATGTCCACATCTCTAGTCACTTAAATGGCGCTCTTTGGCCATCAATTGGCCCTTGCGCCATAAAGCACCACACGTCAACATCAGAGTGCCTCAAGGGTCCAGCGGAGGCGAACGAGTGCATAAAGTCACGTCACACGTGAGACGTGAGCGCTCCTTTTTAGTCATTTGAAAAACGAAGTGCGTGCGCACTGCGCTCCCGGCTCGGAGGTGATAAGTTGTAGAACGCAAGGCGACAGGCAAGTGCCACCCCCGTATTGGCTTAGCAAAGCGTTGGAAACACTCGCCTTTTCGTGGAAGCGTTGCACGATCAGAGCAACGTTACAAATGCTACGGTCCTTAGAATTACTTATGTGTGCCTTTTCTAGTAAGAGACACACATACAGAATGTTGACTTGTTGTTATGGTGCCTCAGATATGCGCAATAATTGCTTTTTATTTGACAATCGTGCAAGTATGAACGCTGAATCTTGAGCAATATTGGTGAGCACTGCGGATGGAGTCGGCCGTTTTGAGTATCGTTTGGCCACTTTATTGCCGTTAAGGGTACCATTTAGGTGGACAAACAGACAAATGTGCAGACAGAAAAAAATTTTTGCGTTGAAGGTCCCCAAAAAGACTATCGTCTTTAAAACACGCGGCAATACATGGCACAGCACCATAAAAGTATGTACGCGAGCGCAGTAGGCATTGAACTGCTTGCACCAGCGCCTCAGGGGGACCGCAGCTGTTTCATGGCGCAAGAGAGCGGCCCTGCGGTGGCAGCGGGAGACCCTGCCGCGGGAGACCCTGCCGCCGCAGTGCCGCTCGCGCCACCTCTCCCTCTAGCCACCATAATGAGATTGTCATAATGACTTTATAGTTTAAAGCCAGTCACCCACTACACAAGGCCCCCTCGCTACAGTATTCTTGAGGCCACGTAGTGCGTGCATAGCAAGTTCAAAAAAATTTCATGCTCAGGTGTTTGAAATATGTGCTAGAAACAAAATCTCGCTGTCAAGTTCAACTTAATAGTCGAACTTGACAGCGCCTCTAATATTCGCCTTTATTAAGGCGAATCTTAAAGAGTCTTCCAATCTTTAAGCCTTACATACCCCTTAGAGCAAGGCTTCACAGCTGTTGGTTATTCCGGATCATCGTGCTGATATGAATGCTGTAATATCTTCGGTAGTGATGTGGCCGCCTTCGTGTACGGATACGATGCGTTATTACGGACCCGAGCTAACGGGGGAGTTTCGGCTCCCTCCCACGCCTAGCCGTGCGTGGCTTTGCCGTGTCCGGGGAAAAGGGGATCCTGGGGGTTGAGCCGACGCTGGGTGATTGGACCTTTAAGGCCCCCCGGCAGAGGCAACACACCCCTTTGGCCCCGGCTTCACGTAGACGGCACCCCTGGGCTGACCCACCCAGGGGAAATCGGCAGTCGCCTTTTCCTATCTCTCTCTCCCTACATCTTCGTCTTTATCTCTCACTTTTTATCTGTCCTGTCTTCTCCTCTCTTCTGTTTACTTCCAAACTTCCTGGCGGCTAGGGTTAACCCTGTGCAAATAGCCTACCTTGGTCTAGGCGCATTGGGTTATAGTAGCGTTGTAGGGCTGGCGTCTGCAGGTTTTAGCACCCGCAAACTTGTAGCGTCCCCTCGTTGGGCTCCGTGGTGGGTGGCCGCCAACGCTTCTGAAGAAAATTAAACTGGCATGCATAGAGCATTTCCAATATTAAGTGATCGTACCGCCTTAAAGCGCGTACGCACCGAAGACTTAGGATTTTTCAACCGATCAACTGAGAACTTCCCCCATTTTCATGTTATACATAGTGAGATAAGCAGCAAGCAAGCCACAACTGTATCCCCCTTTGTAGTAGCCAGATGCCTCACAGAAACTCTAGGAGCCGGGTACAAAGTTACCAAAATGGCCAGCGGAGACTTCCTCCTTGAAGTTCGACAAAAAGAACAGTTTGAAAAGCTACAGAATCTTTCAACTTTTGGTGACACTCCCATCACTGTAACGCCACACAGATCCATGAACACAACCCGTGGAGTTGTATCTGATGCTGATTTGCTCGGCTTGACTGAAGAAGAACTTCTGGAGGGATGGAAAAGTCAGAATGTGACCAATGTACAAAGGATCACCATTAGAAGAGACAACAAGGTAACACCAACAAAACACCTAATACTCACGTTCGCTTCCAGTAATCTGCCAGAAAGTATTCAAACAGGGTACACTAAGACGTCGATCAGACCATACATACCTAACCCACGTCGTTGTTTCAAATGCCAGAAGTATGGCCACGGCTCACAAAGCTGTCGTGGTCACCAAACTTGTGCACAATGTGGAGTGTCAGGCCACAACTCTGACAATTGCGAAGAACCATCACACTGTGTGAACTGTGGCGGAAATCATGCCGCATACTCACGGTCTTGCTCATTTTGGAAAAAAGAAAAAGAAATTATCACATTGAAAATTAAAGAAAATATCACATTTAAGGAAGCAAGACGAAGAGTGTCGCCATTTTATGGCGCTACATATGCTGATGCGGCGCGTCAGGGGGCAACGCCGCACCAGCCCTCGTCACTCCTTCGGCCAGCGCAGAGCGAGCCGACGGCTGTGGCACCTGCCCCCAAGGCGGCAGTAGTTCAGTCTACTCCGCCGCCTAGCGAATTGAGGCCGGGGACTCCAGGGTCCTCTGGTCTCAAGGCCTCCCCTCACCAGGCGAGGCCTAAAATCCGAACCACCAGCTCGCATGTGCGGGCAACCAGTGCCTCTGGGGAGGCAATGGATACAACGGTACCCTTGGTACCAAAAGAGCGGCGCGCCTCGTTGGAGCGCGTTAAGAAAAATAAAAAACCAATAACGGGGCCGGACGACCGTCCTGCCACCTGAATTAACGAGCTCACTCCAACACAGGATACTCTTTGTACACACAGCAGTATCTCTCTTGTTTAAATATGCAGACAGAAATATTACAGTGGAACATCCGAGGCCTTCTTCGAAACCTCGATGACTTACAAGAACTCCTCCATGAACACAATCCACGAGTGCTGTGTGTACAGGAGACACACTTAAAACGAACTAACACAAACTTTTTACGTAACTACATAATCTTCCGAAAGGATAGAGATGATGCCATGCTACCATCCGGTGGTGTAGCGGTTATATTAAGTCAAGGTATAGCATGCACACAATTACCCCTTCAAACTTCCCTCGAGGCGGTGGCTGTCCGAACAGTTATTCTAAACAAACTTGTCACTGTTTGCTCTTTGTACATACCTCCGCACCACCGTCTCGAAAAACTTCAATTCCAGTCTTTAATCGACGAACTACCTGAACCTTATCTGGTCCTTGGGGACCTGAACGCACATAATGGTCTGTGGGGTGACTCTCGCTGTGATGCCCGAGGTTGTCTCATTGAACAATTCCTCATTTCATCGGTTGCTTGTCTGTTGAATAGGAAAGAGGCAACATACTATAACCTTGTCAACAAAACTTACTCTTCCATAAACCTCAGTATCGCATCTCCTTCACTTGTACCATTACTTCAGTGGAAAGTCATAAATAATCCATACGGAAGTGACCATTTCCCTTTAGTTTTGAGTACACCAATAATAAATGAATGTCCTCCACAGGTTCCCAAATGGCTGGTAAACAAAGCCAACTGAGAACGATTTCAAAAGCTTACTCACCTTAATTGGACTGACATATGCGGGTTAGGCATAGATGAAGCTGTGCAGTACTTCACGGCTTTTCTTACTGACGCAGCAACCAAGTGCATTCCACAAACATCTGGACTGCCCGGCAAACGACACGTTGCGTGGTGGAACACTGAGTGCCAGAATGCGCGAAAGGAACAGAACAGGGCATGGAGGTTGCTTCGGAACTCGCCGACAGCGGAAAACCTTGAGAGCTTTAGGAAAATAAAATCTCGAGGCAGGAGAACGCGTCGGCAGGCCAGAAAAGAAAGCTGGCGCAAGTTTTTATCAGGGATAAATTCATATATTCAAGAGGCTAAAGTCTGGAACATGGTTCGTAGGGTAGCAGGAAGACAAGTACACTCACTCCCACTCGTAAACACACAGGGTGATAGCCTGGAAGATCAAGCGAACTTCCTCGGTGCACACTACGAGCAGGTGTCTAGCTCGTCACACTACACTGAAGCTTTCCAAAGACACAAAGCAAAGATAGAAAAGCAGAAACTAGAATCCAAGTGCACAAATTACGAGGAATACAACCAACCTTTCAACTTAGCTGAGCTACAAACATCACTAAACTTTTGCAGTAATTCCGTTCCAGGCTACGACCGTGTCACATATGAAATGTTGAAAAACTTGCCGCTCGAAACGCGAAAAACTTTACTCTCTCTGTACAATGCTATCTGGCTTTCAGGCACCATCCCTGCTTTCTGGAAAGAGGCTATTGTTATGCCTATTTTGAAACAGGGCAAGGACCCTTCCTCAGTTTCAAGTTATAGGCCCATTGCACTAACCAGCTGCGTTTGCAAACTTTTTGAAAAAATGATAAACCGCCGACTTTTACATTTCCTTGAAACACACAATCTGCTCGACCAATTTCAGTGTGGTTTTCGGGAGGGTAGATCCACCACCGACCATCTGGTGCGTATCGAGGCACAGATCCGAGACGCTTTTGTCCACAAACAATACTTCCTCTCAGTGTTTCTCGATATCGAGAAGGCTTACGACACAACATGGCGTTTTGGGATATTAAGAGACTTGTCTCACCTGGGTGTGCGCGGTAGAATGCTTTCCATAATCGAGAGTTACTTGTCCAATCGGAAATTCCGCGTCCGTGTGGGCAGTACTCTCTCCCAAACATTTGTGCAAGAAACCGGAGTACCGCAAGGTGGTGTACTTAGTTGTACACTTTTTATTATAAAAATAAATTCCTTGCACCTATCCATCCCCCGCAACATGCTTTATTCCACATATGTAGATGACGTCCAGATTGGCTTTAAGTCATGCAACCTAGCAATGTGTGAGCGGCAGGTTCAGTTAGGTTTAAACAAGGTGTCCAAATAGGCAGAGGAAAACGGATTCCGGATGAACCCAGGAAAAAGCACGTGTGTCTTGTTCTCCCGAAAAAGAGGCATGCACTCAGAACCCGACATTGAACTAAACGGCCAACGTCTGTCTGTGAATGCGGAGCATAAATTCCTAGGCTTAATCTTGGACAACAAGTTGACCTTCGTACCACACGTAAAGTATTTAAAAACAAAATGTTTAAAAACCATGAATGTATGAAAAGTGTTGTCACGTACTACGTGGGGTAGTGATAGGCAATGCCTCATGAACCTCTATAGAAGCCTTATTCGTACCCGCTTAGATTATGGGGCCGTTGTCTATCAGTCTGCCACTCAAAGTGCCTTGAAAATGCTGGACCCCGTGCACCATTTGGGCATCCGCCTTTCTACGGGTGCTTTTCGCACCAGCCCCGTAGAAAGCCTTTACGTTGAGTCAAATGAGTGGTCGCTTCATCTGCAAAGAACCTACATGTCCTTTGTATATTTCCTTAAGGTGAAAGCAGACAAGAGGCACCCCTCATACTCTACTATTAATGACTTGGCGAGCTTCATTCTTTTTCAAAACAGGCCTTCAATGAGGCAGCCCTTCTCAGTTCGCCTGAAGGGTCTAGCTGAGGACACTGGAGTGTCACTCGAACACTGTTTAATGGCTCCTGTAGCATACCCGCCACCGTGGCAGTGGCAGACTATAGACTGCGATGTGTCTTTCCTAGAGGCTACAAAACATGCACCTATTGCCCATATCCGAACATACTTTCTGGAACTTCAACACAAATACACACGTCCTGAGTTCTTCACAGATGCCTCCAAGACTAACTCCTCTGTGTCCTACGCTGCTGTCGGCCCATCCTTTTCGGATACTGGCCCTCTACATCCACGCACAAGTATCTTCACAGCGGTAGCTTACGCGATACTGGTGGCAGCTAAACACATCAAACAATTACAAATACAAAAAGCAGTAATTTATACAGACTCCCTCAGTGTTGTAACGGCTCTGCACAGTCTTAAAAAACAAAAAAAACCCAGTCCTGGTCTCACTTTACTCCATTTTGTGCACACTCTACACACGCAAACAACATGTTGTAGTGTGCTGGGTGCCAGGGCACCGTGAGATCCAAGGCAACGTGAGGGCGGATCAGCTCGCTGCATCCGTCCATGAGAGCACCGCCATTACATCTATATCAATCCCTGCCCTTGATCTTAAGCCGTCTCTCAAACGAAACCTCAGGGACTACTGGCAGAGCAAGTGGGATACACACACACAAAACAAACTACACGTTATCAAGCCACACCTTGGCCATTGGCCACCAGTATCAAAATCACGTCTAACAGAGGTAACACTGACAAGACTCAGAATAGGACACACATACACGACACACACACATCTTTTATCTGGTGGTGATCCATCATTGTGTGATAAATGTGGTGAGACATTAACAGTTCTTCACGTTTTAATTCAATGTAAACATTTAGACACTTTAAGAAGACACCACTTCCCACTATCCTACCGACAACATATACCTTTACACCCTGCAATGTTCGTCGGTAGGGAACCGCTTTTTAGTCACAAATCAATATTAGCGTTTTTAAAGGAAATTCATAATTTTCATATCATATACCCTGGAATACCGTAGCACGACCTCTCTAGAGAGGTTTTTGCTGCGGTTGCTACACAGGAAAGCACTTGCCTCACGGCCCTTGGACACCAAGGGTATGAATGAGTGAGGCACTTGTGCTAATGCCATACATATCCACCATCGTCTTATTATAACCAACTTTTGTCATCATTCACACGACACACAACTTTCACGGCATGGTCATCATTTTATTACTTGTATGTTCTTACCCGCCTTATCGCGAGGAATTTTATGGCCCTTATACAGCCGCTTATCACAATCATTGTCCATATTTTTAGTAAGATTAAATGGCGCTCTTTGGCCAACAAATAGCCCTTGCGCCAAAAACACCATATATCATCATCATCACGATGCGTTATTACAGTAAAAGCTTTTGTGAGATCAGAATACGGGTCACGCGCGGCGCCATGCTTGCCTGCGTTCGCCACCATGGCGTAACCAGTATAGCAAAAAAACTCTGCAAATAAAAAGAACATTTAGGACACAATGACATTTGAACCCAAGTCCGCTGCGTGCCAGCCCAGTATTCTACCACTCAGTCACGCCGGTGATTGGAAATGATTTCTAAAGTGGACTTAGCCAGGCTTGATGTCGGTAAAGAAATTGCGTTGAAATGAGTAATGAAGCTTTTAGAACATCAAAAGAACAATCAGGCGTCACACAATGCGAATTGCGTAACGAGTGGGTCATCCAACACTCTAAGGCAAAATTACCCGAAAATGAGAACAAAGCCCAGTACGCGCGTGCGATGAACGGATAGACTGTTGAGGGGCAACCACAGAGGGAAGCGTGCCGCGCGCAAACCACTTAGTCTCCAAACACGCTTCATAGGAATAAACCACCCGGAGATTTCAGGCAGTGCGAAAAGCGTTGCCAAGGTGACTAGCCGTCCTTCTTCTCCTCTGCTGGCTCAGTCTTTCCCCGTATTTTGGTGGCGACGGTTCGCGTTGCGTCGTGCTCAGGCCGCGTTCACACTTAGCATTCCGGCCACCGAAAGTGCTCCGAATCCGATTCGGCCGCGGCGAGATCCGCCGATAGGGCCTTCTCCGCGCCGATCGCTCTCGTTACGACTTTTGCGGCGTCTGCCGCCGAATCGGTCACCACGGTCCAATAAGAGTGCTAGTCAAGGAATTTCGAAAAATGGCGGCCAAGCCCTACTCACTTGTTGTGCCGCAGTGCACCTGAATGTACCTGAATGTTGAAACCAACGGGAGTTTAACCTGCTCTGTGCTTACTTCGCCTCCGTATTTCGTGAAAGAGGTGACCAAGCTTGCTGTTGGCGTAACGAGCTTGTTGTGGTCTTGCAGAGCAAAACGGACCCACCAACGCCGCTGGCGTCGGTGATTTTTCTGCTTTTCGTGCATTACAAGACAGCCAGCAAAGCAAGACAGCCAGCAAAGTAAGCAGTACTGTCTTTTCTTGCTTCTTGCGTACGAAAATTGTCAAAGTATACACCACCGGATAGCGTAGCAGCGTTTGCGAGCCGCGACAACAACCGGGTGACAGCGCATCCATCCCGCGTTACTTCCTTGTAGATGGCATATTCGGCGGCGGGGGCGCGTCCAGTGCGAACGACGCTGCGTTTCGGTGGCAGGGGAATTTCGGTCGCTGCAGAAAGCGGATGTTTCAGTGTGAACTAGGCATCACAGTGCTCGACCACGGCCGCCTAGATTCGGTGATCTGGGAATCACGAAGTGGTGCTTGTGTGTACGCTTGGGTGAGCATGGGCGGCTGCTTTTACGTTTCGCTGCACCCATGAAGTCTGGAGCAAGTCTCGACACGTCACCACGGCGCACTGTATATCTCTGGCTTCAAGATAGTCACGACCAACAGACGAGAGCAACAATTGGGAAGGTTAATATGGCGGCCGAGCCCCGCCGCGGTGGTCTAGTGGCTAAGGTACTCGGCTGCTGACCCGCAGGTCGCGGGTTCAAATCCCGGCTGCGGCGGCTGCATTTCCGATGGAGGCGGAAATGTCGAGGCCCGTGTGCTCAGATTTGGGTGCACGTTAAAGAACCCCAGGTGGTCGAAATTTCCGGAGCCCTCCACTACGGCGTCTCTCATAATCAAATAGTGGTTTTGGGACGTTAAACCCCACAAATCAATCAATCAATATGGCGGCCGAGAAGACATGAGGCCTATCGTATACATACTTCAGTCCAACTCAGGGCAGAAATCAGCGCTGGATTCTTAAGCAAGTAGGTTATCATTCTTTATTCTACTCTACTTATCGCGTGTGCGATACGGATCGCTTTTTCCGGCAACGGGCTCGGTTGTGTTGTTTATCGCACGCAATAAATGCGCCGCGAAGGTGAGTTTGGGCGTCTGCGGTTCGCCTGAGCTTTGCGACCACATAAAAATTGGCCGCCATTGCCGACGGCCTTCCGTGCGCTTGCTGATCGAGCGCTCGCCTGTCTTCGCCCCGCGATGAGCTCCGGGCTAACGATATTGGGCTGAGACCTCGTCGCTGTGTTGGGAGTCGTCGAAATTATGTTGCGGGTTCTCGTAAAGAGCTTGGTTGTAGTATGTCGTGCGCTGTAAGTGCACCTGCTCGGGCTGGCGAGGCTTTCGCTAGCGTCGGAACTCACTGAAAATTGGTCGCCATTACAGTTGGCTTTCCCGTCAGTATTTCGCAAGCAGCTCGGCGCCGTCCGTCGGCCGTAGCGGTGGACTCACGTTAAAGCGCTGCACTCGCTCAATTTTGTGGAAAAGGGCCGCATTACCGTCGATTTCTTCGAGCTAACTAGAAACCAGCTCGGCACTGTTCGTGGCGGCGGCCAAGCATACGCTCGCTCTCCTCTTCGAAGTTCGCTGGCGGCAGACACTCCGCGTGCAGCGCGGTGTTTGGTCTCGCGTTCGCTCGCTTGGGACTCGCTGGCTTGTTAGCGGCAGGGTGGTTCACGGAGTTATGGCTGCGGCCGCCACTCCTAAGCTGTTGCGTTACGGAGATAAACGAGTGTTTGATGATGTGTGACATCATGGTGAAATTATTAGCATGGTATACCTCACGTATGTTATCATTTCACCCTGCACGTATTTTTCATATGCGCTTGTATTCATCTTCTGTCCCGTGTGACTCACTAGTTTACATACTTATTGTGCAGCCGTGGGCACACACCGTGCTGAAGGACTGTGTGCGCTGGCGTCTGCGATGCCTGTCATCTATCTCTTTCGTCAGAGCAGCTGCAGAAGGACTGTAGGAGATGTAAAGGTAAAGTTACTTGTGTGTCAGTTTACACGCACGTTTTTATATTAACTTGGACGTACTTGTCATATGCGTGCATATTCAGCTTCTGCCACGTGTCTAACTAATTTTACAATTGTATTGCACGTACAGCCATGGGAACACAACAGGCGTGCGCTGGCGTCTGCAATGCCTGTCATCTATTGCTTCCATTAAAGGACCTTCACAAGAAGTGAACAAGATGTGACGAGACTGGACTTGTACACTTCAACACGAATTCACCTGAAAGAATGGGGAAACTTCATGTGTATGTAGAAAAATAAAAGATATCGATGTCTCAATTTTTTCTTTGGTTGTTGCCGTAACTGCGAATGCAGTTACACATAGGTGGCTAACTACTTTTTCGTGTGTTCTTTTTTGTGCAATTGGTTGCTCACTGCGCAAAAAAACTTGTGAAAAAAGTATTAGGCCTGGCGGAAAATAAACAAAAAACAATGCTTGAACTGGGGATAAAAAGTTCATCTGATTGGAGTATTTGAGTGGATCAACCATTCGTCCGGCGAGGTGCCACTGTGAGGACTAATGGTTGCCCTGTAAAGTATAAATGTGGGGAATAACAGTTAACCAGTAAAGTGCAAATGTGAGGACTAAATGTTAGTCCTTTGAAGTGAATCGTGGGGCTAACGGTTACTCACTAAGGTGTAAATGTGAGGACTAAATGTTAGTACCTTGAGCTCGTATGATTTTAGACCCAGTGCCGTTAGTCCTTAAGTGGAATGATGGATGTGGCAGCACCATTATTACCTAAAAGGACAAACCACACACCCTTTTAACACACTTGTCCTTGATCACCTGTTAACTGTGGCGCATACCCACTTCAGACAATTTTTCGTCGTTGTCAACCAATGCATAAAAAGTGCATTAAATTCCTAGCAAGTGTGTAGCGGATACCAAGCCTTTACGATGAATGACGAAGGATAGCATAGTGAACGCTGGCCTACTACGCATAATGTATAATTATATATGACGTGGTGGGTACCAAAAAGTGTGCTTGAAGCAGTTGCCCAAAGAGTGTTTAGAAAAGGCTCTGAAAGGCCGCTCTTCTAGCTTTCGCTGTGACTGGGTGGCGCGTTCCGCGCTGACCCGGTGTTTTTATTGAGGAGCTCAACTTTCTTGACTTGCGGGCTGAATGAACGCTTTCTCATTGGTTATTGGGCCACCCCGCCGCAGTGGTCTAGCGGCTAAGGTACGAAGGGGGCAGTGGAATGAATGAGGCGGCAGCGCCACATCTCGGCTGATTCTCCAGCGGGTGACAGTAGCGGCGGTGCTGTTGTCCCATGGTAATGAAGGTCTCAGGAACGTCTGCATTGGAGTGCTCACGCCGTACACTGCGAAAGCATGTAATTGCTCATTTTTAGCGCATTAGGTGCGTTTCTGAACCCTGATACGTGGACTAACCTTCTACGCCCTATGGTGCACGAGTGAGTACGCAGGCACACCAAAATTGCGTCGATATATTCAATGTTTCAAGAACCTGCCGTCCCCCCCCTCACACACACACGCACACACACACACACACACACACACACGCACACACACACACACACACACACACACACACGCACGCACGCACACACACACGCACACGCACACACACACGAAAATGTCAATTGGAATTTGAATTTTGAATCCTCCTACCTTCTTACTCAAGAGGCACTTTGAGCTGCGTTACATCATAAGTGGCTACTGGTGAACTACAAACAGAGGAAAAATTTCAAAACTGCGATTAAATCATATGCTCATTTTGACGGCATTCTCTAAGCTATCCAGACAGCACTGTTTCTTATATGACCCTACACTCGTTTGATCGTTTCACGAGAAACCCGAGTATAAGTAACGTTAAGACATTTATGTCGGTAACGACTCTGTTTTAACATACCAGTTTTGCGGCATATAATAATTATTGCTTTCTGCAACGCTTTTTAAATATTGAACATAATAAAAACACACAAACATGAGAAAAAGTGCCAATTGTATATATATATATATATATATATATATATATATGCTACTGTGGCGCTGACTGACACTCCCACGTTTAATTCACAATTAAACCATATAAAGTGGTGGGGGAATAGCTGTCGTAGTTGCTCAGTGGTAGAGCATCGAACTCTTCATCCGAAGGTCGCAGATACGGATCCTGCCCACAGAAAGTTATCTTTTGGCCCACTTTTCATCATATTTACATTACAATTTGGTCTAATATCTTCCCCTATACTTTCCTTGGCATTAATGTCTGTTAGATCTTATTATTATTGTGTAAAAACACGGAAAAACTAGCGCTTAGGTATACACTTCTTCCCTTATATATATATATATATATATATATATATATATATATATATATATATATATATATATATATATATATATATATATATTTATGTATATATATATATTGCCACCATTGCTGAAGTAGCGCCACTGTGGCTCATACTTGTTTTTGGGCTGCGAAGAAGAAGAGAACATCTTCGTTGCTCTGGTTCAAGTAAACTCCTGGCTGCAGGTATTGTTTTTCTTGTGACATCACTGGTTGAGGTGCTGGGTACGTGTACTTCGGCTGTGTCGGCCATCGCGAAAACAGCTACATCTCCCAGAGCAAGAATCAGCCGCCGCCTGCGTGGGTTAGCCCCTAAATTTGGTTCCTTGGCATCGACACCCAGAAAGATGGCAACTTCGATGACAAGCCAAGCGGTCCGAACCAGCGATGCCCATGCTTCTCTTCTCGCGCAAGTTTTTCATGCGCAACAGACACCATAGCCGTTCCATGGAGACATCTTCGAGGATGTTGATGAATGGCTCGAACACTTTGATCGGGTTGCCAGTATCAACGAATGGGACGATGTTCGCAAGCTGCGATGAGTTTACTTTTACTTGGAGGATTCTACGAAGACGTGGTAAAAGATCCACGAGGGCTCCTTTGCAACATGGCAAGAGTTTAGCCGACAGCTCCGTGACGCCTATCGCAACACCGAGAGGAAGGAGAAGGCTGAAAAAGCCATATCCTGCAGAAACCAACAGCCGAACGAACGTGTATCTATGTTTGTCGAGGACCTGCTTCGGCTCTTCAAGCGCGCGGACCCTGCCACGCCCGAGGAAAAGAAGGTGCGGCATTTGATGTGCGGAGTAAAAGAACAGCTTTTCGCTGGGCTCGTGCGCAATCCACCGATGACAGTCGCCCAGTTCATCAGTGAGGCAGCCACGATGGAACGTACGCTGCAGCAGCGCTCGTCACAATACGAACGCCAGATCCCGGCCACCACATGCTCTATCGGCTCTCACAGCGAGAGACAGGCCCTCGCAGACTTCATTTGAAGTATCGTTCGGGACAAATTGTGACAGCTTCAGGTAGTGGGATCCCATCCACCTGTGTCTGCCCTCGCGGATGTAATCAGACAAGAAGTACGGCAGGCCGTTACACCCCTGGCCCCAATAGCACCACCGATTTCTGAGGCCCCAGTCCTGAAATACGCAGCGGCATTGCGATCCCCTGCGCCACCGGCTACAGGCACTGCTATGTGGCCAATATACCAGGCTATGCAGCCATTCCACGACAATGCTTCGAGCCTGCCTCTCGGCTAATGGTTTTCGAGCACAGCCACCTGTCTGCCGTCTACCTGAAGACAAAGTGGTAGCAAGGCAAGCACGTGGTGCACCTCGGATAACCGTCCGCTCTGCTATCACTGTGGCGAAGCGGGTCACGTATACCGGAACTGTCAATACAGGCAACTAGGTCTCCGCGGCTTCCACCCTGATGCTCAATGCCCGCGCTACGGTGAGTGCCCCCGCGAAATCGAAGCCTATCTCACAGGCCAGCGAACACCTTTGACTATTCTCACCACCAGTCGAGATCACCATCGCCTCGCCGGTCTACGTCACCCAGTTTGCCCTCATCGTCTTCCGCTCTTTTCAGGGGCCGGTCACCAAGTCCCCGCAGGGGAAACTAGGAACGGCGACTTCTGGGGGTGAAGTCGTGGCCCGGCGAACTGTGAAAGACCCTCCTTCGACGCAACGACCGGACGAGGACGGTTCCGATTTTGCAGTGTTCTCCGACAGCAAAAAGATTGTTTCTGCCGGAATCGCCATCTCCGTGGAAAATCATGCTGTTAACGCCCTCGTCGACACCGGTGCTGACTATTCCGTAATGAGCGCCACACTGGCATCTGAACTGAGGAAGGTTACCACGCCCTAGCAAGGACACCAGTTGCGCACGGCAGGTGGCCTTCTGGTGACGCCTACTGGTATGTACTCGGCACGCATTCGAATACGTACGTCGACATTTGCGGGCTCTTTCCTCGTATTGCGCGTGTGCTCTCGGCCAGTCCTTCAAGGAATAAACTTTCTTCGTGAACACAGCGCCATCATCAACCTCCGTGAATTACTTGTGTCCTTCGAGGATCCTTTTTGCGCTGCAACTGACAGTACGCAATTCCGGAAAAGAGCGCTCCGTGTTACCAACGATTCTCTGACTCTCCCACCTCGAAGCAGCCTCTTTGTCAAAGTAGAATCAGGACAGGACGTACCTGACGCGGTAATTGCAGAGGCCAATTCGTCTCTCCTTAATTCACGACAAATCTGTGTTGCCCGAGGAATCATTCAGCCTAGAAATAGGCATGCTCACCTGCTCGTCACGAACTTCAGCGACGAATATCACCACCTTCGAGACACGCTGCCGCTGAATATTGTGAAGAACTTGCCGATGCCGATGGTCCGTCCACGTTAGCTTCATTTTCATTGAATGGCCACCTTGAAGAGACCTTTGCGAGCACTTTCGACGTAAACGAGAGACTACCTTCGGCTCAACGAGAATGCCTTTTGCGTATACTCGGCTCATTTCAAGAGTGCTTTGCCACTACGTCAAAGGATAAACAGACACCAAGTGCTCAGCATCGTATCATCACCCACCGAGAGACCCATCCGACAACATGCCTATAGGGTGTCGCAAAAAGAGCAAGACTCTATACGTGGCCAAGTCCAGCAGATGCTTCAGGACGACGTCATTCAGCCATCGACCAGTCCCTGGGCTTCACCAGTTGTGCTAGTAAAGAAGAAGGACGGTACGTTGCGTTTTTGCGTTGATTACCGTAAACTGATTAAGGTCACCAAAAAGGACGTTTATCCTCTACCCCGGATAGATGACTCGTTGAACCGTATACGCAACGCTAAATATTTTTCCTCCATGGATTTGCGTAGCGGCTACTGGCAAATCGCAGTGGACGAGCACGACCACGAAAAGACGGTGTTTATTACTCCCGACGGCCTGTACGAGATTAAATTGTTGCCTTTCGGTCTATGCTCAGCGCCAGCTACTTTCCAAAGAATGAAGGATACGGTTCTCACGGGGCTCAAATGGCAATCACGTTTTGTTTACCTTCATGACGTCGTGGTCTTTGCGGACACGTTTGAACAACACATTCAACGCCTTCTTGCAGTTCTTCAGGCAATCAAAACAGCGGGGTTGTCTCTCAAACCCGACAAATGTCATTTTGGATATGAAGAACTGAAGTTGCTTGGTCACGTTGAGAGCCATGCCGGCATCCGCCCAGATGCGGAGAAAACCCGCGCCGTTACCACCATTCCCGTGCCCACAAATAAGCGCGACCAACGCCAATTTTTGGGGCTCTGTGCGTATTACAGGCGCTTTGTCAAAAACTTCTCGAAGATTGCTGAACCCCTGTACAAGCTTACAAAAGACGGTGTCTCGTTTGTTTGGGGTCCTGATCAGTGTCATGCGTTCGACCCCCTCCGAAACCTCCTCCAGGCTCCGCGTGTACTGGGTAATGTTGACGAAAGCGCTGACACAGAATGACACGCTAACGCCAGCAACGTTGGGATAGGAGCGGTATTAGTTCAGTGGCATAATGACGTAGAGCGCGGGATCGCTTAAGCGAGCAGAACGTTATCCCCAGCGGAGAAAAACTATTCTGCAACCGTAAAGGAATGCCTCGCTGCTGTCTGGGCCATAACAAAGTTCCGCTCACACTTGTATGGCCGCCCATTCAGGGTAGTTAACGACCACCATTTCCTTTGTTGGTTCGCGAATCTCAAAGATCTCTCAGGTTGTCTAGCACGATGGAGCCTTCAGCTACGAGATTTCGATGTCATTATCGTCCACAAATCTGGACGGAAACACACCGACGCCGACTGTCTCTCACGTGCACCGGTCGAAAATGCAAACACTGACCTTGAAGACGACGACACCTTTCTTTCTGACGTATCAGCAACGCGCTTAGCTGAGCAACAGCGTCACGACTCGGAGCTCATCCCACTTATTGACAACCTGGAGGGACGCAATTCCCACCCTCCTCGAAGCTTTGCACGCTCACTATTCTCCTTTTGTTTCCATGATAGAGTGCTTTATAAAAAGAACTTTCATCCTACACAAGCTATATATCTGCTTGTTGTGCCAACTACGCTTCGTGGTGACATTTTACGTGCGTGTCATGATGAGCTATCATCCGGACACCTCAGCGATACGCGCAAGCTGCCACGGATTCTACGCTCCTACTACTGGCCACGTCTCGCGAAGACTGTGAAGTACTACGTTCGCAGATGTCGCGGCTGTCAGCGACGTAAGTTTTCACCTTTACGACCAGTGGGACTACTGCAACCAATACGCCCACCAAAGACGCCCTTTCATCAGATTGGAATGGACTTGCTGGGGTCATTCCCCACGTCTTCGTCTGAAAACCGGTGGATTGTCGTCGCTACAGTCTACTTAACACGCTACTGTGAAACCAAGGCACTTTCAGAAGCCACCGCAGCAGATGTTGCCCAATTTTCTGTTAACAGCATCATCTTACGTCATGGTGCTCCAGCTGTCGTCATAACTGATCGCTGGACAGCTTTCACCGAAGAGATGCTGCAGGAAGTCTTGCGATAAAGTGGCACTGCACATCGTAAAACAACGGATTACCATCTGCAAGCAAATGGGCTGACTGAACCACTCAATAAGACAATTGCAGACATGCTGTCAATGTATGTGGACATCAATCACAAGAACTGGGACGTCATACTTCCCTACGCAACTTTTGCGTATAACAATGCTGTTCAAGAAAGTACCGGTTTCACACCTTTTCGCTTAGTCCACGGTCGCGACGTCACGAAATGCTCGACCCCATGCTCCTGCCCGACAACTCAGGAATATACCACACGGATGCCGCTAAATTCGCGCAGTGCGCAGAAGAGGCCCGTCAACTTGCTCGTCACCATATTCAACATCACCAAACCACAGACGCGCGCCGCTACAGTCTTTGTCACCATGAAGTTATTTTTAAGCCAGGTGATGAAGTCTTGGTGTGGACCCCTATCCAACAGCGTCGACGTTTAGAAGAGCTTCTTCGCCGCTACTTTGGCCCTGACAAGGTCGTACGACGTCTCAGCAACGTCACTTACGAGGTTCTCCCACAAGGCAAGACGAGGCGTTCCCGTTTCACCCCGCAAACTGAAGTCATTCCCGTTTCGCGTCTCAAACCACACTTTTCGCACTATGAATCGCTAGTGAGTGACTGACTTTATTGGTAACGTGGCGTTTTTCTTTTTGCTTCGTCTTTTCCTTACATTTTGCCTATTTTTCTTAATTCTCATTTAACTTTTGTCCGCAGAACCAACTGCGTTATTCCGCTTGACGCCATTCATTTTGTTGGCATGCTAATTTTCATCTCATTTTCTTTTCTTTTTTTTGCCTTCATGTACAGCATTGAGACGATGCTTCTTGGGGGAGGGGGTAAAGCCAACATTGATGAACGAGCCACTGTGGCTCATACTCGTTTTTGGGCTGCGAAGAAGAAGAGAACATCTTCGTTGCTCTGGTTTAAGTGAACCCCTGGCTGCAGGTCTTGTTTTGCTCGTGACAATATATAGCTACACAACTACACACACACACACACACACATATATATATATATATATATATATATATATATATATATATATATATATATATATATATATATATATATATATATATATATATATATATGTGTGTGTGTGTGTGTGTGTGTGTGTGAGTGTGTGTGTGTGTGTGTGTGTGTGTGTGTGTGTGCCTTCTCCGTCCATGGCTAAAATTCCTGACTTTAGGACATTGATCAAGAGCTAACCGTCTGGCTGGATGAAATCCATTCGTTGGCCCGTCGACATGTATGGACTGACGACGTGACGCTATCGCTAGCCGTAAGCCGAGTGCGCGAGTCCGCCAAAGCGTGGCATCAATACAATGGCTGCAAGTACAAATCCTGGGGTGACTGTACTACTGCCATATGGTGTAGTAGCGCAAATTCACGGGGACGAAGAGGACAAGAAAACACAACACTCGCTTTTCTTGTCCTCTTCGTCCCCGTGAATTTGCGCTACTACACCATATGGTAAAATGATGTCTCACCAACTAGCCCAGCTCTCAACCCTACTGTACTACTGCCTTCGTCACGGCCTTCCCATCACTTCCACCCACATACGACGACCATTTCATGCGCATGCAATCGCGTCGGCAGGCTCCATTGGAAGACGCCCGTAAATACCTCTACGATAAGCTCGGGCTTCTCGACAATTGTGGCATTACATGATTGTCTCCGGCTGCCAGCCAGTATGTCGTTGATGGCTTGGCTGATCCTATCCATGCAGCCATCTTCTCTTGCCAGTCACCTGAAGCGTCAACCCAGGTTTTCGCTCAAAAGGAAGTCAAACTTCAGCAGAACTCTCGTCGTCGGCTTAACTTGGACACATTACCGACTGTCCATTCAACTTACGCCTCCAGACGACACGGATGCTTCCAGTGTGGTAGCATTGGCCACAACGCCAAGGAGTGTAGTCAACCGTTCTAGACCCGAATCCACTACCAAGCTTGCCAAATTCCTTGGATGTTCATTCATGTCGAGGGAATAGGTGACCTATGTGCTTTGGTGGATACCGGTGCGGAACGAACGGCGCTACACCGACGTCATGCTCCGGACACTATCCGACCGTGGACGCAACCTCCCCTCTGCAGACTTGGAGGAAGTGCTATGCCAGTCGGAATGCTCGACATTTCAGTCCGGACGGCAGCGGCCACTAAATTTCTTCCAGCCATTTCCGTCTTTGAAGACCTCCCTGCCGACATGATTCTTGGTGCTGACTTCTTGCTATCTGATGAAATTGAGCTGACCATATGTCGCAGCCACACGAGCTCCGGTCTTCGACAGCTCGGAATACCGGCACAATCCTGCCACCACTGAGAGGTGAGCCATCCACTCCGCCTACCTTATCTTCAATATTAGCTCGCCATCAGCCAGTATTCGCTAGCAATACAGCAGAACTGCGAGGCACTAATTTTCTGCTCCATCGCAAAGCAACGGGAGATCATCTGCCAGTATGCGTACCACTGCGACGATACGCTGAACGAGAACGGGCAGTGATCGCAGAACAAGTAGATGAAATGCTTGCCGCGGGCATTATTAGGCCGTCATCGACTCCGCGGGCAGCGCCAGTCGTCCTTGTTCACAAGAAAAACGGATCACTACGCTTCTGCATGGACTACAGGCAGCTCAATAAGTGTAAAATGCCTGACTTCTACCCTTTACCCTGCATTGATGACGCTGTTGATACAATACGTCACTGCAAGTTCTTTTCGTCGCTTGATATACGCGCAGGGTACTGGCAGATTAACGTCGCGGAGAAAGATGAATGTAAAACGGCCTTTCGCACGCCTTTCGTTTTGTATGAATTCAACCGCATGCCGTTTGGACTAAGAACAGCTCCTAGCAATTTTCAGTGTGCGGTAAATTCAGTGCTCGGACCATTGAAAAACCAAGCCTGTGCGTGGTACTTAAACGACACCCTGGTCGTTGGCTGGACGGAGGAGGAACACCTTCGCATTTGGATGAAGTACTACACAGTCTCTATGCAGCGGGGTTTCGTTTGAACCAAGAGAAATGCCGGTTTGGGGTGTCCAAGATTTCGTACCTGGGACGTAATATATCTCCTGTCGATATTCAGCCATCTCCGGAGCGAATAGCTGCCGTGTCGCTGTATCCTACACCAACCTGCTTGAAGCAGGTTCAGTCATTTCTGGGTATGGGCTCGTATTTGCGAAGGTTTGTACACCACTTCGCTTCGATCGCAGCTCCAGTGAGCGGTCTTTTCAAAAAGGACGCGCGGTTTGAATGAGGCGTCTTACAAGAAACTGCTTCTCGAGCTATAAAACGAAAGCTCACTTGTGGCCCCATAGTAAGTGACTTCAATGAGGACTGGTCCACCGAAGTGCACACTGATGCCAGCCAAGTCAGCCTAGGAGCTATGTTAGTGCAGCGTGATCCAGATGGCGTGGAACACGTGGTCGCTCGTGCCAGCCGAAAACTTTCAGACACCAAGCGCCACTATCAGTCCAACGAGCTTGAATGTCTTGCAGTGGTATGGAGCGTCGATGATAAGTTTCCTCATTATCTTCTCGGGCGTAAATTCACTGTTGTGACTGATAATGCTGCTATAGCATGGATGTTCTCCAAGCAGCAACTTAAGCACAAGTTTGCCTGGTGGGTAATCACACTTTAAGACTACGAATTCGACGTGCGCCACCGCGCCAGGGGGCTAAACAGCGTCGCCAATGCACTCTCACGGAACCTCTTGACTGCGCAACAAACAAGGAAAACCCACATTTTTTCACCCATATGGATATATCCCAAGCCTAACAGGAGGATAAAGATTTGGCATCTATTATTACATCTATCACTGACAAGGAAAATCACAGTACATTTGTGATGCGCAATGCCGCATTGTGCCGGCGTCACTGGCGAGCGGACCGATCCGAAGAACATTACCTCCTGGTGATCCCGAAATCCCACAGGTCAAAAATATTACGAGCCATTCACGACTCCCCAGAAGGCGGACACACCGGCCAACGAGCCACGCTCCGGAAACGACAAGAACGTTTTTGGTGGCCGAAGATGCAAAGTAGCGTCCATTCTTATGTCGCCAGTTGAAAAAGCTGTCAGCAGTTTAGGCGACTGCCTGGGAGGCAACCTGGATTACTAAGACCAATCCAGATACCCGAAACAATTTTCCACACAATCAGCATTGACTACATGGGACCTCTACCCAGCACACTGCGGGAAATCGTTACGTCATTGTAGCAGTAGACTACCTGTCAAAATACGTGCAACTGGAAGCCATGCCATCTCTGGCATCCACTAACCTAATCGACTTCCTCAAGCACCGATTTGAATGAAGACATGGCTTACCAAAAATGTTAATATATGATCGGGCTACAACGTTTCGTAGCGAGGAACTGAAAAATACCTTGGCATGGCACGCGTGCAGCACCACTTCGCATCCCCGTTTCATCCTCAAGCAAACGGCCTTACTGAGAGAATTACCAGAGCATCCAGGCATGACTCGCTCCATAATGAAAGCAGAGAAAATAGGAGAGGCCGACTGGGACGTCCACCTTCCGTCAGCTGCTTTTGCGATTAACACGGCACTGCAGACGTCTACCGGGGAAACGCCCTACGAAATTGTTTATGGAAAACGTCCACAGCTGAATGCGGTCCTCAGTCTGGATGCTCCCATTATAGTTCCACGTGCCAACGATCGCAAAGCGGCCCGTCAGAAGATCCAAACTGATTCAATCAAGAAAGCCGCCCACGCACAAGAAAATCAAAAGCGACACTATGACAGACGCCGTAGGCCCGCTCCTGCTTACAACATCGGTGACAAGGTCTGGGTGCAAAGAGAAACCAGCGGTCCCGGCAAGAAGCTACTCCCTAAGCTCGACGGGCCATTCATAATTACTCAGCATGTAAGAGAAAATACCTGGCGTGTGAACACCTCAGATGTTAACTTCACTCTCGACAAACGCAAAAGAAACAACTTTGCCGTACACATGTCGCGCTTGAAAAAAGCAGTCGGAGCGCTGCAGGTGAAATGAACAGTTTTTCTTTTGTTTTCTTTGTCAGGTCCGCAGTGTGGCCGAATGTAACGAAGAGCGGCGCAGCAGCTGTGGGCCATGGCCTGGAAAGCGAGCAAGAAGAGGCAGAATAGAACAGCTTGCCCGACAATCAGGTATTGTGTCTGTCTTGCTCAATAAAATGTATTTACACTCTATTATTCGGCGTGAATTCATTGTAATCAGTTTTCATTTTGTATGGAAAGATTTGACTTTGCTGCCTTTCGAATATTCTATTGGCGTAATGCCATTGCAAGCCAGCTAATTTATGACGATGTTTTGGATTAAACATGTAGTTCCATTATTAGGTGTCAAAAGTGTAAGGGGGCAGTGGTGCAACTTGTTTTGAGAAATTTAACTTGTATATGCACACAGTAAACACACAAACACCATAGAAGTGTGGCAGTTTGGGCTAGTTGGTATGGCATGACGATAGTTATAGCGCCAGAACAAAATGAAGACACAAAGACAAGACACGAGTGCTCGTGTCCTTCGTGTCTTTCTTGTCTCTGTGTCATCGTTTTGTTCTCGTGCCATAACTATTGACACACACACACACACACACACACGCACGCACGCACGCACGCACGCACACACACACACACGCACGCACACACACAAACACACACACATATATATATTGTAGTGGGGAAGAGGGAGAGAGACAGTATCTAGTCGGAGAGCCTGGAAGACGACTACGACGAAGAGCCAAGCTCGTGACAGTCACTGACGCCCCTTGAAATAGGCAGTTGGTTTTAGTCAATAAACCTCCTTATATTTGGTGGAGGTGCTGGGTATCGATCCCAGTACCTCTTAAAAGGAAAAATACCTGGCGTGTATTTGGCTCCTCTTCACCAGTACCTCTTAAGAGGGAGAAACCCAGTACTAATTGGTTTTAACCTTTTTCTCTGCTGTACTGACGTGAGCCATCTTCTACGCTTGACACGATATTTACCACCCAGACGCTTCAGAATACCGCCCAGCCTCCGAACTTGTTCATTGTGCCGAAGAGCGCTGCCAATCAGCGCGTTCATTTACGTCCATCGCACAAGGTCTCCAAAAATAACGCCTTGACCAAGACAAGCCTGCTCACAGCTTCCCCGTAGGCTAATTTGTATGGCTTTCGGTTCCATTCAAGTCCCCCGGCCTCTCCCGAAAGTCTGCGCTCTAGTACAATGGTCCATACCGCATCGTTCAACGCACGTCACTGGTCAACTACGTCGTTAAACCAGTGACACCTGCCGATGACAGATGATGCCGTGATCGTGAGACAGTCCAAATCAGCCGCTTAAAACCTTACTATGACCCCCTCGTGCTTTCTTCGCCGTGAGCCACCAGGATGGCTCCTCTTCACCATCAGAGCAAATGTAGTGGTGGGGAAGGAGAGTGACAGTATCTAGTTGGAGAGCCTGGTAGACGACTACGACGAGGAGCTAAGCTCGTGACGATCACTGACGCCCCTAGAACCAGGCAGTTGGTTTTAGTCAATAACCTCCTTAATATATATATATATATATATATATATATTGAGAGAGAGAGAGAGGAAAGAAATGTGTACCTAAGGGTTCGTTTTTTTGTGTTTTGACACAATATTGAGATCTAACAGACATTAATGCCAAGAAAATTATAGGGGAAGTTAATAGAACCTATGTAATGTAAATAGAAAGAAATAAAAGTGGGTCAAAAATGCGTTGCCGTTAGCAGGAATCGAACCTATGACCTTCGAATAACGCGTTCGATGCTCTAACCACTGAGCTATTATGGCGGCTACCCCTCCAGCCACTTTGTTGGGTTTATATGTGAATTTAAACGTGGGAGTGTCAATTAGCGCCATCTGAAGCCATAGCGGCGAGTGTGGAGCACTCTCTTTTAAGCCTTTGTGGCGTCACGTAGCACGTGAACTTATTTCGAGCGGGATGCTGACCAAGTGTTCTCTTATACAACATAACGGCACCAAGTCTGCCAGTACGAGACCCTCGTTAAGGAATAGGGGAAAGAAGTGTATACCTAAGGGCTCGTTTTTCCATGTTTTGATAAATAATAATGAGATCTAACAGACAATATTGCCAAGATATGTATAGGGGAAAGTAATAGAACCATTGTAATGTAAATAAGAAGAAATCAAAGTGGGTGAAAAAATAACTTGCCGTGAGCAGGAATCCAACCTACGACCTTGGAATAACGAGTTCGGTGCTCTAACCACTGAGCTATCACGGCGGCTATCCCTCCAGCCACATTATTACATTTTTATGTGAATTTAAACGTGCGAGTGTCAGTTAGCGCCATCTGTAGCGAGAGTGGCGAGTGTGGAACACCCTTTTATGAGCCTGTGTGGCGTCACGTAGCCCGAGAACTTATTACGAGCGGGCAGCTGAGCAATAGTCTCTCGTACACAACATAACGGCACCAATTCTGCCAGTACGAGACCCTCGTAAATGAATAGGGGAATGAAATGTATACCTAAGGGCTCGTTTTTCCGTGGTTTGACACAATAAATGAGATCTAACACACAATAATGACATGAATAGTATATAAATATATATATTCATATATATAAATTTAGCTGCGTAGGGGGGTTCAGGTTTCCTTCTTCTACCCTCTCTATCAACAGCCTTGTGGTTCTGCGTGCGTTTGAAACGGTATTTTTTTAATCTCACATCTTTCTGAGCGCAGCTAACTTTCAATAAATCGGCTCACTTATTTTGTATATTGTAGACGCCTAACCAACGAAGAAAGAGTTAAGAGAGAAGACATAAGACACGCCCTTTTTGAATTATTTTTGGTCTCTCTCAAGGGCTTTTATGAAGGTCAAATTCAGTAGATTGGGGTGTTTTACGTCAAGGGCTATGACATCATTTGCTAGGCATGAATGATTAGCAGGTACGAAGAAATCTGCGTCAAGAAAGGGAGACGGAGGAGCCAATGCGCATAGTGGTTCCTGCATGCGGCGCGCAGCTCTTCAGCACTATTTGACTGCAGTGCCACCGCTACGGGATACGCAGAAGGGATCAGGCGGCAGGGCGCGGTTACGCCACTCAACACTTCTAGTACACTCTAGCAACCGTACTCGGCTGCTGACCGCAGGTCGGAGATCAAAGGCGGTCTGCGGCGGCAGCATTTTCAATAAAGACGAAAATGTTTTAGGCCGTGTGTTCAGATATAGGTGCACGTTAAAGAACCCCAGGTGGTCGAAATTTCCGGAGCCCTGAGCAACGGCGTCTGTTATAATCATAAAGGAGTTGCACGCGCAAGGTGGTACGTGGGCAAAGGGTAGCGCTACGTACGTTATAGCTGAGGCTGCTTCCTACAGTATTGGTATAGCGTACACCTTCTTCTCGAAGTGCTATTTGGTGCCACCTAGTGACTAGGCAATAAACTACAATAGCCAACCATTATTAACACGAGTCAAGACATGAGCCATGAAACTGTGGACATTCCGGCCGTTGAAAGGCATCCCCGTCCGCTCCTGTATTTTCTCAGCCATAACTGTTCATTGCACAGGGTCCGTGAAAAGATTTAAGCTCCTCACGTACCTCACGTAAGCAAGGAGCTTAATCGAGGGCAATCGTAAAATGCATGCGGGATTTTCTCGCAGCCTTGACCGCACTGCTGTTTCTGGTGCTGTTGGTCACCGCCATCTTGGTTTTCGTGCTTTCACCAGGGGGAGATCTCGCGAGAGCCACTGCTAAGGTACCAAACGGCTGTGCCGTGCGCAACGAAAGAGCCGAGATGTAGTGTACACATCCCTCACGTGCGCAAATGCACGCAACTCTTTTACGTACAGCACACGCGCAGCCGTGCTCCCTTTCGGGTGATCCGTGTGCTGGGCCATTGCGCGCGCTCATCTTTCTAATAATATAGAAATTTCGGGGCGTCAAACACCACACAATCAATCAAATCAATCAATGAATATTGTGGCAAGCATTGTCCCAATTTACGACAGACCACGTGGTCCGTACAGTTAGATTTTTAATTACCGTGAGGGAATGCCCAGAGCTAAAAGTTATGCGAATTCAGGAGAAACTGAGAGTATTTTACACTTCCACTTCCAGTAATAGAACGTTATAATACCAAAGCGTAGTGAAGCAACACGGATACGACTATGGTGAGTGGGTTACCTCAACGTGATATTGCATCCCGCAGGCTCGCTCGATACCTCGACTGTGAACTGGAGCGCATAGAAGCTTTTCGCGTATCCGAAGCGGGCACTTTTCCTGCGAAATATATGAGAAAGACGGTAGAAGGTGTGTTCTTGAGGGTGGGAATTTAGCTCTGCACTAATGTGTCAGTCTTTTTTCAAAGACGACAAAAAATTTTCGTCTGTCTGTCTGTGCACTTGTCTGATTGTCCGCCCTAACGATTCCTCAAACGGCACTTATCGGCCTACCCCATCCTCAGTGCCCACCAATATTGCTCAATGTTTAGCATTCATCGTTGTGCAATTGTCAATGAAAAAAAATTATTATTGAGCATAACTGAGGCGTCGTAACATGTCTAGGTTTCGTATGTCTGCTTTTATACTGTAAGAGGCACACACAAGTAACTCTAAGGACTGTAGCGTTTGACGCGCTGCGCTGACAGTGCAACGCGATGCTCAAGAACAACACTTTTTACAACACTTTGCTATGATGCATGGTGGTCGCACCTATTCGTCGCTTTGGATTTCACCTTATCACCTCCGTGACTGGCACGCATCTTTCTCCGCGGTCACACACGCCTTCGTTTTCGAAGATCACGGCCAGATGGCACTCGTGCCTAACGTGCCTTGGTTCGGACTGTCACGGTGCATGGACTTGTTTTTTGAGCGCTCCCAATCGACTGCGCAGATAAGTTGTTTTGCATGTTTTGAGCTTGTCTTTATAATTATAAGGCAGCAGTTAAAATCCCTGTAACGCTTATTTATATATATGGTTTTTTCGGGCGTCAGTCGCCAGGTATTTATTAGATTTCGCGTGTGTGTGTGTTTGATTTTTTGTTTTTTTTTGCCACCCCGTGGGAGAAGTGCTCGTACATTTAACACGCAAATTTTTGTAGTAGAGCTTAGACTTTCTCTTTTTCGTAGGGAAGGGCTCAAGTTTTGTAATTATCGAGTGAGACAAGTGATAGGGACAATTGGTGTCGGAAAGACATGATTAACAAGACTGCAAAGTGTTCAGGATGTGGGGTTGGTTTGAAAGAGGACCCAAGTGTAGATGCGGAAGGAGAAGAGGCTGACGCGAAGTGTAGGTAATGTGAGGTCGAGGAAAAAGTGGGGAAACTGATGGTTACCCAGAGTGACCTGCTGATGAGAATCACCAAGCTCGAGACTGCGTTGACGACAGAGCAAGAGAAAACGAGGGCTTTGGGAGAAAGGCTCAAGTCCGCCGAGGAAGCACTAGTCAAGGTGAACAGAGGAGTGGCCTACGGAAATAACAGTAGAGAACCGGCAACCAGAACGGCGGAGAAAAAAGAGCAAGGAAGTTTGGAAAAAACTGGTTCAGCCGCTTCAATTGTCGCAAAGCCCAGCTTCAGCGAAGTAGTGGTGGGGCTGGGAGGGGACAAAGCAGCCGGCGTCAAAGGTGCAAGTAACCCCCAGGTGCAGGACGCTTCCGCTGTAAAGTAATAGCATGTGATAATCGCCGGGGACTCGAATTTAAATTGATGCACAGAAGCCATCAACGAGAGGGTAAGAGGAGACAAGAGGGTTGCCATAGGGGCGTTCCCAGGACGCAAGCTGGAAGCAGTCATGAGGCAAGCGAGCGCAAAACTCAAAACTACAGTTGATAGACGAAACCTCGTGATAATTTCAGGTGGTTTAAACGATGGCTTAAATGAACATCAAGCAGGACTAGGAACCACACTGGCGAAAGGCGTCGATGACATGCGTGCCACTTCTCCTCATGAACAGGTAGTAATGTGCATGATACCGGAGGTACCAGTACGTGATAGCAACCTGCAAAGAGCGGTTGTCAACGCAAACCCAAGAGATATGGCGGATGAGTCGAGAGAAAGGCTTTGAGGTGGTGGAAATAAACAGAGAGGTGCGTAGGTGGGGTGGTTTTCAACGAGACAGAATTCACTTCGATGGGCGTCTAGGTCATGAGATGGGTTGGCGACTTGCAGGACGCGCAGTAGCTTTTTCAGGGGGCAAGCGGGCTCTTTGGGGTGCAGGATACCTATTAACGATGAAGACAACCAGGGAGACTCTTTGACAGATGACATGGACAGATACGATTCCAAAGTGGCATCAGTATCTAAGATAGGTAGAGTCCAGCGCAGAAATAAAGGTAGCCACGAGCGCTGAGCCAATTCAGATATAGAGTATATTAACATGCAGGGTGGTAGGAACAGGCTGAAGTGGGAACAGATAGAAGAACAGCTAAGGGAGGAGAGGCCGATGGTATACGGTTTTGTAGAAACAAATCTCAGGAACATTGAACAACCTCCTAACAATGCGGGCTACGTGTGGGAATATTGTAATAGAACAGAAGGCAGCTGGAAGGGGGGGTGGTATTGGGGCATTCATTCATAAAAGTACAGACTGGCAAAGGGTGAAGCAGGAGTGGAAGGAACATTTATGGCTAAAAGGGAAAGTGGCAGGGCAAATGACGCTCCTTGGTATTGTGTACTTGTGGACGGGAGCAAAGGACAGAGAGGAAAACCAGGCAACGGTAGAGTGTATATCAAATGACATTCTGGAGTTAGGAGGAGCGTGCTAGATAATTATACTAGGAAATATGAATGCGCACATAGAAGCTTTAGATGGGTATACCGACTCGACAGCCAAAATGAACATGGATATGTGTGAAAGGCTTGATTTGATCATCTGCAACAGTACCGAGAAGTGTGAAGGACAAATACCATGGGAAGTAGGAAGGCGGCAGTCGACGATAGATTATGCACTGATGTCACATAGGATGTATGATAAGCTCAGGGGAATGCACATAGATGAAGGTGGCTCCAGAAATTTGGGGAGTGATCACAAACGTATCAAGCTAAGTTTTTTTGAAGATCAGTGAAAGTGGGAAGGAGACAAGATGAGCAACTACAGGAAAAGTTTTATTCAGAAAGGCAAACTAAAGTAGCCACTAAGAAAATTGAGAAAGTAATCACTGATGATAATAAAACAGTGTTGATATACACGAATCTAATCAGGTTGTTTGAGCTGAAGCTTGCTAAGGCACGTGACAAGTCACCCCGGAAAAGAACACACAAACCCAAAAGCTGTTGGGATGAGGAAGGTAGGAGAGGCATAGCAAAACGTCAGGAAGCCTCTAGGGAACATAGACATGCTAAGCAGCGGGGTGAACCGACAGATGAGATTGAAAGAAAATTGGAAATCTTCCTAAGGTGTAGACGGAATGCATCCCTTCTGATCAATGAAAAGATTAAGAAAGGGAGCTCAGTGGCTGGCAGAAGTACACAAAAAAATAGAAAGGCAGCTGCGAAATTTTGGAACTGTCTAAACTCCTCAAGAAATGAGACGAGCCTAAAGCAAAGGTTTATAACTACAGCTCAAGGTGCTAGGCTAGAAGGGGACAAAGTTATTGAATATATAAGAACAAGGGTGACAGAAAAATTTCAACAAAGAAGAGCTTTATGCACCACAATAGACAAGGATGAATCAAGTGGCTCAATGGCTCCATTTTCACAAGAGTGGGAAAGTGCTGAGAAAAGGGTTCCTAGTAGTACGTCAACAAGCCCAGTTGGCATTCCAATTATGCTGATAAACACATTAGGTCCGAAGTCTAAGCAAGCTTTGAGAGAGGCAGTGAGGAAAATAATAATCGATGGAGAAGTTCCCGATGGATGGAAACTTAGCAGGATGAGCATGATCTATAAAAGAAAGGGGGACAAAGCTGACATAAACAACTACCGTCCTATAACAGCGACATCAGTGGTCTACAGGCTGGCGATGCAGATTATAAGGAAAGGCCGCAGGCATGGATAGAGGATAAGGGGTGCTGGGGGAACTGCAGAATGGGTTTCGGAAACACAGGAGGTTGGAAGACAATCTGTTCTCACTGACGCAGTGCATCGAAATAGCAGAAAAAAACACAGGCCCCTGTGGCTAGCATTTTTGGATATCAAGGAAGTGTACGATAGCGTGGTTCAAGAGGAATTGTGGAGAATACTGGACGCCCTAGGTATAGAAGATGGAGTCACTAATCTTCTAAAGATATCTATAAAGGTAATAAAGTAGTTATAAAGTGGAAAAAGGAGGTATCCAAGCCCACAGAGGTGACCTTGTCACCCTTGTTATTCATGACGTACCTACAAAGATTAGAGGCCAAATTAGAGGGAAGTGGACTGGGCTTCAACCTCTGTTTCGTCAAACAAGGACAACTCATGGAACAGGCACTACCAGGATTGATGTACACAGATGATATATTGGTAATGGCCGACAACAACGAAGATTCGAAGACACTGGTGAACAACTGCGGTAATGGAGGAGATAGGTTAGATTTCAGATTCAGTAAGGAAAAATCAGCAGTCATGATTTTTAATGACAATGAAGGTAGTGAGCCTAGAGTACAGGTGGTCACGCTAAAGTTAACAGATAAATAGAAATATCTGGGCGTATTGATAAGCAATGGGGCCGAGTACCTAAGGGAATACGTAATGTACGTGTCGACTAAAGGTAACAGGAATGCAGCTGTCATGAAAAACAGGGCACTGTGGAATTAAAATAGGTATGATGTTGTGAGAGGAATATGGAAAGGGGTCATGGTTCCTGGTCGGACGTTCGGCCATGCGGTCTTGTGCATGAGATCAGAAATTCAAGCAAGGTTAGAACTTAAGCAACGTGGAATAGGTAGGCTTGCGTTAGGAGCTCAAGGGAATACACGAAATCAGGGAGTACAAAGTGATATGGGATGGACATCGTTTGAGGGAGGGAAGCTAGCAGCAAGATAAAATTTGAGAAGTGATTGAGAGAAATGGGGGAGGAGCGTTGGGCTAGGAAGGTATTCGGCTACTAGTACATAAAAAATGTTGATACAAAATAGAGGAAGCGAACCAGAAAATGACTGATAAATACTTGGAAAACAGCAGGGGGCCAAGCCCCACAAAATTACCGGTTAAGAAGAAGGGGAAGAAAGCTGAGACAGGTATGTGGAGAATTCGCATGATTAAGAAGTCCGCACTAGAGATCTATTGAACTTTTAAGCAGGAAATTGTTATGGAAAGGATCTATGATAATACTCGGGGTAGTTCTCTACTGTTTGAGGCCAGGACGGGAGTAATGCGAACCAAGACATATCGGGCCAAATACGAAGGGTTAGACACGGTATGCAGTGCGTGTGGAGAAGAAGAGGTAACTACCGAACACCTAATGTTGTTCTGTAAAGGGCTTCGCCCTACAGTTCAGGATGATGGCGCAGAGTTTTTCAAAGCATTGGGGTTTAGAGGCAGGGAGGGCAAAATAGACTTCAAGCCTATAGAAATAACTAGAAGAAGGTTATCTGATTGGTGGCAAAAGTCAAGGCAAGAGTGAAAATAAACACTTCACTGCAAAGTACCAGTCCTCAACTTTACTATTTAAAAAAAAGATAAATTTAATGGTTAGTTCACTGAATATTATGGCTAGGTGACGTTAGCCGCCGCCGGATCTAAAGGGTACAGCCACATCCATCCATCCATCCATCCATCCATCCATCCATCCATCCATCCATCCATCCATCCATCCATCCATCCATCCATCCATCCATCCATCCATCCATCCATCCATCCATCCATCCATCCATCCATCCATCCATCCATCCATCCACCCTAGATGCACTTGTTCGCCTCCGTTACACGCTCAGGGCACTCTAACGCAACGCCTTCAGAATTACATTCACCGATTTTCTTGCTCAGAACATCAACTAAACGTGTTTTTTTCACTTTCTCCAGCTATCGTCTTTTGATGACATTTACAGTTTAACATGTGGATTCGGGCCAATTTGTTTCGTTACATTTTGAACATTTCAATGCATAAACGAAGCAGAAAGACGTATACGGGGTTTTCTTTCAACGAAATGCGACTACAATCTTTACCCAAAAGGAACACTTTTGATCAGTGTACTCGGTGCTTCACTGTGTGATATTGGATTCATGCGTATTGCAGACGACTGGTAGGCTGATAGTTAGCCCTTGCATATATAGATCAGCACGAGCGATAAAATGGTTGGGTCTTGTTCTCAACACGAATCTAAGCTCAGAGGTAGCTCACAGAAAGCGATCACAGTAGAAAAGCTGACGGCAGGGTCGGCGTGCCACGGAGAAGAAGCCGGAGATTTATGAGCCGTCTCCCGCGGCACTCGCCGCACGCGAGCTCGAACAAAAAGAGAAGTGTAGTCCGGCCGAGAGGGAGCTCCCCAAAGGGGGCAACAAAAACCAACTCGAGCCAAACCAAAGCCGCTCGCAAGCTCAGCATGGTCTGCCAGCAAGGTCAGCCGAATCCATAGGTTAATGTAAACGATTCTCCCGACAAGAATCAACAAAAGCTTGGGGAGATGGACATGGAGCAACGTGGGGCGGAGCCCAGTAAAAAATGAAAAAGAAGGAACCCACGTGCTTCACACGCAGTATGAATGAAGAAGACGGCGAAACGCGGTATTTTGAAAATAACCACTGCAATTAAAAAAAAAGTGGGCTAGAATGTTTTCTAATAAAATTGGAGGACCGATAAATCCTAAGTTGATATATTCGCCATCTTCTAAAACGAATAGCACAGAAAACTTGGCATTGCACACCAAGCCCACCAGTGTTTGTTTTCCGTAAAGCTCAAAGTGAAGCAACACTGTTCATGACAAAAAAAAAAAAGCCGAGCAGTGGCGTTACAGCCAGCATGTCATCGAACATGAAACTGATCGAAAAAAGCCTTGGCACCTCGAAGTCAACACGTCCTCCCCGTCCTCTTGTTGGAGGGACCTGGAGTGGCGAAAAAAAACGGCGTTCTTGTGGGGTTGCGGGGTACGTCATAGATTAAACGTCTCTCTTGTTCAATATATATATATATATATATATATATATATATATATATATATATATATATATATATATATATATATATATATATATATATATATAGAGAGAGAGAGAGAGAGAGAGAGAGAGGGGGGGGGGGGAGAGGGAGAGGTGGCAGGGGAACACCCTTTCAAACTGAAGACCAGGGCATCTCGGGTTTCTAGAACGAGCCATTATGATACCGGGACAGTGCCCGCCATGTAACTTGAGAAAGGGCGCTTCCGTTTGTCACTTCGGGGTGCACTTTTGAAAGTGTTTGCCATGGGGAGAAGAGAACGACTTCGACGGATTCAAAACGTCGTCGGAATCGCATTTCTATCGCTTCCTCCGGCAGCTCGGTTTCCCGAAGCTTTTGTCGCGCTTGATCACGTAGTTCTATTTTTCATGAATACATTTCGACGCTTTCCGATTATGCCGAGTCGGAGCTGCTGGGCGACCTTAACTCTTCTTTTTGTAGGACTACTTTGCGGGTGTTTGGCGCAGGCTTGGCAACAGATCGAGGTCTGGGCAGACCAACTGAAACAGTTTTTGTTGCTTTGAATGGGAACTCAAGGCGGTGGCGTTTGTGCGAAACTACGGTGATTTTCACCTTGTTCAAGGACCTCTAAACAACATTTTAAGATAAAAAAAACAAGCACGTAATTCACTACTGGTGTTTTTTGTCTTTGCAATATGGTTTGCGACACCCGCAGTTTTTTACGTGCTGTCAGCTTGAAATAAGCTGTCAACTGGTCGATCTAAGGTCTTCCCGGCTGCGGTGGCTGCATTTCCTATGGAGGTGGAAATGTTGTTGGCCCGTGTGCTCAGATTTGGGTGCAGGTTAAAAAAAACCCAGGTGGTCAAAATTTTCGGAGCCCTCCACTATGGCGTCTCTCAAAATCATATGGTGGTTTTGGGACGTTAGACCTCACATGTCAGCCAATAAATCAATTGATCTAAGGTCTGTTGTGCATCGTTGTCCACCTTGACTTGGCATGCAGTCGCATGCCCGCTCTGCCTTTTCTTGCGTGCCTATCACGCTCGAACTCGTCATCTCGCTGCGTTCTGTTTGCTCGTGACTGTGCAAGTGCAAAGAGCAGCCTAAAATTCTTTCTTTACCTGCACGAGATGACCGAGAACGAAGAAAGAACACCCAGAACAGCGTGAGCGCCCTTTTTTTCTGAGGTTTTCTTCTTCCGTTTTGATTTCGCGCATTTTATGAACGTTTATGAGCAGTGAATTAACTGGCGTTAATATGGTGAAATCCCGACTGGGTCAACGCTTTGTGGTGACATTCTCTGCGTAATATGAAAAAAAGTTTAGGGCGAGCAAAAAAGTGCTTTTAGGAAGAGCATATATGAAGGCGTGAAAGAAACCGTTTTGTCGCCTTTGAAATTAGTTAGATTCAAAAGCTCTTAATGTAAGAAAATTGATTGATTGATTGATATGTGGGGTTTAACATCCCAAAACCATGATATGATTATGAGACGCCGTAGTGAAGGGCTCCGGAAATTTCGATCACCTGGCGTTCTTTAACGTGCACCAAAATATAAGCACACGGCCCTACAGCATTTCTGATGGCAGCCCCCGCAGCCGGAATTCGATCTCGCGTCCTGCGGGTCAGCAGCCGAGTACCTTAGCCCCTAGAGCGCCGTGGCGGGGCTTAATGTGAGAAAAGAGGTGAAGAAATGGTGCCATTTGAAAACATATCAGTGGACCATTACTAGGAAAATACGAGGCACATGCCAAACATTTTTACGGACAAGTTGAAATTAAGCCCGGACAACTTGATATGGATGCTTCGTCGCAGTAGTCGTTTGTCGTTTTATTCTCAGCAAGTATTATTAAAGCTGTGTATACTTTCCTGCACCTCTGTTGATTCAAAGTGTATGCTAGTTTTTTATGTTGAATTTTATCTTGTGTTTGTATTCAAACCTGCAATATCTTTCTGTGCGAGATGCAGTATATGTGAATAAATAAGAATAAATATAGAAATAAGTAGGTTACTACAAGTCTTGAACTAGAAATGATAGTTGAGTACGTATGCAGTATCATTCACGAGCGTTTACTACAGCAGTGTCAATCGTATCTCGTCAAACGTTGGAAACGATGTACTGATACCGAGGTAACGCAGAACGTTGAGTCAACGTGGTTTGATTGTAACGAATGTGCGGCAACGTTAGACGGCAAATATGACATTGCACCGACAATTAAAGTATTACGCTGCCATAACACAGTTTTTTTATTGTTGCAGCAACATTCAAATAATGACGTTGTTCTAACGTGTTGTTTTTAATGAGGCAACAACATTCAAAGTATCACGTTGCCCTAGCGTGATCGTATTATTGTGGTAACAACAATAAAGTAATCATATTGCATCAACATTATATATAGACATGAAACCCTGTTTACCAACGAATGTAGAGACAACATGGAGAACATAATCGCCGAAACATCCAATAACACACATGGCAACTTTATCAACTTCCTGTACTCATTTGATTAATGGCTGAAAGTGGCTAGTTAGTGTGGTTGAGTAAAAAAATACAATCATGAACAATACGAAAAACAGTTCAGCTTATGTTTTTCACACACTATTCCTTCTATGAATCTGATTTCTTTATACAGCTGCACTCCATGTTTATTTATTTATTTATTTGTTTGACAATACACAATTGCCATAGTGCAGGAGACAAAAAACAGGACCATGAGTCACCTGACTGGGCCTCTATAGCTCCGCAGCGTACCTTCTTCACACAGAGTGACTGCATTGGCAAAAAAAAGAAACACAAGAACATAATCACATGATGGAAACTATTGCGTCGCCTTCTAACGTCTGTCGCTAGATACACTAAACGCGGTGAATTCATATGTGAGAAAGATATGTGGAAGGGCAAGCCTTTATGACCCCAAATTTCCAGGCTACAAAAAGTCTGCTGTAGGCAGGCTTCATCTTAACATGTATGCATGCAGACTTGAAGAATAAATTATCTGTCTATTTTAGTTAATACTGTGTGGTTGTGAAAATAAAATGGGAACCATTACACTTGGAAGTGAGCAAACAGTAGTTAAATCAAACTGTGTTTCCATCATGATGCTTCATAAAATTTATGTTTGAAAGAGTGCTTTAAGATTAAAGGCACAAGAAACTGACCTACTAAAACGGAACCTACGTGCTTGCATGGTGCAGAGCAACAGCCACAAGAAACCCTACGATTGGCAAGATTTATGGAAGTGGAACGACTAGGAACCATGGAGCTAGAAAAACAGCTGTTTCACAAAGCCCTTACTCTTGGGTAACATAAAAAGCATTGCAATGATTTGAGAAAAAGAAGCAAATAGGAAAATCAGCAACTGGATATAGTAATAAAGTAAAAACAGGGTCGAAAGCGAGAGAGAGACATGGTATTAAGAAAGGCAGGGAGGTTCACCGGAAAGCAAGTATCTTGTTTGCTACCCTGCACTTGGGAAGGAAGACAAAAAGGCAAAGAAAACGAAATGAGAAAGAAAAAGAGAGCGGGGGGAAGCGAAAACACACACACACTAGAATGTCATAAACATTCCACTAGGCGGGTCGATCGCAGAAATTTTGACAGGACGGTCGAAGTCACAATGAATGTATAGACATGCTGAGCTTTCGGACAAAAAGGGGTGCCCAATCTGGTTCGAAACAACCTTGATAACTGTTTGCAGTACTGGTAAGTATCTCTTAGTGTCTGTGACTGAAGGAAATGCGGAAATATGACGCGGTTTTAGTACCACAACCCAGCTCAGTGAATTCGCTCATCATACCTCCAGGTACTTGATTCAGGTGATCAAATCGACGCAATATTCATAGACTTTTCCAAAGCTTTCGACACTGTTTCACTTTACAAACTGCTAAAAAGCTCACTGCTATTCTTAAAAACGAAGCATGAGTAAACTGGATTTCTTCTTTCCCAGTCAATAGGTCTCAGTACGTACAATTCAAGTCTTCTCATTCCTCCTCTTCCACTGTAATGTCTTGTGTCCCTCAAGGTTCAATATTAAGCCCTCTTTTATTTCTGATTTTCACTAACGATCTGCCAAGCAATGTTCCTGTTAAAAACCGCATGTATACAGATGATTGTGTTTTGTATCATACGATTAAAACTGCTCATGATCACATCATTCTTAACGATACATTTTCTTTATTTCAATCATAGTGTGACACATGGCAAATGCAAATAAACTTCCGAAAAACGGTATCTATGTCATTTTCCAAGGGTTCTTCCCCCTCTCCATTCACCTATTCGCTTAATGGTTGCCCTCTCGGTATCGTTTCACAATACAAATATCTAGGTGTCCTTTTCACTCAGGATTTATCTTGGTCTCAACACATCAACCTCATGTGCAACCGTGCGCTTAGAAAATTAGGCTACCTACAACGCACTTTACGTTCAGCATCTCTAACCATATGGCTCCTCACTAATTGATTGATTGATTTGTGGGGTTTAACGTCCCGAAATCACCATATGATTATGAGAGACGCCGTAGTGGAGGGCTCCGGAAATTTCGACCACCTGGGGTTCTTTAACGTGCACCCAAATCTGAGCACAAGGGCCTGCAACATTTCCGCCTCCATCGGAAATGCAGCCGCCGCAGCCGAGGCTCCTCACTAATAAAACACGGGTTCGTCCAATATTGGAATATGTATCTGTTATGCGGAACTCATACAAGATTTCGGACATCAACAAAATAGACTCTGTTCAGAAGAAAGCTGTATGCTTCATTCATCGTCGCTTTCACAGGTATTTTTCACCAAGTTCGATCTTCCTATCTTACAGCTTACCAGTCTCTCTTCCCGTCGACGCGTTGAATGTTTGAAGTTTCTTTATACTTTAATTATTTCCCCATGGTTCCTTCTACTTAGCAAATATACAGCGCACGCTAGACCAACCACCACACGAATTTACCTTGAGTTAAACTTGTCTACTTTCGCTCATCGTACAATGGCGTTTAAATATAGTTTTTTTGTTCATTCTATTGAATTGTAGAATTCTTTGCCTGGTTACGTTCGATCTTTATCACTGGATGAATTTTTATTGTATATTGCTAACCATTCATGTAGAGTGCACTTGTTATGCTCTTCTATTTATGTATTTGCCTACTCCTGCAATAGCCCTGCGGGGCTGCAGTGTGTTGAAATAAATTAAAAATAAAAAATAGAGCAGCTATTTCACGTGCTCTGCTCTTACAGCTTTGTTGGGAACTCGCATCGTCATGAAAGCATTTCATGTCTTTTTAATAACTGCGTGTAAGTAAACATCGCCCAAAAATTAAGCAATCGTAAAAAAGTGTGTTATTTTGTCACCACTCCAGTCCTCTTACCATTTGTCCAAAGTCTGGCTCCAGCTTTGCTTTGACTGTGAGGCTTATGTCGGCTTGAACAAATGCACCTACTGATTGTGATTCTCTAGCTCGAGTAGGTCGAGCGTGAAGACACAAAAGTGAGGCAAAGCTGATAATGAGATGTCAATCTTTCTTCACAAGACTTCACACAGCTTTTTATGTAGTGGATATAAAAATAGCACCACGTTTATGCAGCTGTCTGGACGACTAATGCAATTGGTCAACTGCAGTGTTTTTCTAGTTCGTCACAACACAACGAAGGCTTAGCTGGATTTATCAAACTGTCAACTATTCAATTAGACTGAGGCTGATTTGAGCTGGAAGTCGTGTGGGAGCTGCCACGGCTTGGTGAACTTGGCGAGCTCTGTACATGACAATGGTGGACTATTGTGGCTAGTTCACACAAATGGTGATTCATACCTGGGGAAGTCTGATGTCTGATCATCTTGTCACGCTGCTGCTCATTGTGACACTCATGCACTTCTAGGATTGAGGCAGTGGGGGAAGAGCCGAGACGTTATTTAGCTTGCCACTTTAAGCAGCAAAGGTGCACTTGGTGTACCTTTCGTTGCGTGTCAGCGTAGAGCGTGCATAAGGTGTTCAATTATTGTTGTGGTGTCACCTCAATTGGAGGACTGAAATCTAAACTGTTGTAGATAAGAGCAACAGGTCCGCCGGCTACGGATAGTCGGAGTATCACCGTTCGTTCAATAGTTGCAGTTTCTTGACTTGCAACGGTGAAATAAAGCTGACATCGCTGTAAGAACAGCATCCAGTTCACCTAAAATCGCCGATCATGCACTTATGCGCTCAGATGTCTCTGCTATGGACGTTCTTTGTGTAGGAAGATCCGCATCAAGTAAGCTCACTGATGATGCTTAGCTGTTGCGTAGAGGTACTCTGCTTTTTTCACTAGAGGTTGTAAAAAAGTGAGACAAAAGTTGTTTGCAAAGGACCGAATTACTGTACAAAGTAAAATATCTGCAGGACAACGTATGACTTGTACAGCGCAACTGCTCAAGTTTCAGTTGCGCACTCATCACTTGCTTTTTCTTTGCACCCTCATGATGCGCTTTTACGATGGTTTTCATGTTGTGCTCATGAAATGTAACTAAAACAAAAATGAAGTCCTCAAAAAAAAATAATAATACGATTTGCGCAAAGAAACTCTAAAATTACATAGATATAAAACAAACAATATCCTTTAAGATTGGCACTGGGTTTACTTGTCTGGGAGGCTATACATTTTCAACATTGGGTCGCGCCTTGCATTATGGGCTGTTATGGTCACGTGATAGTTTCACGCTCAAAATAATGAAATGTTTCACCATGGTCCCTTCATCAGAAGTTAACAATGTTAAATTTTAGTTTATTTAGAGTCTGCGTGGCTGCATTTATCGTCTTTGTGTTCTGCGATGCCCCAACCTGTCCGTGTACAACCACTCCACCGTGTGTACAACTAAGCAAGGCGTTCGGCGGCGGCAACGGCTTCCACCTGCCCACTCCCTCACGCTGCATGATTGGGTAAGTAGCGGGGTTCACAGTCTTCTCTTTTGTAGCCCTGTTTGCCCTCGCATGTTTCGTCGCACCAATTGTGAAGTAAGCCACGTTTACTGCTGGTATTACACGGGCACTTTTGATTGTGATTTAGCTTCCTAATTGCGGTTTGACTCTCGTTCGGGCAAACTCGATCCAGATTAATTTGCACCGCTTAGCAACAAACGTTGTTTATCGCGATCAAGAAATCAGACCGTTCATCGTTCTGTTCTCGTGCTATAACTATTGTCATGCATACCAAATAGCGCAAACTGCCACACTTCCAAATCAACCTTTTTGACGCGCCAAAGTGCTTGTGTGACACCGATGCAATCTACTGTATACAACCTAAAATCATAAATCTGTCATTTTTGCGCACATTCACTTTCAATATCTCGATTTATGTATTGTATACGATGTATGCACTAAATAAAGTAAGAGTAATATCAACTATTTTAATATCAGAATCATCGTTGGGTTGCTCTGTATGACTATGTCAACAAAAAAATTGGCCCTTTCAATGAGTGGCAGCCCCTTCTTCATTTAAACAACGGGTTCACCTTGTTTCCTCGGGCCACCAGTTTTGCCGTTACCTCTTCATAATCATATAGTGGTTTGGGACCTTAAACCCCACATATCATTCAAATTGCCGTCACCTCTTACGTGGCTTCTGATATCATGTAATCCCCGATAGACCTGCACAACGCTATATGCTGATATAGTATATCAGAATATAGCTGAACATCTACGCAGTATGCGATGTACGACAAGGCAAGAATTCGGGACTCGCAGTTTACCGATCACTGATCCACCCCAAAGGGTTAATGTTCAAATAAGCAGAGCGCATTGAGCGCGTGCGGCGAAGCACTGAGGACCTCTCTTCAGGCAAGGTACACCCCGTGCACAACCGGGTGCCAGGTCGGGGGACGCCTTTCCCAGTTAAGCGGTGGGTGTCCGGCAGCAGGATTCAAACCACCTACCTCCCGTGGCCGAGACAGGCACCCTATTCACTAGGCCACGACCACGGTTTTTGAGTAGGCATGTCGGCTGGCCTCGCGTCGACATCATGTCAAATCCGTTTATTTTCTTCGTGCAGCTTCTTGTTTTGGGATCGATGGCGACGGTCCAAGAGACGCATTGCACATTCGTCCTCGCTGAACCACTAGAAAATTTTGAAGACTGCGCAGGTCAACCAGTGACCTACAAGCGGTGCTGGGAAGAATAAAAAGTGCCACGTGCGGCTACATCGACGTCACCGGACGGAGATATAAATTTACGGCATCCATCGAGCTTCTTCAGTAGGCATGTTGGCTGGCCTCGCGTCTACATCATGTCAAATCCGTTCCTTTTCTACATGCAGGTTAGTGATGATGTTTTATCTGTCAAATGTGACGACCCTTTCTTTGTCCAGCTGACATTCCCATGTAGCTTAAGCAGAATCTGTTCTGGTGTACGCGAAATGCTTCTCTCTGTGATTTTGTTGTGTTGCGACGTCGAGCCGAATCCCGGCCCTGACGTTCAAAACTGGCTTGCTGAGCTTTTGGATGGTCAGAAAAGCATTCGGAAAAGACTGGATGGCATTGAGCTGAAGTTAAAAAAGTGGAAGAAGTTGCTACGGCTGTAATTAAGGTGAAAACAATGGCGTACAAGTTGGAAAAAAGGGTCGTAAGCTTGGAAAGCAAGCTAGCTGATCTTGAAGATAGAAATAGGCGGAACAACTTGATTGTCTTCGGTATACCGAAAACAACTAATGAGAGTTTCGATGAACTCAGCGAAAGTGTGTTGAAGGGTGTGTTTACCGATATCCTGGAAATATAAGTGTCGTCTGCGGAAAGAATTCACAGAATTGGGCGCAAACAACTACGTAAGCCTCGCCCTCTTATTCTAAAGCTTATTGATTACCGTGACAAGGTTTATGTTCTTAAAAAATGCTCCAAACAGAAGGGTACAGGTTTCTCGATTTCTGAGGACTTCTCGGAAGCTACACGACATAAAACAAGAAAGCTTTGGAAAGCACGGCGGAAAATCAAAGGGCAGGCGAAAAGGTGAAGTTCATCCACGACGAAATCCGAGTTAACGGTGTTCTGTTTGTTTGGGATGCAGACCGTAAAGAACGAGTGCCACTTCCAGGTAATGTTGTTAAGAAATCTCAACAGTGAACCGAAGCACAATCAGGCAATTCACTTCGCTGCATTCAGTTTAATGCCCGCAGCATCAATAATAAACTTGATGACCTGGAAACTTTCACAATAGCGCATGCACTTCATCTGATTGTAATAACAGAAACCTGGCTACATTCAGATATTAAGGACGACGAAATAGCACCCCCAGGATATGGCAATTATAGGAAAGACGGACCATCTCGTGGTGGTGGTGTGGCAATCCTGTTTAAAAACTACCTTAATGTGACTAGGCTTTCCAATAGAGACGGTATTGAAGGTGTCAATATTAAAATACACCTTGAGGAAATGAACCTGGTTGTGGGTGCATTTTACCACCCTCCGTATGCCGAGAAGGCGTTTTTTTATGGTAATAATGATTTTCTCTGTTCTTGCAACACAAGCACTTGTAATTGTGAGTGGGCACGGCGGACCCGGAGCGAACATGTGGCCTAAAACGCCATTCTTCCGCATTGTGCAGGTTTTCCTGTTCGGTCTGGCCGGAACGCACTGCGCAACCGACGTATCAACAGCCTACACGTGCCGTATGGATTCACCCAAGATGGGCCCTTGCATCGCCAGTAATTGCTACCCTGTCATCGAGCTTGCTCCGCCCCCTTCGCATCATGTGACCTCGTCTGCGTCCCCTATAAAAGTTGACATCCAGAACTTCAGCTTCAGTGGGCACGGCGGACCCGGAGCGAACATGTGGCCTAAAACGCCATTCTTCCGCATTGTGCAGGTGGGTACTCACTACTGTACAATAAGGAGCGATTGCCCTGGTCTTCTGGTCTTGCCGTGCCCCCATCAGTGCCTTTGTATTGCGTATGACGTTTACTGCGTATGCTCATTACTTCTGTGTGGGGATGTTGAGGTGAACCCTGGGCCTGTCGAGAAAATGCTGAAGGAGCTACTGGATGGTCAGAACAAAATTTCTTCGGACATAGCTGCGATAAAGGCGCCACAAGAAAACATGGAAAAATTATTTCCGATTGGAACTCGCGTTTCGCTGTACTGGAACAACGTACTGCCTGTATTGATGCTCTCAAGGTGACAGTGGCCACGCTTGAAGCTAAAATTACTGATCTTGAAGACAGGAGCAGGCGGTCCAACCTAGTTGTTTTCGGCATACCTGAGCCACCGGAAGAAACCGAGGACATGCTGAAAGAAGCTGTACTCACTGAGGTTTTTGAACATAAACTTGAGGTCAAATGCAAATCAGTAGGTAGAATTCACAGATTAGGCAAGCCCGGTGGCAATCGCCCAGTTATCGTATATTTTCAGGATTACAACGAAAAGCAGCAAACTATATCGAATGCCCGTAAGCTAAAGGGTACAGATATTTCTGTTCAAAATGACTATTCTAAGGAAACACTCCGTAAACGTAAACTGCTCTGGAACAGCGCCAAAGAAGAAAAGAGACAAGGCAAGAAGGTTAATCTTGTACATGACAAACTTATGGTTGATCGGGATAGGTATGTATGGGATGACTGCAAAAACTCGAGGATTAAAATGGCCAGTTCCCAGTCCAGTGAACATAAAACATGACCTGAACGCCCCGATTCTAAACAACTGCGCCTCCTAAATATTAACGCACGCAGCATCGTTAATAAATCCGAGCAACTGGAGTCCATTCTTCTTGGCAATAGTCCGCACATTGTTGTTATCACGGAAACCTGTGTGACGATATCAGCGGTGATGTCGTTTTCCCCTCCTCCTATCGGGTGTATCGTCGAGATAGAAATCGTAGCGGAGGCGGTGTTGCTGTGCTCGTAAAATGTGCTCTTGATGCGACGCTTCTTAATCAGATCGACGACCACGAAAGCCTTTCTTTGAAGGTATCCTTCTGTGGGCGTTCATTTCTTATCTTTGCTGTGTATCGTGCACCTGACTCGCCTCCTCGGTTTCTGCATGACTTACACGAACACATGGCGTCATACAAGCATGACAGAATATTTCTTGTGGGCGATTTCAACATGCCTAACGTAAATTGGGATTCCGCTTTTGCCAGTGTCGGACAATCCTCGCAAACCTCGTATCTACTAGATATAATGATGTGCCATGATTTGCGCCAGGCGGTGAAGCAACCAACACGTGTCGGCATGACCTGTGCTTCTGTACTTGACCTTGTTTTTGTAAGTCAATCAATACAAAATTATTATGTCTGCATTGAAAATGGTCTTTCTGACCACCATATGGTGTCTTTTTCATGCTCTGTGGAAAAAGTGTGCACTGTGTCTCGAGTTAAATGTATTCGCGTCAAAAATTTTTCCCGTGCCCATGATGAATTTGTGTTAGATTATTTAGAACTCTGCCTAAGCAACTTCCACGGTTCTAACACGGCCCAAATGTGGGACACTTTCAACAACATGTGTCTTCACTGTATCGAACATTTTGTTCCAGACAAGGTAAAAAAGACGCGTAAGCTAACCCCTTAGATTTCACGGGATATTTTACACTTGAAAAGAAAATTAAAACGCCTGAAGCGAGGAGTGTCCTCTCGTGACATCATTCAAACCACTCAATTAGCCCTTAATCAAGCCGTAGCAAGCGCTAAACGAAGTTATTTTGAGCACGAGTTGCCGAATTTCATTCGATCTGCTCCGCAGAAATTTTGGAACTTCTTGTCGAACAAAAGAAAACCTATTGAAAAATTACGTCACGATAATGCGCTCCTCGTTGATAAGGCAGACATTGCTGAGCATTTCAACGCTTATTTACACGGTGTATTTTCGGCAGTACATGAGCCTATGCCCCTAAGTGTTTCCAATTGCAGAATCAATGCTGATATTGTGTCTATATCTGGTGTGATTTCTATGATGCTTAACCTAAAAACTAAGTCTTCACCTGGTCCTGACGGGATACCGAACGTTTTTCTTTCCCGTTACGCTGAAGCATTATCACCCTTTCTTGTGGCAATTTTCAACACATCATTATCTTCAGGTGTCCTACCCTTTGATTGGAAAGTCGGACGCATTGTTCCCGTGTTTAAAAAAGGCGATGTCATGGTTCCTGGTAATTATCGTCCCATTTCATTAACGTCATCTTGCTGTAAAATTTTAGAACATATTATAGCTAACTACATTTCCAAGTTTCTCAACGATAACGGTTTAATAACCTGCTTCCAACATGGTTTTAGAAAAGGATTTTCTACTGTCACTCAATTAACCTCTATTGTTCAGTTTTGCCGGCGTCCTTGATAAGACTGGCCAGGTCGACATAATTTTCCTGGATTTTCGAAAGGCCTTTGACCTTGTTCCACATTCGCAACTCATGCTCAAACTACAGGCAATTGGACTTCCGGCCTTTATAACAAACTGGATTTATTCTTATCTATCTGACCGCACGCAATATGTTAGTATTGATGATAAATGTTCCAAATCTTTACCCGTCACATCTGGCGTTCCGCAAGGTAGTGTACTAGGCCCTATTTTGTTTCTTATATATATTAATGATATTGTTGATGCGATTACCAGCCCAGTACAAATTAGACTATTTGCGAATGATTGTATTCTTTTTAACGAAATAACTTGCCACGAGGATCAAATTCAATTAAATTCTAACCTTCTTAGCATACAGGCATGGTGCACAAGGTGGAATATGAAGTTAAATGCCGAAAAATTGGTCTTCATGAAAATTACTAAAAAGAAAAACAGCTTGTCGTTTTTCTAAGAGCTTCCTGAACGGCCGCTTTGTGAAGTCAGTTGTTACAAGTACCTTGGTGTCACCATTACAAACAACCTAAGTTGGAATCGGCACGTTTCCAACGTCTGTGCGTCCTCTTTTCGCAAGCTCTGCCTTCTCAGACACAACCTAAATTAGCTCCTCCAAGTGTTAAACTTCTTGCATACACATCGATTATTAGACCGAAACTCGAATACGCATGCTCAGTTTGGGACCCGCACAAGCAAAAAAATATTCAGGCTCTTGAAATGATACAGCGCAAAGCGGTTCGCTTTATCTACTCAAAATATCGTTTATCAGACTCGCCCACTACTCTCATGAAAGAGCACGGGATCCAAACGTTGCAGGAACGACGTAAAATAGAAAGGCTTAAATTTCTTTACTAGCTTAAGAGCAACAAACTCGGCATTACCCCTGATCAGTTTATTCAGCCATTGACTTCTAGGCGTACACGACATTGACACGCTGCATCCCTGACCCCCTACAGCGCCAGAACAAACGTCTTCAAATTTTCCTTCTATCCACGCACCATATCTGACTGGAATGATCTGCCCATATCTGTTGTCTGTAGTATTGATGGGATTGAACATACAGAAAATTGAGACAGTATGTTTCTTTTTCTTTTTAGAAGTTGCTGTATTTTACCTTGTATTGTCGGTTTGTTTATACTTGAGTGATTATGCCCCTCCTGCTTGGGCTCCTTGTGGGGCCTGCAGTATGTCATAAATAAATAAAAAAAATAAATATTATATCGTAAGCTGGCGATTATAATATTCCTCAAGTTAATTGGGACGCGGACTTCCTGGAACCGTTTTCTAGTGCTGCTGAGCCTTTGGTCGACATTGTTCTTTTTCATGACTTAACACAGTTAGCAAAACAACCCACCCGTGTTCAAAGTAACGCACAATCTATTTTGGATCTTTTTCTTGCGAGTGACAGAATCCTTCGTTGAAATCCTGCTTTGTGTGGCTATGACGCCGTATCCGACCATCGATTGTTATTTTTAAGCATTCCACTCCACGTAAGGAAAGAAGTGAAGGAAAAACGCGTAGTGCCGAATTTCACTCGTGCTGATGACGTCGCAGTTCTTGACCTGTTGAATATATCGTTTTCTGATTTCGTTGATATGTATGAATCAAGTAGTTGCTCTGTCGAAGATTTGTGGGGTTTATTCAAGAATCTCGTTATGAAATGCGTCTCAAGTCATGTCCCTTCAAAGATTATCAAAACGCAATCTGCTCGCCCTTGGACGACGAGGGAAGTAGTGCGAGCAGGACGCAAACTAAAGAAGATGCGCAAAAAACTCCGCCAAAATCCGTCATCTTCTCACATATCAAAATGTTCCAATATGCGTTTGCAGTTAAATTAAACCATAAAGAAGGCAAAAGACTACTTTTTCGACATATCTTTGAAAAACTTCTTGCTTTCTGCTCCTGCGAAGTTCTGGCGACACTTGTCAACTAGGAAGCAACAGGCATATAAAATCCTCATTAATGGAGAATTGGTAACTGATTAATCACTCCTTGCGTCATCGTTTAACAAGTTCTTCTGTTCAGTCTACACAAATGACGAGGAGAAACAACCAAAATCTGTGATTTCTCAGGTCGTAACTAAAATTTCTGGCGTAATGATAACTGAAGAAGGTGCCTTATCACTGCTGCTTAAAATCAATATAAAGAAATCACCAGGAACTGATTGCATACCGAACGAATTTTGAGTAAGGTATGAAGAATGGTGTTCAAAGTATTTATCTATTATATTAAAAAACATGTCCACTGCTGAACTCCCGAGAGATTGGAAGCGCGCGAAGGTTGTTCCGATCTGTATGTGTATATGTATATATATATATATATATATATATATATATATATATATGAATATATTCAAGATATAACAGACAGTAATGCCAAGGAATGTACAGGGGAAGTTATTAGAACCAATGGAATGTAAATAAGAAGAAAGAAGAAAGAATAGTGGATGAAAAAATGACCAGCTGTGAGCATGAATCGAACCTACGACCTTCGAATAAGGCGTTCGATGCTCTAACCACTGAGCTATCACAGCAGCCATCCCTCCATCCACTTTTTGGGGTTTATATGTGAATTTAGAAGTAGGAGTGACAGTCAGCGCCATCTATAAGCCAAACAACGAGTGTGAAAACACTCTTATTCGCATGTTTGGCGTCACGTAGCACGTGAACTTATTATGAGCGGGCAGCTGATTAATTGTCCCTCTTATACAACCTAAACACACCACGTCCGCCAGTACGAGACCCTCGTTCAATAAAAATAAGGGCGAGAAGTGTATACCTAAGGGTTCGTATTTCCGCGTTTTAACACAATATTAATGAGATATAACAGACAGTAATGCCAAGGAATGTACAGGGGAACTTATTAGAACCAATGGAATGTAAATAAGAAGAAAGAAGAAAGAAAAGTGGATGAAAAAATTACCAGCTTTGGGCAGGAATCGAACCTACGACCTTCGAATAACGCGTTCGATGCTCTAACCACTGAGCTATCACAGCGGCCGTCCCTCCATCCACTTTTTGGGGTTTATATGTGAATTTAGAAGTAGGAGTGACAGTCAGCGCCATCTATAAGCCAAACAACGAGTGTGAAAACACTCTTATTCGCATGTTTGGCGTCACGTAGCACGTGAACTTATTATGAGTGGGCAGCTGATTAATTGTCCCTCTTATACAACCTAAACACACCAAGTCCGCCAGTACGAGACCCTCGTTCAATGAAAATAAGGGAGAGAAAAGTATGCCTAAGGGCTCGTATTTCCGTGTTTTAACACAATATTAATGACCCAAAAACCCCAAATGTGGATGAAGGGACGGCCGCTGTGATATCTCAGTGGTTAGAGCATCGAACGCGTTATTCGAAGGTTGTAGGTTCGATTCCTGCTCACAGCTGGTAATTTTTTCATCCACTTTTCTTTCTTCTTTCTTCTTATTTACATTCCATTGGTTCTAATAACTTCCCCTGTACATTCCTTGGCATTACTGTCTGTTATATCTCATTAATATTGTGTTAGAACACGGATATACGAGCCCTTAGGTATACACTTCTCTCCCTTATTTTCATTGAACGAGGGTCTCGTACTGGCGGACTTGGTGTGTTTAGGTTGTATAAGAGGGACAATTAATCAGCTGCCCACTCATAATAAGTTCACGTGCTACGTGACGCCAAACATGCGAATAAGAGTGTTTTCACACTCGTTGTTTGGCTTATAGATGGCGCTGACTGTCACTCCTACTTCTAAATTCACATATAAACCCCAAAAAATGGATGGAGGGACGGCCACTGTGATAGCTCAGTGGTTAGAGCATCGAACGCGTTATTCGAAGGTCGTAGATTCGATTCCTGCTCACAGCTGGTCATTTTTTCATCCACTTTTCTTTCTTCTTTCTTCTTAATTACATTCCATTGGTTCTAATAACTTCCCCTCTACATTCCTTGGCATTACTGTCTGTTATATCTCATTAATATTGTGTTAAAACACGAATATACGAGCCCTTAGGTATACACTTCTCTCCCTTATTTTCATTGAACGAGGGTCTCGTACTGGCGGACTTGGTGTGTTTAGGTTGTATAAGAGGGACAATTAATCAGCTGCCCACTCATAAGTGCACGTGCTACGTGACGCCAAACATGCGAAAAAGAGTGTTTTCACACTCGTTGTTTGTCTTATAGATGGCGCTGACTGTCACTCCTACTTCTAAATTCACATATAAACCCCAAAAAGTGGATGGAGGGACGGCCGCTGTGATAGCCCAGTGGTTAGAGCATCGAACGCGTTATTCGAAGGTCGTAGATTCGATTCCTGCTCACAGCTGGTCATTTTTTCATCCACTTTTTTTTCTTCTATTTCTTAATTACATTCCATTGGTTCTAATAACTTCCCCTGTACATTCCTTGGCATTACTGTCTGTTATATCTCATTATATTGTGTTAAAACACGGATATACGAGCCCTTAGGTATACAATTCTCTCCCTTATTTTCATTGAACGAGGGTCTCGTACTGGCGGAATTGGTGTGTTTAGGTTGTATAAGAGGGACAATTAATCAGCTGCCCACTCATAATAAGTTCACGTGCTACGTGACGCCAAACATGCGAATAAGAGTGTTTTCACACTCGTTGTTTGGCTTATAGATGGCGCTGACTGTCACTCCTACTTCTAAATTCACATATAAACCCCAAAAAGTGGATGGAGGGACGGCCGCTGTGATAGCTCAGTGGTTAGAGCATCAAACGCGTTATTTGAAGGTCGAAGGTTCGATTCCTGCTCACAGCTGGTATTTTTTTCATCCACTTTTCTTTCTTCTTTCTTCTTATTTACATTCCATTGGTTCTAATAACTTCCCTTGTACATTCCTTGGCATTACTGTCTGTTATATCTCATTAATATTGTGTTAACACACGGAAATACGAGCCCTTAGGTATACACTTCTCTCCCTTATAGATATATATATATATTTATATATATATATGTACATATATATATATATATTTATTTATATATAGATATATGTACATATATATCTATATATGTACATATATATATATATATATATATACATTTATATATATATATTTATATTTATATATGGGATATGGCACAACGGGAGCGTTGTCAACAAGGATAAATATATTTATTTCCCAACAGTTTCGGGAGGGGTCCTCCCTTCATCAGGGGATGAGTTATACTGACATGAATTTTCAAACTTCGTTGTATATCTATTTCCAAACTTATATATGTATATATATATATGTATGTATATGTACATATATATTGTATATGTATATATAAATATATATATATATAAATGTATGTGTATATATATGTATGTGTATATATATGTATGTGTCTGTATATGCATCTGCATATATGTGTGTATATTTTCTATGCATAGCATTGTTGTCATATATATATAGTATTTTGTATTCTGTCATATTTTGCATTGTACTTCGGAATTTGTGCCGAAAAAAACTACTTACGCATATTAGTCTCTGTACATAGCAACACCGTACGTGCATCTTCCGGCTTGTACTGCGCCAAACACCTCATGGCCTATGTTCATTGCCTATATGTTCATGGCCTATGTTTCTTTACCGATGTCCACGTTGCTTGCCATGTATTAGGGAGGCTCGGGTTCTCCTCAAGTGACAAGACGTCACTTTTCTCGCGAGACTGCCCTCACCCTTGGGATGAAATAAAATTGAATTGAATTGAATCTCTAAGGCGGAAAATCCTTCACTAATTACTTATTACAGACCAATATCTTTACTGTTACCTGCTCAAAATTGTTAGAGCATATTATTTTTACTTACTTGTCAAACACTCTGCAACAAAATAAATTGATTGATTGCCGTCAACAAGGTTTCCGTAAGGGAATATCGACGGTTACCTAACTCCTTGAGACAATACACGAGTTTGCATCAGCCTTAGATAAACAGAGTCAAATCGATATAATTTTTTGGACTTCCAGAACGTAATTGATCGCGTCTCGCACCATAAACTTTTGTTAAAATTAAAACCCATATTACAAAATAACTCACTTCTCTCATGTATAGAGTCATACTTATCGTCTAGGAGTCAATGCGTATCAGTTGGCGGCTCATGTTCACGCCCGGCGCCCGCGCAATCAGGCATTCCCCAAGGGTCGGTTCTCGGGCCACTATTCTTTTTAGTTTTTATAAATGATATCGTAAACGATATACCTGTGAAAATCAAACTGTTCGCGGACGATTGCATCCTTTATCAGGAAGTAAACACACCTGCCGACCAGGCATAATTAACTTGTGCCCTAGGCAAACTACATATTTGGTGTGAAAAATGGCAGAGGAGCATCAATACTACAAAAACCGTCTCAATGACGATTTCAAGAAAGAAGGCACCACTTACTTTCCAGAATTCAATAAATTGTCGCTATCTCAGTGCTGTTAGTTGTTATAAATACTTGGGTTTCTTAATCACTTCAGACCTCCGGCGGAATAAACATATCACGTTTCTAGAAAAGAAAGCCATGAATAAGCTTGGATATCTTAGAAGTTCGTTACAACAGTTAACGCAAGAAATAAAACTATTAGCTTATAAAACCCACATTCGTCCCTTTTTGGAGAATGCCTGTGTGGTCTGGGACCCATACACAAAGAAAAATATTGATAAACTTGAAAACCTACAAAGAAAATCTGCTCGATTATATCTTTCACTCATACAATCGCCTTACGTCAGTCACTGCTTTGCTTCAGACAGCGAACTTAGAAGCTTTACATTTGCGGCGATATCGCAAAAGACTAAAATATATATATCTGCTCTACACGATAAGCTTGGCATTGGTTCAAGTGCGTATATAGAAAAAGTCGTGCGACAACCCACTCAAAAAAATTACAGGTATTTTCTTGCAGAACGAACTTGTACATGGGCTCTTTTTTCCCACGAACTCTACGCGAGTGGAATCGCCTCCCTGGTGGGATTGGAGAGGCAGCGACAGTGGCGTCATTCTTATAGGAGCTAAAAAAACCTATAGCATGTCTTCCTGCCATATTTGTACTCTTTGTTTTCTGACGCTGCGTTGTTACTACACAAGTAATGTTAGTACGCACCTATACAGGTATTATGCTATGCGCAATTGCATGTCATGCACTGTATATTTTTTTTACCGCGTTAAATCCTTTGTGTCTGCGGCATTCTCTGTGCGTAATATATTGTGAAAATGTTCAGTGTGCTATATTTATATGTTACCCACTCCTGCTTATGGCTTCACTTTGAAGCCAGCAAATATCCTGCAACTAAATAAAATAAATAACTGGCCTTCTGCGTTTGGCTCAAGTCAGCGTTATTATATTTGTACACGTACTTTCGTTTTGTAGCAATAATATAATTTTACTCTAATTAGTCTCTGATGAGAACAAGTATGATTCTATTGTGGCAGTTGAAACAACGACAGCCTGTAAAGTGTATCTCTATCGACGTGGTGACGTGCGGCACAACTATTCATTTGGTTTAACCACTTGCAAATAAGTCTCGACAAGTGTCGACGCTCGAATGCTAAGCAATCAAATCTTGATCATAACCTAAATTACTTAATGTTAAAAAATTAACGGAGTGGAATAACCCCCTGATAGAGACTACCTAATGTACTACGCTGGCTTCAAAGACACCTACTATCCCACCTATAGATTCGGAAATGCTTTGTCACTGTTGTTTGTATCCTATAAAGGTATTATAGAGTCTATTTTTAAGACAGCGTCCCATCTGACCCATGTAGCTCCTTCCACATGTCAGTGATTGTGTACATTATGCATTTAACACACGTTACATACTTCTGCCTGTGATGAGTGCAGCAGTGTTTCGTTCCTTTTCTGATCGATGAATCTGCGTAGGTCAGAAAGTTTTGGGGTCCATAAACACTACTTCAACTCCGGAACTTTCTCCCTATTTTCTAGTAGAGTTTGTGAGAAACACTGTGCATGTTAAGTGCGACAGCCATCTTCTTTTCTTGCAGCCCTTCAGATGGTCTGTAGCTCCTTTCTACGCCTAGGATACCTCGCATTCCTAAGCAAATCGTCAGCTAGAGGCAACTCGTCTTGAGTTGAACCTACAATATGAAGTCTAGACACTTACTTGGAAATTGCTTCTACCACCTTGTGTTAAAATGATCCACACAGAGCACTCTGCAAGGCCCTGTGCATGGCCGCCCCCTAGGCCCTTTTTGTGGGCCCCAATGAGAAAGGCAGCAGTGGCTTCCATGGCCAAAACTTATACCGCCAACTTGTGCATCGTTTTGTAAAAAGCTGTGTTAAGCGCAGGGATTCGATTGTGAAACATTCGGGAATCCCATGTGTTGCCACAAGATGCTGGAGCTTGTGCTGCAAAACCTTCATACTGGGCTTGACAACCTACTTGCAGTCCCTAGAATATACTAAATTAAACAGTAAAAAAATTACCCACATAGCAAGAGATTGTACAGCACAGAGACCTAGCAACCTGGTAATATTGTTCCTTGAAATACTGGTCAAGTGCAGGTTTCTAGGAATTTATGAAGTGCTAGATACAATACTTATACCCTGCCATTACAAATACACCTCTATGACTTAGCCAGGAAAGGTAGACTTAAATAACAGCGTGAGAAACACTTCCATGCACCTTCCAGCGACATTCAAAACTTTCCAGGAAAAGATACTGCTCAAAGACATTTCTTAGCATCCTTGACGCAGAGAAGTAGATCCTTTGCGCTAACAGGCTGTTTATATTCGGTTAAACTTCGCACTGATTTTAATGACTTGTTCTTGGCTTGTGCTGAAAAAAAAATATTAATAAAAGGTTGATGACTTCTAGTGCTGTAAGATCCTCCTGCTTTGTGGGTGATTTTTTGGTGTTTCACTAGGCAGAATTAATGGGCTGGAAGTAGAATGTCGTGCCCACTTTGCAGCTTTTTAGGATGTGCTCCAACTTCTTGAAATAGCGTGGCTGTTTCTTGAATGAGGCATGATTAAATTCTTAAACTTAAGGAGGTTTCTCAGAGAATAACACTCATATTGGTGGTATGAACCTTGTGCTTGGAAGCCATTGCTGCTTTTGTGTCGCGGTATTCAAAAGTGGGTTAAAGGCGGAACATGCACTTGCCTTTGCAAAATGCTCTGTGTCAATCGACTCATCTCCAACAAGGTGGATGATGCATTCTCCAAGTGAACATCTCATTTTAAGATTACGGGTTTCTCTCAAGATGTGTTTTTTTTTTGTAGCTGTAAAGTTGCTTACGTATGAAATGGATCCTAGGCGTGAGGAGAAGTGGCTTGCCACATCGAAGGCCCACGAAAGGAATAAGGCAACTGTGTACATTGCATGTGCAGTGTCTGTTGCTGACTGAAGCAGGTAGAGAGAAAGTGTTGAAGCACAGGCAGTGTACTTTCTTGCCTGTGCAGACCCACCTCTTGAATGAACTCAAAAGTCTGCACCTCTGATCACGGGCAGAAGTGTGTAACACGTTTTAAACACATGGTGAACACAATCCCTTTAACAAAGAAAAATTAGCCCCTAAAATTTTCTTTTGTTCACTCATGGCGAGGGTCTTGTTCCTGTAGACCTAATGCCTTTAGGTAGTGTAGGAAAGCTTATTTTCAGCTACCAACACGTAGAAAGATCACGTGCTACGAATCGTGCCCACTAACACACCGAGGATTACGCACTCGGAAACACTCGATAATGTCGACAAGAGAAGAGCCGTCGCTTAAGCTAATTGATAGAGCATCGAATGCATTATCCAAAGGTTGTAGGTTCAGTCTTTGCCGATGGAAAGTTGTGTGTTTGTAAACCTTAGTTTCTGAACCTTTTTATTGTATTTACTGTACTATAGTCAATAAGCTACTGATGACGTCTCTTATATTTTTGAATCTCTGATTGTATGTTCTCATCTAAGGACTGTATATACATCTGCACTGCTTTGTAATAAATTTCAGTTGGAATATGGAGCTGCGTCTTTGTATCTTTTGTCCCTCCCGTTGCATTTGCTCGAAGCAGCCTTTGCAGGCGAGTTAACTTGTGGGATAGATACGCAGGGGCACGGTTTTGGTCTGATTGATATGTGGATTTTAACTTCCCAAAACCACTATATGATTAGGAGAGACGCCGTAGTGGGAGGCTCCGGAAATTTAGACCACCTGGGGTTCTTTAACGTGCACCCAAATCTGAGCACACGGGCCTACAACATTTCCGCCTCTATCGGAAATGCAGCTGCCGCAGCCGGGATTCGAACCCGCGCCCTGCGGGTCAGCAGCCGAGTACCTTAGCCACTAGACCACCGCGGCGGGGCAACAAGGTTTTGGTCTACGAAATATGAACAAGTGACATATGCTGGAACACACTTCAAATCATTTTTACAGTGCTTGTCATACCATTACATGCAGAACACCCCTTTGAATTCTGTATAAACAACCCACTGCCTTCTACATCATAAGTTGGTGTTGGCTTCCAAACCCTTGCAAGTGCTCTTTTAGCACACTTCTTCAGATGAAGAGGGGGCAGACTTGCATGGGAGCAGAAAGGTTGATGTCCTTGCTCTGGCTGCGCATTTTCATGGTTCATGCATATTTACATCTCAAAGGCAATTATTGCTGATTCAGAAAGCCTTCATTGAAGAAGGTTGTCTGCGTGGTGACCACGTCGATGTGGTTTTGCGTTTATGTAGCCAGCTATGTTCACATGAAAACCAAGTGACATCCCACCTCATTTGTTTAGCGCTCTCTGAAACCGAAATCGTGACTGAACACTGTAAAACCTTTTTCTAAGTAACTAACCGTTGCATCCACGATAAGTGTGTCATTAACTACTTATTGCAACAGAAAAAACGCTATGCAAATATTTTGTGTGAGTGCTCAGGTGTGTCCATGAAAGATGATTGAGTCCTTAAACGCTCCTTTTTTTATGTAACATGCAGGAAGGTCAGTGGCTCAGACAGGAAGCTTACACAATGATACACACTGTGAGCACCATAGCTGTCTATAAAAATCAGTTTAAAGGTTTCTCAGAATGCTAGCGTGGGTTGATGGGTTAGGCCTATTTTTGAAGACTGTATGTTTCTATCACTTCGTCCAGGTCAAAGGGTCAGGGAGATAGTAGAGGTGGAGGAGGCTGCAAGGGCAACTGACTCATGTGTAAACATGCTATCGTTGCACCCCTGAGAAAAAGAGCATTCTCTTTTGGTCGGATTAAGAGATACGAGCAGTCAGGCTCCATCTTTTTCGTTTCGCTTATTCTGATATTTTTATTGTGGTGCATGGTTTGCTGCTTTTATTTCTTGTATTTTTTCTGTATACAGCTTTCCCTTGCTTTAATTAGAAGGACAGGTGAACAGAAAAAGTTTGGTGCTGGAAAGGTTTCGTTATTGGAAAATAACACAGTACTTACTGTAATACGCAAAGATGCATACCATCGGGGAACAAAATTGAGGACAGAACAGAAAAAGCGTCACTCGCAAATAACTCAATTCTTAGAAAATCAGCGAATTATATAAGCGTAGCAACCATGCGCGTGCACATTGCCTCACATGCTTGTAAAAGAACATGCAATAAGATTGACAACAAAACAATTATGACAAAAATGCACTAAACAAAACAAGATTCTAAGAGACGAAAATTCTCTACCACGCAGAGCAACAGATGTAACACTAACATGCGCATCTCTCTTCTTTTTAATGTAGAATGCTGCATTCTTCCATAATTTCATGTTCCAAGGCACCATTACTCTTTCCAAGGACGGATAGACTGCAAAACGTTGCCTCACATTTGCAGAAACCACAGTGTGCTGGCAAATATGTCGAAAGTATATTTTTCACAGGAAGTTCTTGCTCTCTAATTCTGTCCTTTAGGCACCGGTAGATTTGCCTGCATATTGTTGTTCCTGCAAGTGTGAGGCGAGGTTTTTCAGTGAACCCATCCCTGGAAAGAGTAATGACACCTTAGCACGCAAAATTATGGAAGCATACTACAATAAAAAGAAGAGAGATAAGCATGTTAGTATTACATCTGTTGCTCTGCGTGGTGGGAAATTTCATTCTCCAGAATCGGTTTTCGTTTAGTGGCTTTTTTGTCATAAATCTTTTGTTGTCGATCTTATTGCGTTTTTTTTTACTAGCATGTGAGGCAAAGTGCGTGTTCAAGGTTGCTATGCTTATATATTTCGCTGATTTTCTGAGAACAAAGCTGGTTGCGAGTGAAGCCCTTTCTGTTCTGTCCTCGATTTTCTTCCCCGATTGTATGCATCTTTATATAATTGAGTAAGCATGTACCAACTAGCCCAACCAAATGATTTATTAAGGTGGCGGTCCCACTCTGGCAGCACCTGCTCTACATTTTACTTGCTCTTTGCTGACGTTTTACGCTCAGCCTATTGATGTGAATTGTATTGCATTAGAAAGCTTACATTCTCCCCTTTATAATGACAGCTAGTATTGTCCCCTAGTCTGAAGCGGTTTTGCTTGGCACTCAAAACAGTGCGAGCAAAGACCAGAGTTTCTGCTGTACAAGCCTCCGTTGCACTGGAAGTGTGTCAAAACTGTTCAACATAACCAAATGAAACTTCCTGAGCCTCTTCATAAAGCATTATGCAAGGTTTCTATAAAAAATATAGCAATCTTGATCATAACCTAAATGGCTTAATGTTAAAAAATTTACAGAGTGGAATAACTACCTAATGTACTACGCTGGCTTCAAACACACCTACTATCCCACCTATAGATTCGGAAATGCTTTGTTACTGTTGTTTGTATGATATAAAGGTAATATGGAGTCTATTCTTAAGAGAGCGTCTCATCTGACCCATGTAGCTCCTGCCGCATGTCAGTGATTGTGTACATTATGCATTTAAGTAAGCAATCAAAAAGTCATGCAGGCTTCAATCAAAATGAGCAAAACAGTATAGGTTTATGAGTGAGAGAGAGAGAAGCAAACGTTCGTTTATTTTGAAGTATTACCACGAGCAATGCCCGGCGTCACCCTGAGGTGAGAGGGCTTCTTAGTCAAGGAACCCTCTGGTTTCTACTGCCCTCTTGGCCCTGGCGACGAGTTGTTTTTTGTCTTCTAGGTCCTCGAGTGTCAGCTTCGCCTCCCACATTTCGGTTAGGTCTTCGTTCGTCCATCCTGCTTCATTATCAGTCATGTGTTGTTGCAGATTACGTCTGGCAATACACCGGCATGCAAGAAGCAAGTGTGCCAGGGTGTCCGGTACGTTGCAAAGCGGGCACATAGAGCTATATCTAATTGGGTAGAGACGGTGCCTCAGGGCCCCATGTGTGTATGTGCTGCTTTGCAGGCATCTCATTATTACGCTTTCCTATTTTGTCAATTCTCGGCGTGGTGGAGGGTATACTGTCACTCCAGCCTGTAATGCTGGGGTGACGACGAGTAGGTGTTTTGAACAACTTCCGTCTCTTCAACGACTGGTCCAATGTGCTGTGGGCAGGGGGCAGCCCGGCTGACGTGCTCGCGGGCAGTGGCATGGACCGCTTCGTTTTCCTGCAGACCCTCGTGTCCTGGCACCCATAATATACAAGTGTATGGGAGTGGAGTGCTTCGCCATTTCAAAATATTGATGGCATTGGCTGAGATACGGCCCTTAGCAAAATTCCTGCAGGCGGTTTGTGAGTCGGTGAACATCACCGCGGCGTCTGTACATGTTGTGGTTGCTAGAGCGATTGCGATTCTTCTGCGGCGTCTGAATTGAGTGCGTTAACCCTGGCCGATGCTGAATCTCGGCCTTGAGAATCTATGACGCTGACAGCGTACGCGTTTCTGTGCCGATACTTGGCCGCATTAGTGAAGTGGGCGTCCGGGTTTTCCTTGCACTTTCGTTGAATTGCGTTAGCTCTAGCCTTGCGTCTACTTTTGCGGAAAGTAGGATGCGTGTTACGTTGAATATGTGCGATGGGCAGCGACTCTCTAACGTACAGCATGATGTGCTTTTTCCGGTCTGCATTGGCGATAAAAGTGTCGCTGTAGTTGAGGTACCGGAACACCGACTACCCGTGGGCGTCAGCTTCAGCCTCTCCAGCTGACTCTTCCTATGCGCTTTGATGAGCTATTGCCACGTGTTGTGGACGTTCATATTTAGGATACTTGTGGTGGATGCCATTGGCGGAAGTCCCAGAGCTATTTAGTGGCCTTTTTTATCATGATATTAGGTTTTTTAGTTTCAGCGGTTTTCAAGTTCAGGTACAGCGTGCCATATGTAATGCTGCTGGTGAACAGAGCTTGCATTACACGTAGCGTGTCGTGCTCTTTGAGTTCGTTTCGTTGATTCGGGATCCTCTTGACGAGGTGCGCGAGTTGTGATACTGTCCGTTGGAGTCTCGGTAGGGTGGCAGCTCCCAATTCATCCTTGTAGAAGTGAACTCCAAGTACTCGCAGGGTCTCGACTTTTGGAAATAAGGTCCCTTTCAGCGTTACGCTAGGGTCGGGCTCGTCGTATAGTGGGGGTGTGCTTCTTGTTCTCGCTTTGAGGACAAGGTGCTCGGATCTCTCGGGAGCTTAGCAGAGACCGCAGTTTATGAGATACCGTTCGATGGTATCTACGGTGGTTTGTAGGCAGGTCTTTTGTCTCTTATGGTTCAAAGCCCTGGTCCTGAGCCTGATGTCATCAGCATAGATCGCGTGCCGTAAATCGGTTATTTTGTGAAGAATTTCTGGCAGGTTGATCATAGCCAAATTGGAAAGTAACGGCGAGATGACCGAACCCTACGGTGCGCCTTTTTTCGGTAGTTGGAAGCTTTTGCTTCGGATGTTGCATATGCCCACAGTTGCAGTACGGTCCGTCAGAAAGTTTCTGACATACGTGTAGGTTTTAATGCCGCAGCCAACGCCTTCGAGGTTATTGAGAGTCCTGTCGTGGCTGACGTTATCGAAGGCCGCCTTGACCTCGACCCCGAGTATGGAGTACTTTCTTCGATGGGTGAGGTGATCAAGGAGGTCTTCCTTGAGGAGTAAGAGCACGTCGTGCGTTGAAAGATGCTGCCTGAAGCCAAACTTGGTGCCTGGTAGGTGTCCACTGTCTTCAAGGTACTGGGTTAAGCGGTCGTGCACCATGTGTTCAAAGAGCTTTCTTACGCACGAGGTGAGAGAAATCGGGCGTAGGTTCTCAATGCCGACTGATTTGTTAGGCTTACAGATCATGGGGATTTCCGAGTGCTTCCATATACCGCAGGTAGCTCTCCATTATCCCAGCAGTCGTAATATCGGAGAAGAGCCGTGGTGGCCTGGTGCGGTAGGTTGCGCAAGTGCTTGTTGACAATCCTGTCTATTCCGGGGCTGGTATTTCTTGTCAACTTCATTAAGGCTGTGTGCACTTCAGCCTGGCTGAAAGGCCGGTCAAGCCCAGTGTTTGGTGCGCCAGCGTATTCTTTGGTGTGAATCGAAGTCCAGTGGGTGCTTCACCACAGAACTTCTTTTGTATTTTTTTAGGAGGTGTTTTTTTGTACCGGCGTAGTTTCGAATAAGCCTCTGAAGGTGCTGCTTCTTTGCGGCTTTGGAGGCTTGCATGGCTAGAAGTGTGCGTAGCAGATGCCAGGTATCCTTGGTGCTCAGAGTCCCCTGCAGCTTGCCACAGAAAGCGTGCCAGTTCTGCCTGGCCATTTGGTTCGCATAATCTTGAGAATGCTCGGTGAGGAGTGAAATGCGTCTGCGTAACTTTCTGTTCAATTTTCGCCGCTTCCACCGTTTTAGAAGTCCTCTTCTAACCTCCCAAAGGTGGAGGACATGGCGTCAACGGCGGGTGTATCGACGTCAAGCTGTATGTCCTTAGTGTAGCGTTCGGCTCATTCTCAACCAGTCACATTCTCAAACCAGTCTTCAATGTCGATTATAGTGGTTTCATTGTCGAGGTCATTCCTAAAAGATTGCCATTGCGTTAACCGCGCTATTCCAGTCTTGGTCTGCTTACGAGTGTGTGCTACGGAGAGTTCGATGATGTGATGATCACTATCTAATGTTTCCGATAGCACATTCTATTCTGCTCCAGTGACGTTCGCCGTAAATGTAAGATCGGGATTGATATCCCTAGAGACGCTGTTTCCTATTCTCGTCTTCTGAAGAAGGTCGATCCACAGAGTTAGTCTGTGATGTTGAGCAGTATCATGCCCCCTTGAACCCTTCCTCGTGGTGATATGATAGCCCCATGCCGTGTGAGAGGCGTTAAAGTCTCCCATGATTATGATCTGGGGGCCATTCGTGCGTTTTCTAATTTCTCGTATGAAGTGATCGAAGTCTGGTAGTTGGTCTCGGGGGGGCTGTATATGTTGGTTATGAAAAGACTTTGCTGCGTCTTTCGTTCCGACAGAATCTCTATTATGGTATGTTCTATCTGAGTGTCCTCAATTTCGTGTTTTTGCGTTGAAAGTGCTTTCTTGACAAGTATGGAAGTGCGTTGGGTTTGTGCGCAGGTCATGTAACGTTGATGTCGTACGCTCTGCGTGTTGGTTTCTTGAAGTGCAATGATGTCTGGTTGGTTAAGCTTGATAAATTCTTGTAAGCTTGCGTGTCGAGGGTGGAATGACCGACAGTTTCATTGCCGTATGCGTAAAGTTGAATGCTGGTTCTTATACCTATGGCTAAGGACTGCCATCTTCGATCGATTTGATGTCATGTCTGCGATCGCGACTCGGCGAGACTGAGCGAGAAGCATTGTAACTGTTTGCCCGTGCCTTCTTCTGAGTCATTTGGCGTGGGTTGTTGAAGCTGTCGAACTGTGCCATGGTTACGTTAATTTCTTCACATGCGCGATGAAATTGATGAAATTGTTGACTTGCGCAGCAATCCCATTAATTTTGGCATTAAGCTTTCTGATCTTGTGTTCAAACATTGAGGCAGTTTTTTCTATTGCTGACTGGACAATCTTTGCCATCGTGGCTTGCATGTCATTCATGAAAGATTTTTCGAGTATTTTGCACCTTGCGTTCACTAGGACTTGGACGCCTACCTTGGTCAGCGTCGTTACCAGCTCTGTGCTTGAGTTTGCTTGTTATTGGTATTATTGTTCTGCACTGCCCGAATGTCCTTGCAGATGCGTGCACTTTTCAAGTAGTTTGTCAATGAGCTCTTGTTGTCGTTTTCGACTCTGAAGCAGTTTATTTATGAGGCTTTGTTGGCTTTGCAGTTGGCTGTGGTGATTCTGGAGCCTTTTTTTTTGGTTGTTTTAGTTTATCTTCGAGAACCTGTATGGATGAGGTGTCTGACTTCGAGAAGGTTAAGCAGCTGCAGTCGTTAGATCCACTTGCCATGGTAGCCTAGCTCGCACGTTTAATGGAGAGCGGGCGTGCGAGAGCGGGAGTGCGAACTAGAACGCAATATTGATTTGGATCTGCTGCGCCCAGAGACAGAACGCGTGCGAGAGCGGGAGCGCGAACTCGAACACAATATTGACTTGGATCTGCTGTGCGTGGAGACGCGGCTCTCATTGTTACTGTTAGAGGTAGCGGCCGATATGCTAACCTCAAGGAACTCATCCGCGCTGTCGTTCCAGTTGTTGTCTATTTCTTGAAGCCTGTTGAGGAGCTGTTGTCTTACGTTGTATGGTGGTGGACTTGGCTTTAGTCTTCCTTTTGCATTCCTTACTTGCTGTTTCGTGTCCTTCTCCGCAGATCTTGCAAATGGGGGGCCGCAGGGACATGAATCTGGCAGATTCATGTCCCTGCATTTGTTTGGCCTTGCCGCATTTATAGCAGAAATCCGGGATAGGTTCCAGACAGACGTCCTGGCAGTGGCCCGCATTGCGACAAGCTCGGCAATACTGCACTGACTTACGATACGGTCTGCAGCGTAAGTCTACGCTCTGGAAAATTATATAGTAGGGAACGTGCGGTCCTTCAAAGAAGATGACTGCCGCAGACGATTGACCTAGCATTCGGCCGTGAAGAACTGTGTATCTTGCCGGTGAGCGAATGCCAGCCATGAGTACTGCGGTGCTCGTACCGGGTATGAAGCCACTGATGACACCTCTGGAGACATCGTCCGGTGTTCTGATATTGCCGTTAAGAGTGTAGAAATTTCCTTCAAGCTGTATTTTCTGAATGCTTACCAGCTTCTTTGCAGCTTTTTTGGCGGCGGTGCTTGCGATGAGTAGGTTTTCCATTCTCTAGGCATGTATGCGTACCTTGTCTCTAAAGTCTTGCTGCGATACTCCACTCACTCTGCCGATGGCATGCGTGACAGCGACGGTGTTTCATTTGGCGAGGTCAAGACCTGCTTGCGGGCGGTAGACGATCTGAAAGTCATCGAGCGGCAGAGATGGGATCTTAGGCCTGCGTTCTTGTTGCGATGGTGATGACCTTAGCGTCTGCTCTGTGATAGGTGGCTGCTCTGTGGGTTGGTTGGCCGGTGTCCTTGGATTGGCGGCAGCCTGCTTGTCTTTCTTATTTCTCGTGATCCAAGCACTTTCCGTTGCAATTGTCCCGCCACTGCCAGCGTCATAGGTTCACGAATTTTCTGTTGTTTTGTTTGCTTCAACTGGGGGCATTGCATTTTCTTCGTCTTGCTGGTTTCTCAGCATTTCGCTTTCTGCGGCTGCGTCTCGGTTCATTCTAAGAGCTTTTCGCCACGGCGAGCGTGAGCACGCATAACGTGCCGTCAGGTGCGCCTGAGCGCGTTGTGCACGCGCCGCGCAGCTTTGCTCAGGAACGAACTTGGCGTTAGGCTTAGTAAACTAGACAAGCGCTTGTCGGGAAATAACTCTTATACCATGAGACAGGATGCACTCTCCCAAAAGAAGCTAGTGTCCGCTGATTCCTCGTGTCTTGGCGGTTGAGGCTGTAAAACACTTGGGTTCGTCACTGGCCTTACTTCGGGTTGAAAAGCATGAAAAGCAGGAGCCCATGCGAGACGCGTCTGGTCAATACGGCCCCCTAGTGGTGGATCCAGGTTTACAAGTGAATAACTTCTTTTCCTTTTTGTGTAGAACAACAATATCGAATGGGTTTTCAGGCTACAATGTACCTAATTTCTATGCAAACTTGTTTCGCGTTCTGACAAATGGCTCATGAATAATAATTGCTTGAATTCACAAATTTATGGATTCACTTGTTGAGGCTCTATCGACAAGGTTTTCAAACTGTCCAAGATGAAAATCTGAAATTTTCATTATTGAAGCTGCAAGCCTTTCTATGAAGAGAAAGTTGTCATAAGTTAATTAGAAAAATAGGACAGAGTGAAGTTAGCTTTTTTGTGCTTGCAAAATTTGTACAAATTCACTTTTTCTTTTATTGCTAAGTCACAATCATCGCACATTGGGAGGACTATGTCATGTTTTCTAATTACCAGTGCTCACTAACTTTGTGTAGCATTGCTTGAATCAAAAGATTTTCAACAAATAAAAGTATAGCAAACATTATTTGGTGGTGGCGTCATCTGTGAATAGAACCATGAAGTTGTCTCTGTAGGTTCTGACGTTTGTCAAAAGTGATGCCGCAAAACATGACTAGGCCGACGAAACACGTATGGGTTATTTCTCTAGATTGCAGACTTCAGTGTCTATCCCAGTGGGTAAATTTAGTTGCTACGTCTCCAATACACAATGTAACCTCAACAGGCTGCTGATAAAAAAAAAGAAAAAAAGAAAGAGACAGAGTGACAGACAGAAAGAAGGGAACAATTGCATGCCACATTCCCGACCATGTGGTTTGGCAGTTGTGCCGAGGATTCCAGGACCTGTTTGGCTGCTCGCCTTCGTAGCCACGTGACTGCAGAAGCGTTTCTGAAGTACACAGAGAACTTGACCTTGCTTTCTTCTATTTTTGAGACTCGTAGGACATTACCTGGTGTTCTTCCCTTCACGAGGAGGTGACGAATGTTTTGCAGCGTGTGTTCCACATTACACTGGTTGAAGGGTAGTATAACATTGAAACGTTTTCGAGAGACTAGTGTGCACATGTGAAGGGGTGGTGACATGACGGGTGTCACGTTTTTTTTCTTGGGAGAGGAGGGGAGGTCACAGGCCAACCAGCCTCTACAAACGTTGCACAGAGTCGCGACAGTTGCTAACTGAGAGGTAGATTGAATCGTCTGGAAATGATTCCTGAACAATACTAAGCCCCAGAGGTTTTTTTACTAGTGCGTGGCGGATAACTTCGGAGGCTACGGACCCCCAGTTTCGATTTCGGTGACCTTCATAGAGGCACTTTTCAGACTTGAAAAGGGCCCACTGACAAACTTGTGGATAGTTTGCGAGAAAGTTGGTGGAAAACAAACTAGCATGTGCGCAGTAACTATATAATAAACTGTGATTTATTGAGCCATATTTTACTCACTGCAGCAAAAAGTGAGGATGGCTGCGTGAGCTCTACAGCGTTCCCAGCCACGCACAGCAAAACAAACGTCAAGTGTCTTGACGCCATCTGAAGTTTGTACACAATATTTTCAGTATGCCAACTTCTTGATAGAAATGTGTTTGCTAGCGTAATACTCACTCTCAAATTATGATAACACGTGTATTGCGAATGATAATTGTGTCCTCGAAGATCATTGATGTGATGCCAGTTGCTTGTTGTAGCGGACAGTGACTGATCTAGCAGAGAGGTAGCAGAAATAAAGCTTGAACTGCAGGAAATAGACAAGACAGTCACTATTTACCTCTAGCAAAGCTAAGCTTTGGCAAATAATCTGATCGCTTAAGTAGGTCATGTTATATCTTACTTTCTAGGCACCCGGCCTTCACTGACCTTAGCAGGACATAACGCATTTACTCTCAGCATCGGTCCCCATAGGCACCTAGAAAATTAGACGTTCGCAGAAAACGTAGATGCACTCAAGCGTATTTCTCCAATGAACTTCTTCGAGTGCTCACTGGGTGCAGCCACAAATGTGTGGGCCGCCAATTCCCCTGCGCCTCCCAAATGACAAATGCAATACCCGGACTGGTTTTGCAGCTTCCACTCGCTAAGCCAAGGGTCCCGATGAGCTAGCGTGCTGGCCAGACACACAAGATCGTAAAAGCACGAAGGGGGTGGGAGAGGGGGAGGCCATTTCAAGTTTGAAACAAAAGAATTGGAACCTTGAAAAAAAAAGACTGCACGTGAGTTTTCGCCATAACCATATCACATGCTAGTGCTATGAGTACTCACATAGGTAAGCAGTAATGAAGCAATCGTTTCGTGTGATCACTTCGTATGCCACACCGCTGTGCTGCTGTTCTAAACCTGGAATAAAAATATCTGCAGTATCTTGTGCACAAACTGATCAGATTCTGACAGGTCTACCATCGCATTCGTGAAAGCCCAGTAAGTGCGCAGGTGGGATGTGAAATTTCTGTCCCAAAAAGTCTCCCAAGATCCCGTATGCGTTCGTCTTAGAGGATTAGCACGCCGAAGCAGCCATCCTTTTCTGCTTCTCGGTTGACTGTATTCCCTCACCAAAAGCTTCCTGCCCCTCATGCGGTTTATCGGTTTCTTGAGGATCTGCCCAATTTAGACCGAGCGACGATGTCACTTGATGACTTCAAGATTTCAAAAATTTTGGTGATCTATGATGTCAATCAATGATTTTATTTTGCACTTGTGTAGACAGTGACAGGCACTTTTCGCCCTTGATAAGGCCTCTAAACTTTCTTGACCTTGTATACTGGGCTGTTTATTTTGTAGGAGCACGCAAATATTACTGAATATAATACTGAATTGAATACTGCCTAAGGCTTCTCAAATAACTACCCACTTTTTCGATAAGAAATCTGCGTGAATATGATAAGATTAAAGTTGTTGTTCAAAGTTCCGCGGGGGCAATTTGCATCTGTCTTACAAATATATTGCGGTGGGAGCGGAACTCGTTTTATAGCTGAAAGAATTGACTCTTATATGTTTCACTAAATCTGTGCACTGTATTAGTGTATGTAAGTGTGAGACGGCCCTCTAAGTATGAATGTTGCGCTGCTTGACCTCATCTTTACCTCTGTTGGCTCAATAGGCTTGCACCATATCAAGACCAACGTCACCCTGCTCCCCATTCATATTCTTGAAGGTTTCAAGAAGCTATGTGAGAAAGAAAAGAAAGTGGCAACCGATACATCTGTTTAGCGATGCATGAGGCTAGTAATGTTTTGGCTGGCTAATTCCTTCCGCCGTTCATGCCCATGAAATCACCATTTTTTCGCCCATTGCAAGGCATGGAAAAGAGGCTTTGTGTTATGATAGCCAGGAAGTAGTAAAATATAGTTTCCTGGCTAGCTTTTATATGTACCGACATAAGTATCAAGCGGACCACGCGCAGCACCCGCAGTATATGTGCAAAGAGGTCCACCGTTAAAGGAAACGCCGGAGCACGTGTAATCTGCTTTGGTGTTTTTTACAAACTGCAACATCTAGTGGCCACGTGATCAATTAGAGGAGGTGACATTTAACATCTTCTAAAACGGGTTTGCAAATCTCGCCAGCTATCCCTCGTGTCTCTTAACTCACTACATTCCCCCTGTAGGGTTCCTAGAACGAATATGAATAGCACCAGCAGAGAATAATGCTACGGGCTGGAGAGTAAAGCACCGAAAAGGGGGCCATCTTAGCACTTCTGGTGGACGAAGAGCGCATGATGTAAAGCAGAAGTGGAGAAAGGGAAGTAGCAGGACAGGACATCTCACATCATGCCGCAGGGACGTCTGACATCATGCCCATCAAGGTGCTGCCTTACAATACTGGTGTGCAGCTGCGGCCTGCTAGCAATGTTTCAAAAATACAGGCAGATCATCAGAAACACTGAAAGTAAATGGTTTATCGGAACAGAAGCTGCTCTAAAGTGTACAATTGATGCTTTCATCTTTTTTTTTCTGTTTCCGTTCAGTGCGCTTTAAGCTCCGACAAAGTCGATATAGAGTGATTTATATTACAGCTATTTCAGTGTCAGAGAGACCGTATGTTGTAAACGATATGTCGGAAAATGCAGGCATTTTGTTGCTTTGCACGAGGCGAATTGTTGCTTATATAAGTTATACCAGTATAATGACGGCTATGCATTGTACCTAAGTTATCTATGTTTTGTTGTGAATTTGCAGCTTAACATGATATTCAAGGGAATGCCTCTGCGAAGCCAGTGATACAGTGTCTTCAGGAAGTACATAAATTTTTAATCTTATACGGCGAAGTGTGGAGTAAAAAACCAAGGTTGTCCTATTCTAAAAAATTTGAGAAATTTCACTTAAGGCAAATGCATAAAATTGGGTCAAGTTTGTTTTGATGCTCTAAACTTAGAAGGAGCAATCTGATAGAGTGAGCAGCACTCGATGAGCCAACTAGTAACCAAAATTTTAGTAGTCAACTGTGTCACTTCTTGAATTACCACAGGTGGTGTAGCCAAATAGGAAAGACGCATAGAACACAATTTCCAAAAAAAAACGTTCACTGGCAATAGCATACTTATGGATTAGTAGATTATCGGTAGTCAATGCGTGACATGAATGCAGAGTAGCAATGTTAATTTTGCCTCAGGAGGGAAATATACACGCAAAGATAGAAAGTAAGTCTATAAATATTTGTTTTTTGTTTGAATAAAGAATTTTTTCTCTGGAAATGTTTGAACTTATACCAAAGTACCATGGAAATAAAACCCTGCTCCTCCTTGCCCCGCCGTGGTGGTCTAGTGGCTAAGGTACTCGGCCGCTGACCCGTAGGTTGCAAGATCAAATCCCGGCTGCGGCGGCTGCATTTCTGATGGAGGCGGAAATGTTGTAGGCCCGGGAGCTCAGATTTGCGTGCACGTTAAAGGACCCCAGGTGGTCAAAATTTTCGGAGTTCTCCACTACGCCGTCTCTCATAATCATATGGTGGTTTTGGGACGTTAAACCCCACATATCAATAAAAAACTCTGCTCTTTAGTGATTATATTATGTACTCCGAATTTACACAATAAAATATAACAAATCTACATAAACATTTCGCCAACCTTGTGTACATCCTCAGTGTGCACTGGCACCAAATGTGTGGAGGTGACCAAATTCACAGATTGTCTCGTTGTGTCTACTCATCCGGATTGAGGCCGTGACTGTTGTTGCACGCTGGCTGGTCACGACTGTCTAACCCTGACTCGAAAAGCTTTTTCTTCTCTCTATTTTGTTCCCGAGCCAGCGTCATTGAATTACGGAAGTTAAAGGCATGTCCCATTTTCAAGCAGTGTTTGATGAGTTTTGTCTTAGAATGCGTGGTTTTTGTGATGTACCCTTTCGGTTCATTAAAACCCGTTGACCACTTCTTGCCAGGTTTGCCAATAGTGTCGCAGCCACCGCACAGGAACTTGTAAAGAACCCTATTTTGATCATTCGCAATAGTGCTGTCTTTGGGCTTAGAGAGCACGGTTACCAAAGTACAATGAGTCTTAAAAATTGATTTAATTGCCAGTGGACGAAGCGCTATTTGAACTGAGCCTGGAAAACTTTCAATGTAAGCTACAGAAACAATGGGTTTTGTGTTTTCTAGTGGCAGACACCTTGTTTTTTTTGCATGTGTTTCTGGGTGTCATTGATATACCTGGTCAGATAATGGCTTCGTTACAATTCACCAACCACGTTTCCCATCTATATTACTGCAAATGCTGATAATTGATGTATGCGACACCACACCCATGAGTGAAATAGGCTGGAAGCGAGCAACAGGGCCCAAAGAGCACAAAGAAGACATTGCAAAAGCCATCTATGCCACGCATTATAAGACAAAACTCGTCCAACATTGCTTCACGACGGAACATGCCTTCGACTTCAGTAGTGAGACGCTAGCTCGGGAACAAAAGCTGTGCAAGATAAATCTTCTCGAGTCATGATTCATTAGTGTAACAAGTTGGCGCGTGACAACCGCGGCCACAAACTAAGCGACATACGAGACAAGCAGCAAACTGCGTAACCTCCGCTCATTTGGTACCAGGGCATACTGAGGATGCCAGCTGCTTATTTGGCGAAACATTTATGTAGTTTTTGCTATATTTTGCTGCGTCAGGTCTATATTTTTAATAAGGAACTGGCCTGTCTTTTGGGACATTTTTACATCTGCTCGTTAGGTATAACTCTCCTGCATACTGTGGTGTACCAAAAACATGCTGATAATTTTATTCCGATGTTCTGTGTGAATTTCATTTATTTTGTTTTAAATACATATGCACATGCCGGAAACAGAAAATGAGCAGCAGAATTTCATTTTACTTTACCACCAATGGAGCTGATGAGGAGTGACAGAAAGGAATACCACGCTGTGAGTGCCATCTGTTTGGTAAGCACCAACTTATATGGCAATTTTAAACTACTAGCATTTTTTTCCTTGCATCATTTGAAATAATTAACTCAACGAACATTGCCACCCTTAAATAACTAGGTAGACTGAACATGTTTGAGCTGAAGAACTGAAATCAGACTGTAAATAAGCTCAAAATGTTGATCGTTTGCCATCAATAACGAGTATAGAGCCAATCAGTCAGCTCAATAAAGCTTCACAAATTTCATCTCGGCACTAGTTAAGTTTCCTCACTGGTGTGTTTTTTCACCGCTGAATTGTTACATAGCTTTCTGTCAGTCCTGGCACAGCTTTCATAAGATGTTGCAGACAGATTTTGTCAGCCGATTCTCAGCAATTTTTAGAGAAGTGTTTCTTTTAATTATTTTTTGCCTGATAAGCTACTAGTATGGGTCTAATCACTTCCTCTTTTTAATGCAGACCCTCGTTGCCAACCTATTGCCTCGCATCATGGCATGTTCCACGGTCCAGCAATTACAGCCATCCCCCTGCAATTGCTGTTTGCCGACATCGTCGACTGTGTACCTCTCTTCGACGTACTCTGACCTGGCGAGCTTGTTCACTCAAGTCGAACCACAATGCCAAAGTCTCGAGCAAAGACTGGCAACTTCAACATGCTGCTCAGTTTACATATGTGAACTCCACTGGGCATGTGAACTGTTGTGGGGGTATGGCTGTTAATTGCTTCTCTGATGGTCATGCAGGTTGGTGTCAGTTTGTCACTATACTCTAAAAGATTGCATTTGCTGCGCCTGCTGCTGTTCCTGTGCTGAAAAGTATGATTGTTTGTGTATCCGTTGTTGACATTTGTGGCGTTATATGTTTTGAGAAATTGGGTACTCAGTCATAACACTCGTTCTGTATACCTTCGAAAAATCAACTTCCTTCCCAACGACATCCACAAACAAGTGAGAGTACTTTGCCACTTTTCCAAAGATGCGCATAACCACCCGCTACAAAGTATCAACTTGGAAGCTGCATTCACTGCAAATCCAAAAAAGTTAAAATGCTAAAATTAGTTGCACCCACAATATAAGAAATGCATAAATGAAAAATACTAGACAGTTATGCAGAGCAGTGCATAACAATCTAAAGATAACTTGAGCTCACCTCTAGATACAAGCTAATAAAATCTGGACTGAATGAAGAAGAATAATTGTGCCAAGGCACTTTATTCATCCAATGCACAAAAGGAAAACAACTTGGTAATGAACTGAACAGAGAAGAGTTGTATGTCTTGGGCATTCGTTTTGTGATTAATATTTGTCGCTTGGTTGTGGCTGGGAGGTGACTGTTTTGCGCGAATTACACTGATCAGAGGCTCCACTGATCTCGTTTTGCTTTTCCTGATCGGTTGTCAGCTACCATAACTTTGAAAGACATATTTTATGTAATCAATCGGCAACATTTAATGAGCTGCTTTTCACTGAATTTGTGTCAGGCAGTTATCTAAAGTTCAGTGGCTTTCTAACTGATAAGCTTCTTTTGATGTGCAAGATGGTTTGCTACACAGATATCGGCAGGTTTTATGTTTTGGTAAAAACAAGTTCTTGTTTTGAACCTTTTAAGCTCCGTCAAAACAAGCTGTATCTGAGTGGGATGTGCCAGTTTTTGAATTCTGCTTTATTGTCTTTGTTCATAAAATCATGACAGACAGTCAACAGCAGTGGCAGTCATCATTGCATACAATGCATGCATCACTGTTTGAAAATTTCGGACAAGGTGATGGATGTTTATGGTATTCGTGTCCTCCTATGTAATTAACACATAGCAGATTCGCCAGTGTCTTCTTCCTTGCCTATTCACTTTCCCACTGATATTGTAAATACTATAGATAAAAGCTGTTTTCGTCAAACTTTTGCTAAAATTGTATAAACAAGTTGCGTTTTCATTTTGCACCTGTGTTTGGTTTGTATGACCCAGCAGTTGACATAGTATGAAAGAAACTTGCAACGTGCCTTGTTCATACTTATAACTGAATGCTTAATTTGTGTTTTCTAGCACTCCCATTCATGCCTTGCTTTGTGACAACATAAAATAAATAAAAAGTAAGTAATCTTTGCCAACAAATGTCTTCTTTTTTCTTGCATATGGCATTCAGGCAGTTCAGCAAGTTCTTTCCTGCCTAAGCTGTGTGACTGCATGACCTCATGGTTGCTCCAATTCTGATAAAAATACTGAACCCTCAACACATGCTCACTTATTGTAGTCATTGCTTACACAGAGCAAAACTACAATTTTCAATGCTCCAAGTAATCCAGTATGTATATCATTTGTGTTGAATGCTATGAAATTCGAATAGTGTGTTTTTGGCCTTACGGACATGCACAAGTGTGTTTTGACATTTTATAGCTTAGCTGTTGCAACACCACTTGTTTATGCATGTACGAATGTGTTGATAAAGTGCTGTTAAGAAACAGTTTTTGTGAATGGACAATAATGCAATTTTCATACCATACCAGAGCTTTTTTCCTAGCCAGAAGCTTTGGGGTGGTTGCCGTAACAAGTCAACATGCCTTTTTTAATAACGCACACACAGTAGTATATATTTTCTGCACACGTCACTTGAAAGTCAACACTTCACACAGCAATGTCGACATCACGTTACTGGAATGCTGCTATCGCGTTGTTGGTATGTTGACATCACGTTGTTGCCATGTTGAATTACGTTGCTGCTATGTTGCGAAAACATTGCCATGATGTTGAAAATGATCCTGGACGTTGCCATATCGTCCTGAATGTTACAAGCAACGTTATCATGTTATCAAAAAAGAGGACGTTAGGCTCGTTTAGGCAACGTTGCTCACTGACATCTGGGCGCTTTCATTCAACGTTGGGATAACATTCTGCGTTACTTGGGTATGTACTAAAGAACTAAGTTTTACAAAGAACGTGTGAGATTTAGCAGATACAATAAAATCTTGTTAATTTGAACTCCACGGGGACAATGAAATTGTTCCAGTTAAGCGGACTTAGAATTAGTGGGCAACCACCAAAGTATACAAACACTGCGCCACTGCGTGAACACAGAACCCAGACGAGCCACTTTTGGACTCGTTATTCGAACGTGGTGCTTTACACGTTTGTGACAGACAATTTCGTTGATCAAGTTCTTGGAGCTTTTAGCAGTGAACTAAATTTATGAGTTTAAAATATGCCAGAAACAAAAACCAGCATGATTTCACGTGAGCAGTGAGCCTTATTGTCTGATGTATATATTTTTTTGTTTTATTTACCATTGAGACGCGTATACAATAAAAAGGGGAGGGGCTTATATAGTTTTTAAATGAACACAAAGCAATTAACATAAAAAACAGAGGAAATAGCATTGTTGAATCTTTCGTGCACTTGAACGTGCATGTGCAGTCAGTAAAAGCGAGAATATGCAACAGAGAGAAATATACTCACAGGAAAAAAAGTAAAAGCATGCGTACCATTTATTCATAAGTGTGAAAAAATCAATAAAAAACAAATATTTATGTATTTACAGAGAGCACCTGCGGAACAAACTTCATACACAATATACCTAGATATGTCGGCAAAGCACACAGAAAATAGAAGTATTTACAAAAGGCAATGCAGTTATTTTGACATAAACATGCTAAAACACAAAATGATTTCTGTTTTGAACCAAAACATCTTTCTATATTGGTAAAATGTGCCGGAATCTGCAAAAGTGTAGTTGATCTCAATGAATAGTGTGTGGCAACAACTGCTTAAGCACTTCTGAATATTTATCAGCGTTTATTTCTTCAGCTATAAATCTCGGTATTATGAGGTCATTTATACACCATAACGCTTTTATTTACACGATAAAGATAACGAAATAAAAACGCGAGGTCTGTGCGGAAGGAGCCGCACAGTCACAGTGAAAGCTAGAAGAGCGGCCTTTCAGAGCCTTTTTCAAATACCCATTGGGTAACTGCTGCAAGCACACTTGCTGGGTACGGCACCAATGCTAATAATTTCCGGGTAGTTGGCCAGCACTCGCCGCGCAGTCACAAAGAATGCTAGAAAAGCAGCCTTTCAGAGCCCTTTTTTAACACTTATTGGGTAACTTCTGCAATTTTAAAGAAAACGCTGGGTACGGCACCAATAGTAATAGTTTTTGGGTAGTAAGCCAGCATTCGCTACGCTATCCTTCACCATTCTTTTGAGAAGCGTGGTATCCGCCTAACAGTTGCATGAAGTTTTGTGACCATTGTTCATGCAATGCCTGACGACGATGAGGAATTTGCCTGTAGTGGGTATGCGCCACAGTTAATACGTGATCAAGAACAAGTTTTTGTAATGGTTTGGAGAAATAAATGACCCACTCGTTACGCTATTATGCATTGTGTGATGCCGGGTTCTTATTTTGTTGTTCTAAAACGCTTTGCTACTTATATCCACGCGATTCCAATCCCGCCATAAATTCTGCTTAAGGCAACTTTGCCTACATGTCCCGAGCACCGGCCTGGTACAGTGGAGGAATACTGGGCTTACACGCAACGAACCCGGGTTCAAGCCCTTCTGTTTTTTTGGTACCAAGTTTTTTTTTATTTCATGTGACAGTGGTTACGGACACCGGTGGCGGTGGCGGCGGACAACTACGGCGCCACGCGTGATCTTAGTTTTGATGTCATAAGAACTTTCGCTGCAGAACAAAAGTACTCGGATTCTGCCCATGCTCTCTGGACCAGAATTTCAGTTCATTTGATTTCATTTCACTTATTGAACCCCTAAGGTCCCGGAGGCATTACATAAGGTGGGGGCAAATATTATATGAGGGACTCTTAATCACACAAACACCAAAAAAAGAAGACAAGACGAAGAAAGGGAGGAAGAACATCTCTAAGAAAAGAAACAAGCAAGCAGAAAAAACAATTATCGTAGACTAAAAATAAAACAGCAATGTACACAAGTAGTCAGCATCATAAAGCATGGGTCACTAAAAGTTAGTTTCTAACTTGGTTGAACTAGGAGTCCCTTTCAATTTAGGTCACATGCAATGTTATTTTTTCGCGAAAAGTTGTGCTGTCGGTGGACGAAACAATACTGTTGGGGAGGATAATCCTCAGGCTTATTGCATGAGGGGAAAAAGAATGTTTGATCGATTATGTGCGGCACTGATTGTGTGCTTTTGGTTTGCTATGGTTGAGGCGCGGTGAGATTCGGGACGAAGGTTGAAGTCGAGGGTGCCTCCCAAGTGGGTGATAATAGAAAGAGTGAAGCAAGCAGAGGCGCGAGATTATTCGACGTGATTGGAGACATGGAAGGTCAAGTGTGCGTTTGAGTTCAGTCATGCTAAATTTACGCAAGAAGTTTGAAGTTATGAAGTGAGCAGCGCCTTCTTGATGGATTCAAATTCGTAGGCGAGATATGCTTGTGAGGGGTGCCAGATAGATGAAGCGTATTCCAATTGAGGCCAAACGTATGTCTGATATGCAAGTTTTTAATAGCGGGCGATGCAGATTTGAGATTTCAGCACAAGAATCCGAAGTGCATGACGCTTGTGCGCATATTGTTTCGATGTGAGTTACCCATGATAATGACGATGTCAAGTGAACGCCTAGATACTTATAGCAGTCTGTTCGAGTTATTTCATTTTAATTGATATGGAATGCGTGATTTGCGTTGCTGCGTTCACGGGAAAAGGACATAGATTGGCACTTAATAATGTTAAAAGGCATGAGCCATTTTCCACACCATGCAGCAATAGTGTCAGTGTCTTCCTGAAGATCAGTGGAATCTCTAGGCTTGCGAATGGAATTGTAGATGACGCAGTCATCGGCGAAAAGTCGAAGTCTGGTTTTTGTGTTAGATGGAAGGTCATTGACGTAGACTAGAAATAATAGGGGGGATAAGCCTGCGCCCTGGAGGACACCGGATGTAACACTAGAAATTTGCGAGTCATGAGGGTAGGCAGTTGTGTATTGTACGCGTCCTTTTAAAAAATGTTCTATCCAAGTAATCAGTTTTGGGGGGATTCCAAGAGTAGATAATTGTGTAACCAGGTGATTGTGTGGGACACAGTCGAAGGCGTTCGAGAAGTCGAGGAAGATGGCATCAATGTGTAGATAGTCGTCCATATGTTGCAAGACATCATCGGTGAATTCTGGGAGCGGAGTTTCACACGAAAGTAGTTCTTGAAACCATGCTTGTGCGCATAAAAAAAGTTAATTGATTCAAGGTAGTTCATTAAATTGGTTTTATAATGTGTCCTAGAAGTTTGAATGGTATGCTGGTTAACGAAATTGGGCGGTAATTAGGTGCTTTTAATCGGATTCCAGACTTATGGACGGGAATGATTTGTGCCTTCTTCCAATCGTGGGGAACTTCACCAGTGCTTAGTGATTGTTGGAACAGTAAGGTTATTATTGCGCTTACATATAAATTGTGTTTTTTTTTGTAGTTTGCTGGTGATTTTATCGCAACCGGCCGAGGAGAATTATTTAAGAGTGTTTAATATCTTAGATATTCCATCAACGTTAATCTGGATATCAGGCATTCCGGTCGGCGAGTGGACTGGTAACTGGGTAAAATTAAAGCTTTGAGCAGGTGAAAATACTGACGTAAAGAAGTCGTTAAGGACTGCAGCACACTTTACAGTTTCAATTAATTTGTTGTCTACGTTTGACAGCGGGAGTTGTGTTTGAAAATTTTGCGGCAAGATAATTCGAATAAATTTACGAGGATTAGACTGTAGGATTAATAAAATGTCAGTTTAGAAGAACTTTTCTTTGGAGTCTTTCAGTTCCGTAATGTATTCATTAGCAGCCAATTTGTACTGATCGCAAACCCTGGTGTTATTATGAAGCTATGCTTTCCGATAAAGGTGTCTTTTCTTGTTAAGTAGGCGTTTGAGGCGTTGCGTGAACGAGTGGTAATTTGTTGCTTTATTTACAAGGATAGTGGGAATATGTATGTTTTTTAAGTTTAGCATCGTGTTTTTATATATTTCGCAATTGGTGTTAACCGAGCGGGCAGTATATGAGCGATAGAAGTCTTCGTAGAAGAGTGCAAGTTCGTGGTTAAATGCGTCGTAGTTAGCTTTCTTGTAATTGGTTATTAATTTTTGCGTTGGGGCGTTCTTTTTTATAGGCAGAGAAATGCTGATATGTAGGAGGCTATAATCGTGGAGGGCAGGGAGCAAAGTCACATTTTTAATGTTTTTAGGGCTAGATGTTTTCAAGAGATCTAGGGTGTTGTCGCTTCTTTAGGGCATGTAGCTGTTTGGTGCAGAATATAGTCCAGAGTAAATACAAGAAATTGCTTGTGTTCTCAAGATGGTGATTTGTTGAGTACTGAAAGTAACGACCAATTTATGCTGTGGTGATTGAAGTCTGCGAAAAAAAGATTGGTGCATTGGGTATATCTTTTTTTTTATTTGTTCTAGTATTTGCCAATTGTACTGTGCATGCATACCCATGTTATTTCAATGCTGTCGTCGTGAGTGATTAGTGAGGATAATAAGCTGTCCCTAACGACAATCAGTACTCCTTCACCTCGCCAGTGATGTCGGTAACGTCAATGCACTATTAAATTGGGGTTAGATCGAAAAACATCGCAACATGCTGCGGATGTTCGTGAAAAGCACGCTAATGTTAAGCGATGAATCAGGTTGGTTTTGGGGGGAAGAGAGAAGAGCATTTCATTTTCGTCACTGTGGTGGTACAGATAGGGTATCTTCAGGGGCTGCTAGTGTAGTTTTGTTTGGTGCTGAGGGGTGTTCGATAACGCTAACGGATGCAGCGTCATAAGAGTAGCATCAGCTACCTACGTGTAGTTTGTCAAGGCTGAGCCTAAATGCGCATTTTGGGGCTTGACAAATTTTAACAATTTAGAGCGTCCAAGGCGCCTACTTGGGGCAAAATCTTCTCTTATTGCGAAACATGTATCTTTCAGCTTCTGCCCACATGCCAACATGTTTTATTTTGTCTTGAAGTGAGCCAGTTTTACTATTATAAGGCGTTTTTTTGCTGCAGAAAATTTTCCGAAGCGGGTTGCACGCTCTATATCGCTTGAGCTTAGGGTTAGGTCAAGAGCATTTTTGCACAGGTCAAGAATTTTTTTCTCAGAATCACTCTAAGCTTTTTTATCGGAATCATCGATGTCAAAGAAAAGAAGGTTGTCTCAGTGCATACGGTTGTTAGGGTCCATGTTCGCGGCTTTTAGGGTAGTGACGGCATGCTCTAGTCGGTCAAAAGTGCTAACTGCGGTGGTGGTACTTTGGTTTGGTTGCCATGAATCTAATGCGTGGAGCGGCTCAGAATTTCAGCTATAAGTTTTTTTGGGCAGTCTGTGTTCATTTAATTTGTTCAAGATCTACGCGAATGGCGGCTTGAACACTTTGTATTCGTTTTATAGCGTCAAGGACAGGTAAATTTTCAGCACTAGGGGAGGGTGCTAGGTTAACCTCAGCATCACCGGATAGTGATATCCAAATTTCACACAGCAAATGGAGGACAAACGCATCGTGACACATCGGCACCACTTCGTGGTTTTTCACGTCGTAAGGGCACGACACCGCCAGTACACATGTGTCAGCACTTCTGAATTCTTTGAGACGGTGAGATAACAAACCTGGAATTTTAGAAGCGCTGTGAGCATCGTAGGTTTTGCGCTGTTGTGCCCCGAGCAGTCGGAGATTCCTTGCTGCGCTCGATCCGGTCCCGAGGTTCCTGACGTGGGAGAGGGCGAAGGTTGCCAGGCGGTGTGCCAGACTTGGGCTGAAAGCGGGTGGTTGGTGACATTTAACTTGGAGGGGGGGGGGGAGATGTCCGGCGGGCGGCGAACTTTCTTCGTGCAGGTAGGTGGCTCCGGAGGGAGTTTGGGCGGCGAAGTAAAGGCGAGCGGCTCCAAACACTGGGTATGTCAGCACCTGGAACTGCAGAAGCGCTGTGAGCATCGTAGGTTTGGTGGTGTTGTGCCCCGAGCAGTCGGCGATTCTTTGCTGCTTATGTAGCACTCGATCCAGTCCCGTGGCTGCTGACGTCGGAGAGGGCCAAGGTTACCAGGCGGTGTGCCAGGCTCGGGCTAAAAGCTGGTGGTTGGGGACATTTAACTTGGAAGGGGGATGTCCGGCGGGCGGAGATTTTTCTTCGTGCAGGTAGGAGGTCCCGGAGGGATTTTGGCTGCTGAAGTAAGGGCAAACGGCTACAGGCACCAGGTACGTCAGCACGTGGAATTGTAGAAGCGCTGTGAGCATCATAGCTTTGGCGGTGTTGACTGAAGCTTGGCTGAACAACGACGATCAGCTTTTTTCATTTTCTTGCGTTTCTTTCGTCGCGACCCCAAGAGCACCATTCGTAGCTCTTTTCAGAACTCCAGCGCACCATTCAAAATTTCTTGTGCCGAGAAATGCAGCTGGTTCGCTGTTTCATATCTCGAATAAATTTATTTTGCTTTCATTTGCCAACATGTGATAATTCTGGGCCAGATCCTGGGTGGAGCGATGAAAACTGTGGCTTAAAAGTTCCAATTACCAGTAGTCAATACTGACTTAACCGAATGATTGGGAGTTTTTTTTTCTGATAAGGCCTCTGCCAAGACCAGGGTGTCAGTTAAAATGAATCGAGTTCAAAGCAATGCTTTTTTACTGTAATAAACAACACGATATCGGTTATTTGGACTGGAAAGGAAGTTATAACACCGCAATTGTAACGAATACGTGTCATTCAACTCCTCTCATTCAGCAAGCAATCCTGTTCTGAATGGAATTACGGTTCTCGAAAAAAAACCTACTTAACAAAGCTCCGGCCAAACAGGGATATACCGTTTTGTCCATACCACTACAAAAATAAGTGCACAATGCACAATAAAGGTAACCCTACATTTGTAAATGCCAGCAATACTGCTGTTCACTTATTGTTGCCAACTTCCCAAAACTGTCTGGACGCACGAGAAAGTATCACTACGTTCGAAAGTTCCACTTCAGTTGCAGTTTTGCAAAGTGTGATTGCATATCTTCGTCACTTTTTAAACTTATCCATGTGGAGTAACCAAGGTAATATGGACCTCAACCCCTCCTGCGCAAGACAGTTAGAACAGAACATGACAATGGTTTCAGTGTTCTTATTGTATAGGCAGTGACCCGGTAGTTTACTGCACCCTTCCGCGCATCCCTACATTCCATACATAGGTGTGTAGTACCTCACTCGACCACGAAATCTTGTGAAGATGCATCCGTGTGTTATACTTCCTCTGTCGCTGCATGTTTCACTGTTTTAACATTTCCTACTGAGCCACCCTCCACACTGTTTTGTTCAGAGCAAAAGTAGGACATCCGCCTCGCCGTTCGCAAGAAGAAAGTACGAAAAAATATCTTCACACACCGACGAAGCCCGAATGCGTGGCGGGTGATAAATGGGGGACCTCATTTCGGCCCGCTTATTCTCTGGTTGTATCTCGAGAAGAGCCTCGCTTTCGCACGTATACACACTTGCGCAGGAGGTAAGCGCAAGTGTGTATCATTTCGTGTTCAAGACTTGTAGTATTTTACATATTTCTTCATTTATATTTACTTATTTACATATACTGCATTTGGCACGCTCGAAGGCAGACGCGTATATACCACGTCGACAGAGTGTTGATAACGTTCTAGGAGCACTTCACAGCCCCACTGAAAGGCAGATATCACATGCAAACCGAGCTTCTCGTGAGATAGTCTCGGGAAGGCCATAGAGTGCCGCTTCGGTGGTGAGAGAGAAAACGCGCTTTCTTGTAAACGATTTTTGACTGAGAGAATTATTCATAGACGTTCAGTGTCTCAACATGCGGTGCGAGGCACGAACGACGCCGTCGTTATTACGATGGCCCAGCAGTACAGCAGGCTGGTATGAACGAATCGCCAATAATTATTTTATAACACACACTAACACTGAAAGCACTGGGTTCGTGCTAGTTTGTACAGAAGAATAGGTTTTGTAAGTGCTAAAAGTATGTGCGAAAGACAGGCGAAGCATACAAGAAGACGTAGCACTTGTCCTATGTAGTTCACTCATCTTACGTACGTGCCTTTAGCGCGTACAAACGTTACACGCTAACAACCACTCCAAAAAGTACAGTTACATTGCACTGGTATAATGAAATATAAAATAAAACATATAAAGCAACCCACAGCGTCGCTCAACATGAAGGCGATCTTGTTCTGTTAGGTGTGAAGCTGTTCTTCTTCGAGCCTTGCACGCCCAATGGTTGTAATTGATGACGCCAACCCACAGAGAGTGGCTATATACCAATGCTACGAATACCTCCTACTCCAGTCGCCCACTTTCTTCTACTTTCAGCCACCCAACTGCGCACCACCAGCTGTGCAAATCTTTCGGCCAGTCTCGACGAGACATTACTTTCGTTACGGGATCTGAAACAAACACTGCCTTCAATATTCACTATTGCGGCTCAAAGCACAAGCACATAGACAAAATATTACAATAGAACGTTATGAGACTTGAAAAAACCTAGACAATGTGCATGTAATGGGGCTCTTTAGAATGAAGAGAGATATAGGAGTGCGTTGCGGCAGGCAGAGCAACGCTGCTGATAAAAATGGCGAGTATGTTTTCTCTTTCCCCCACTTTATCAAAACAGCACATGAACCAACGAGAAAAAACGCGTGCTACTGGTAAGAAAACACTCTACAACCTATCTGAAGAGCTCTAAGTAGACACATGAACAAGTCTTGTCCAAACATAACCAAAACAGTCTCACCAACATACGGTGCTACTGAGATGTCGGGTACATATACAGCGACTTGATGCATGCACGGGAAAGCCATAGTCAGAGAAATTCAGCGAAGAGTGCGGAGGCGCTCAGATGTATGCGCTGACTGAGCAAGTATATTTGTCGAAGACAGGGCCGACAAAGTCAGGCAGTCTGCTGCGCGGACGCGCTGACCAGGGTCTACAGCCAAGCACTCGGGACAAACCACGACGGCGACGCTAGCGAACTGGCCCCTCAGCTTCCACTCAAAAGAACACCTCGTTCTGAACACCATGGCAACCATAGGGTAGACTGGTCGGCTTCTCATTGGGGCCTTCTGGGTTGCCATATTTACAAGTGATTAACCCCTGAAATCTCTATGGTAACAGCGGAGTGCGCCATTGTCCTTTTATGTTGTTGACGTAGTGCCCTCGTGTGGATTTTCCTTGTCGTCGCCCTCACACAGTTTCTATTTGCACGTGCGCTGCTTGTCTTCTTACATTTAGTGCCGTACACTTTTTCGAGGTACTTGAAGCACGCACTGCACTCGTCAAAGTATGTGGTGTAGTATAGTGACGTGGTGGTGTTTGTGAAGTGTGGTGGCACCATGGTGTTATTTACAACGTGCTCGGAGGCGACGGCAGCGGTGCTTCTTTATTGAGCGGCGGAAAGACGATGACGTTGGCGTGAAACGTCACGCATGAAACTGCGGCCCGCCAAAAAAGGAAGAGGAAGTTTGCGCGAAAGGTTGCGCTGCCAATGCACGAGAGGAAAGAAGAGGAAGACCAGTCGGGGGGGCAGAACGAGCTCGAGCTCGCTGGAGTGCAGATCCTGGGTGTCGCGCGACAGCGGTGTCAGGTTCCGGACCCGACCGCGTGAAGTCAGGCAAGGCCAGGACGCTACAGCTGCCCACGGTGTGCTCGGAGGTACGCGGCCTTCAAGAGTTCCGGACGTGACAGTTCAAGGTCACGTCCCACGTGTTCGTTCCAGCCGTGACTGTTCAAGGTCACTCATCAGGTGTCCGGGCTTTGACTTTAATTCCCGAACCACCCGTGGAGGGTGGAACCTTCCGCGGGGTGAACATCTCTTCGACACGAGCCAGCATCAGCAGGCGGCCGCAGTTCTTGCTAAGGCAAGGAGGGCTGCCTCTTCTTCCGCCAAGCGGCGTCGTGCTGGTCAGCGCGTGACTCCACCTGCTGAGACATCGCCAGCGTCCGCCGCCTCAACCCACCAAGGCACCGCCACCATTAACGCCACCGGTGACTGTTGATTTTCATAAGCATTATAGCTGGACAACTTACAGGACATGTTTTAGTTTGTCAGCTCAGACTCGGTGTATGTACATTGGAACCTAATCTCTTTTTTCCTCCTAATTATGCTTAAAGTTTCTACATTTCTTTTGTTAATTTAAACAGCTTCGTCATTTGTCAGCTCTGAGGCTTTCTCTCCGAGCAACAATTTATTAAACCGTAAACCTGCACCACAAATTGGCGTCCGCGGCGACAGGGTAAAGTCGTTTTTTATCTAGATTTTCGGACACAGTGCAAACCATGACTAGCACGTTGGAGATATTAGAATTGGCTGAACGCATGGGTCTAAAGCGAACAGAGTTCAGACTGTGGTATGAGGAGTGAATGGAGAGAGAGTGTGAGCAATGGGCTGCAGAGCGAAAGGCGGCGAAAGAGAAGCTCGAATTAAAGACGCTAGAACTCTAGCGGTGACTCGAGCTTGCGATGGCAAAAACGGGGCAGCTGGGGATACAGAGGACTGAACCAGTGGCTGAGGTGTGCTCTGACAGCTGTTACATCACGAATGATTTGAATTTATGTCAGACTTACCCTGTACTTAGCGATGACCTTTCGCTTGAGAACGAAACTAGGGAAGATGACAAAGAGTTGGGTAGCCAAGAAACTAGGAGACTCGAGGAGCTTATTGAAGCACCGGCATGCTTCGTTAGCATGAAACAAGAACGGTCCATTCAAAGTAAAGGGTTTGTTGAAACCTGCGAGAAGTCAAGCACACTTCATGCAGAGGTACGATTGTCTCTGAACAGCTCCACTGAAGGAGCAGTAAAAGGTCTCCTAGCTAACGCCGGTGAATGCCGCAATGAAAGCTCCGATCTAGTTTCTGCCTGGTGTTTTGGGCCACTGGATGTAGCAGCAGGCGCTAGGTACACAGCTTTTCACGATGAATATAACTCGCCCATACAGAGAGAGGGCTTGAGTTCTCGAGAAATCGCAGATGATGATTCCATGAGTAAACTGGAGCAAAATGCAGAAAAACTTGTTTAAGAACAGACAGTAAAGTTGCAATGTAAGTCAGCTCTATGTGGTAATGAGGGTAGGCACGATGACCCAGGTAGAGGGGTTCAAAGTTTGGATGAAGGAGCAGGACAAAAAGCTGAAGTGATGGAAGGTGAAAACGAAGGGAGTAATGGTCCAGCAAGTCATTGTACGAGGAAAGGATGTCGATTGGTGCTCTCTGGCATCTTTGGTTGAAGAGGTCGCATCTCTAAAGGTGTCTGAACGGTTGTCGGCTTACGAGCTCAAGCAAGGCGTTTCGAGGAAGAATGAAGTCATTCAGACGTGGTTTTACTGGCACGCCTGGAGGCAAGGCTTCCGTCTGGCATACAGCGATTCCAGCGTGTAGGCTTGTGATTTAGAGGTTGGGCGTCTGGTTATACACAGCTTTAGGTTCAGACGAGCTTACGGTCGACAATTCTTCCACCGGCGTCGAATTTCTCACTCTTGTCAATTGGTTAGAGTCATTAAACGTCTTGTTTGGGACGCTATAACTAAGCGTCAAGTTCAATGTCCTAGTGGTTTCTTTGGGATCTTGATTGCGGACCACAGAAGGGTGTTTCATGTGAACAGCTGAAGAAGTTACATGAAATGTAACATTGACAATGTGTAGTTCTTGTTTTTTACCTAGTAGGGTATGTATGGGAAAAGTTGTTTTACTAAGCTGGCTCATTTGGGAATTTTCATTATCCGCTAGATGAGTTCATACGTTTTCTTGCTTCGTGTGTATATAGTGGTTAGTAAATGTGGACCTTTGGACGATGTTGTTAACTGTGTGAGTCTGTATTTTGAGTGACTTTCATCCAAGAATTGAGCAGCAGTTTTTCGTGCAGAAAAACTTTCCCGAAAAGGGGCCTATTGTGATAATATATAGTGACGTGGTGGTGTTTGTGCAGTGTGGTGGCACCGTGGTGTTATGTACAACGTGCTCGGAGGCGACGCCAGCGGTGCTTCTCGATTAAGCGGCGGAAAGACGTTGACGTTGGCGCGAAACGTCACCCATGAAACTGCGGCCCGCCAAAAGAAAGAGGAAGTTTGAGCGAAAGGTTGCGCTGCCAATGCACGAGAGGGAAGAAGAGGAAGACCAGTCGGGGGGCAGAACGAGATAGAGCTGGCTGGAGTGCAGATCTTGGGTGTCGCGCGACTTCGGTGTCGGGTTCCCGACCCGACCGCGTGAAGTCAGGCAAGACCAGGACGCTCCAGCTGCCCACGGTGTACTCGGAGGTATGCGGTCTTCCAGAAATATGGCCGTGACAGTTCAAGGTCACGTTCCATGTGTTAGTTTCAGCCGTTACTGTTCAAGGTCACGTCCCAGGTGTCCGGGCTTCGACTCCAATTCCCGAACCACCCGTGGAGGGTGGAACCTTCTGCGGGGCGATCATCTCTTCGACACGAGCCAGCATCGGCAAGCGGCTGCAGTTCTTGCTAAGGCAAGGGCTACCTCGTCTTCCGCCAAGCGGCGCCGTGCTGGTCAGCGCGTGAGTCCGCCTGCTGTGACATCGCCAGCGTCCGCCGCCTCAACCAACCAAGCCACTTCCACCAACAACGCCACCGGCGACTGTTGATTTTCATAAGCATTATAGCTGGACAACTTACAGGACATGTTTTAGTTTGTCAGCTTAGACTCGTTGTATGTACCTTGCATGTTAATCTCTTTTTTTTCTCTTACTTATGCTTAAAGTTACTTTTGTTACTTTAAACGGCTTCGTCATTTTTCAGCTCTTAGGCTTTCTCTCCGAGCAACAATTTATTAAACCGTAAACCTGCATCACACAGTACTAGAACTTGCAATGTACATTGTGTCAAATAGTGCGCTGTTAACGACTAGAAATTCAACCAACGCCAGTTACCTTTTATGGTATACCATTTCGGACCAGGATCGGGATTATGTCACTCCATCTGGCGGTGTTATCATGCTTGATAGTGGTGTGGCGGCTTCAGCACCTCCCTCTCCACACAGCATTAGAAGTCGTGGCCATGTGGCAGCTGTACTTGTACACTAGCTCATTGCCGTCTATTCAACTTACGTGCGGCCATATTGTCTGCTAGAACAACGTAGATATGTATATGAATTGCCAGACAGTTGTTCTTTTCTTCGCGGTTTCGATGCGCGCACAATCATTCGTGAGGCCGCTTGATGGAGTAATTTGTTTTACTCCTCGCGAATGTTTATAAACAATAAAATAAAAACCAATGCAGATTCCAAGTACCATGCGAATCCATGCTGTGGGAAGATACGTTCGAATGCTGTCCTAAGTTTCTCTAGTTGAACATGCCAAAAAAGGCTCTTTTCAGCCACCCCACCCTCTCTCATATGAAATAAGGCGCAGTCATAGCTTATATCCGCGCGTTATCTCACCAACTAAAGAAAAAAGAACAGCATGCGAACGCACAAGTAGTAATTTCTGCTCCCACAAAAGTGTAAAGTCTGCACAGACTAACCACACCTATGACACTTGCCTCATCGAACAAGCTAGAATGCAAAATGAAGCATAAAAGGAGGTTTACGAATGCAATTACGCAGTTATGTACAAGGTTTCGTCCACTTGTCACAAGAATCATGTGGCTCAAGGTGGGTGGTGCGTTAATGAGCGTTTAAAGAAATAGCGGGTTCATCGATGCCCACTGTAAAAATTGCAGCAACTTCAGTGACAGTGTGAATAGCGATGTCTATAGCATGTCCAAGCCAATTTTCAGGAAGGTTCGATTCTCGGTGCCAGCAGCGGTCAGATGACCTGCGAAACAATGGAGACTAAAATGATTGCTAGGCTGGCTAACAACGGTATTTCTAAACCTATAATTGCCCTTTCGTGTAAGAAGCTAGTCTATCTACGTAAAGATATGTGAGTTTGCAATGTACGTGTGATCATGATGATTGAATAGCAATGTTGCTTATATATATGGTAACATTTTTCGGGAATGAACATTGCTAATGGTTAGCTTTTGTGCCGTCTCTAACTATCTGTGTATTCTTGAACGCTAGAAAACGTAGATATCCAGAAACATGGTATCTGCGTTGGGACTAGCTTAGCGCAGATGCTGATCGACATTTTTGGGGCATTTGGATAGCTTTTTGTAGACAGACTTGATAATTCAATTGTAGTTAACGTCTTCTACTCTGTTGATGGCTATCTCGTAGTACTCTAGAGTGGTAGCCTTGATCATAATATGACCAATGTTCTGGACGTGCTCGAGCACCCACATCAGCTACACACCATCACCTACGAGGAGGTTTTCGAGAATTCACTGCAGCTTCTACACCTGAGCTCGAGGTTCCAGCAAGGTCATGTAGGCTGACATACGAGCCACGGAACCGCAAACCTTTGTTGCCTTTTGTGTTAGCCCACACAAAGTTGGTGAAGTGGTCGGTGGTTCACATATGTCCTCTTAACGCTTTACACAAGTCTTGCGCACACCGCATGGAGGAAAGCTTTGCCAAACAATTGCAGAGGAGAAGGCCAGCCAGGTATCCCCAGTACCTGATCACTTACGTTGCTGAAAAAATGCACAAGACGACTAACAAGAAACCGAAACTCGACGGAGCAAGTGATGGTGTAACCGGGGTTCTGCCCTGATGACCGGAGCCAGTCAAAATTTTGGCAAGATTTCGAGAAGAGGAGCCGGAAGCTGTTCACAGTAGTTTTAATCACAATATTCACAGGTAGCGTATTGCTATATGATCGGGTTAGCATCATGGAAGACCTCGAGCTTCTGTGAGCTTGTGAGAGCTTTTCAGAAGCGCCTCGGTGCTCGCGTTTTATGTCCGTGCCTTCCCTGGATTTCCTGCAGGAAAAAACAATGGAAGCAGGACAGTCCATTGAAGTTTGCCATCTTCATCACCACCCCCGAAAGGGGAAGGTGAAGCGCCGCCTTCTTCCTAACCCAGGAAAGGGGGAAGAGGCACGCCCAGTACAGCCTATGGCAAGGGAGAAAACACTGCACACCGCGCACGACACAGCACAGCACGAAGAAATTGAGTTTTACGTGAAATTCAATTTCGTAGTTCGCTGCAGTAATGGACATGCGACGCCAGGCAGACCACAAATCGTGAAAACAGTGGCATCAAGGCGCCACGGAGAACGTTGAAATGCATCCGCAGACGGTTCTCAGTGGCTGGGCCGTTTGCCCGGGGCACCCTAACGGCAAAGCAAGCCGCCTTGACGCCCAACAACTCTTACTAATCCGTGAGTCGGTCCAGCGTGTCTATAGTGTTTTAAGAGGGGCGCCGACGACCTGGGATAATTGGCAGAACGATTTTTCTGTTGTCCCCGCTCTTGGTGCCTCTCTGAGAGCGCTGACTGGGAAAAATAAGGTAGGCTCAACCGCAATGTCTCTTGCGACAAAGTGGCGTCAAGACAGGCAGGCTGACCATAACAGTGACCAAAGTCATTATGAGTGTTAAAAAGGTACAGTGATTTCCTACATGCACAATAAAGCACACAACGTAAAAAAGATCGGCGAACGTGTCGGAGTCCAAGATGTGATCTCGGAACCTGATAAGTTATCTGAGCTGTGCCCTATCACTTTCTGAACAACCTATAGCACCCTAGCACTATCAGGTGCAGAAGGTTAATATGGTGACCCACATGAAGATGTTCAAGATTAGCTTGAGAATGATGAACGCGTTGCCAACATCAACAAGTGGAATGCTCAACAGAAGCTGGCCCGCACGTACTTCGCTCTCGATGACAGCGCTCACACGTGGCTTGAGAATCGAGAAGGCCGTATGTCGACATGGGATGAGTTTCGTCAGCAGCTGATTGACACCTTTGCCAGCGTCAATCGTCGAGAGCGAGCTCAACAGTTGCTTGAGTTAAGGCTTCAAAAGCCTAACGAAACTGCGGCAATGTTTGCTGAAGACGTGACGTGCCTATGTCGTTGGGCTGATCCCAATATGTCCGACGAAAAGAAGTTGCGCTACCTTATGCGCGGCGTGAAGGAACAACTCTTCGCTGGACTTGTGCGCAATGCCCCAACTACCGTGGCCGATTTCGTAAGAGAAGGCACTGCCATTGAGCGTGCTCTGAAATAAAGATCGAGGCAGTATGATCGCTCGTCCACTCCCGCCCCAATCAACGCCGCTTCAGTGAATCTGGACAATCAGGGCTCCCTACGTGACCTGATTAGAGAGATTGACCGCGAAGAAATTCAGAAGCTTTGTACTCCTCCAATGGATGCACAAGTGACCGGTGATGCCATAGTCGTTCGTGAAGAACTTAGGCAAGCCTTTTCAGCAGCTGATCTCGGTCGCTATTATCGTCAAAGGAGTTACGCCGACACTGTCCGCCGTCCACCTCCTCGTTCCGCCTATTACGTCATACTACCAGCCACTTACAGCCGCACCTTCGTCGCAATCTTTCCAGGAGGCTTTCAGACGTCGGCCCATGTCTCTGATGTCTTCATGCCACCAGCCACCTCTTGCCGCGTCTTACTCACCAGCACAAGGGGACATGGGACGCCCACACGCTTAAAAAAGTGGAGTGACGTTCTCTCCTTCTCTCCATTTAGAGAGGAACGGTGATGTCCCCAATGTTCATCTTTAAATACAGAAACGTTGCCCCCTTTTCCACGGAGAAACATGTTCCTCCCTATAAAAATCAAGATGGCTGACCCCAGGTTAGCGAAGCAAGTAGGCTTAGCAAATGCATCGATTCTCGACTAATAAGGAGTACAAGGCCCTAAAAGTTAGAAAAAAAAACGGTCCCGCTGAGCTTGCTATCGAACGAAATGGTTATAAAAGCAAGCGTGTGAAGCTGTGGTGATGAAAACATTGCGAAAGAGAATGACGGAGCAAGTACGTTTCGTTCGGCAAGCGAGGCGACGTTCACTTTGAAATACACGGATATTGCAGAGTACTCACCCGAAGAGTGCATGCCAGGCTTGCTGTATATACTTCTCGCAGATTCACATAGTGTAGCGATGTTATCCACGCGTTTACGGGGCCGCAGGTCACGAGATGTGCCTCCAAACCGCAGACTCGATCGCAACGAAAGTATTTCCCACTTACTAGTGCAGTGTTGATAGATGTTCAACGTTTTCGAAGTAGCGTAGCTGAAAGTGTGAGAGCATCACAGCCGTGTAGTATGTAGTAGCTGGCGCCATCTGGAGGTTGTCCGTGGCGACGTACGTTGTCAAGCTCACCATCCCGACTCCTTGCGTATAGTCGGCGACTCAACTCACTGATACGGGACGCTTAGACCATTCATGGATTACTCACTGACACCGGACGCCTAATATATGCTTATGCTATGCATATTGCTACAATTGCACACAATGACACATAGTACACATAGTACACATAGTACGCATGTAGAGAGAACTCAATGAACAAGAGTACAATCGACCATTCTACAGCGGCACACATTTACGTGTGTTTACTTTTTTTGCTTTATTGCCTGTTTATAGGTGCATACATCATACCACAAGCAGAAAAGGCGTGTTTACTCACACCCTAGTACAAAAGCGCACGAGTTTATATAGCAATTAATTTCGACTGGCCCTAGTGGCACAAGTTACAAGTAAGTTCTCGTCATCTTTTTTTACGTTTTGTGGTTATACAACAACAAGCGCACACGTAAATATGTTGCATCTAATGCTTAGACAAACGGAAGTTTATCAACGGTTGCACAATGATGGAAGGAATAATTAGTGGAGCTTATCAGGCTTTTGCGAAAACGATTACCCCAAGCCATGCATAGAATCCCAAAGGCATTCCGTACGCTACGCCATCTCTCGACCACTGCCACAGCTATTTTTTTTTCCTGAAGCCTCCGAGAATGCAAACGCTTGCCTTGCACGAGCCATTTTGGGGGTCACGTCTTTTTTTATTTTTCCACTTGTTACTTGGGGAAGGCGCCGTATGCAGACCTGACACTGTTTCCGCCAAGGTAGGTGTTTTGTGGTCGCGTCGACCCCGTTTAGTTGTTTCGTGTAACCGTTTGCTTATATTCTTTTTACGTGCTTACCACAAGTGTGACCGTTAGCCATCGATACAGTACACCGCTAGCCCTTCAATGACAATGTTTTGGACGCGGTAACGACCATCCTAGCAGTGTATACGTACGTTACAACGGGGGTCTTACGAGAGAAATAAGCGATGACCTCGCATTCTACGGTATTTTTTCGTGAGCGATCGCAGTGGCTGTTGGCGTGACGGCCGCTTTAATACTTGAGTGGAGCAACTAGCGCTGCAGTGCGCAAATTTACTATAATGCTATATCATACTGTGCCTACACACTTTTGTGCTTCAGATGCCTCTCTCGGTTCACCTCGCGTGTCAACTTGCTGTCATAGTGCGTGTCACAATTTCGTTTTTAGCGCTGTGGCTGTGGTGGTTGCTATTACTCTGGATTTGGAATACCTTTTTCACAAAGGTGAGTGAGTGTTAGTACTTACCTGCTGTGCCCACCTATTACTAGAAGTGCATTTCGTGTTGAGTTTCTCGCGACAAAGGAGAATCATGGACGAGAAAGGCATACTGCACGCGTGCATAATTCCGTCTTACCTCTCAGTGCTGGAATGGGCAATTCAAAACGCACGCGATTGAGAATTCGGTTCAACTGACAGAAGCCATTGGTTTCCTTTTCATAGAAGTGTAGTTATGATGATGTTTAAAACGTTTCTGATAGTTGTAACTCAGTCTGGCAAATATACGATCGGTAAAAATTCGCAGCCTGTTTCCCTTTGTGCTTTCACCTGCCGTGGTAGCATAGCCTTAGTCGTGTGGCTATGCTGGAGGACAAAAGTTCGACTTCCGGCCACGGCGGCCGTATTCGAATGGGGATAAACTGAAAAAACATCCACATGGCGGTAGAGGCACGTATAACTCTATCAATTGTATATGACTGCGCTTTCACGCATGGACTGTACAGTGGTATCAGGTTTCCTAGAATGTCAAAAAATTAGGTGTGATGCTTACTTATCCGCCTCATTGAATTCGGGAGTGTTGTTGATGCCATGCGAAACGAAAAGTGTGCGGGCTTACCAAGTCTGTCGACACCAAAAAAAAAATACATTATTTGTGAACAGTCTAAGGTAATCTATATAGCAAGAGTGCTTGGAAAGCAGAAAAGCTTGTATTCGTGACAAAGTGGTAGTATGAAACAACAGGAGACACACACAGAAGTGTGCGGAACATCGTTCGAGTGCCTGGCGATAAAACATTAGGGGCTTATACTCTACACCAATACAACAAAAAAAATGTCACTCCTGCATAGCTTGCATCAATCTTAGGTAAAAGTAATCGCTCACGATTGGCCGCGGCCGGCTAGGCTCGGCGTGCGCATGCGCGCACGCAAGACCCCGTGATTGAGGAAAAACTTGAAAACTGAAGGAGCAACGTTTCTCTTTTGGTCCTTGCCGGGAGAGGGAGCGATGGGTAAAGCCAACACCACTTCGACTATTCACAAGACCCGTTCATACCCCTCTCTTCAGGCGGCATACGTCACGCTAGTTGTCCGATTGTCCAAGGGCCGAGGACGCGTCGCTCAGGCGGTGGTGTTGGTGACCCCGCGCACTTTTTTACCCCGAACGGCGGACAAACCACGACACGTTTGCCTTTCACCACAAGCTGCTTCGCTGGTTAGACTGCGTTAGGCTTGGCGCTGCATCGCGCTGTTCTGAGTCTTCGCCTGTTCCCACGTGTCCTATTTTATTGTTGTTGCATTTGTTAGTATGTGATTACACATCTATCAGTGCGACATGGGACGTTTTTGTGTTCCCGGGTGCCACGGCAATTATGACTGTGGTTCTAAATTGCGTGTTTTCGCATTCTACAAGGATGGAGCTCGGAAGAAGTTTTGGATAAAAGCCATTCTGCGAGAGGATTTCACACCAAGCATACACTCCAAGGTGAGAAACTGCTGAAATTTGTCTTACCGGCTCTATCACATTACTGGTGTTCTGGCTCTGTTACTTTTGAACGGAGCGAGTATCGTGAGTGGTGATGGTAGTTTTGTCGTGCTTAAGGTAGGGCGATGCGGTAAAATAGAACAGGAATACTCAGGCTCATGTCAAATTTCCCATTAGCCCGTTTCGTATGAAAGTAATTAGGTCACTGTTATGTTTGACGCAGGTCTGTGAACTCAACTTCCTCGAGGCTTACTTCATCACAAATATGTCACATTTTGACGCAGCGTCGGGACGGACATTGACAGTCGACAGCGATAGGATGCGCCTGGTGTCAGATGCTGCACCATTGATGTTTCCGAGCTGTCCGCTATACCTGAGCATGAATCGCAATAGTCGAGAATCTCCTCTCTCGAAACGAGCTCCAATGGAAGACGAGGCCTTGAGTTAAGCGATTAAGGACTCTACATGCGCAAAAAGAAGTGAAGAGGAGAGAAAGGCTGTGACCTCTTTCGAACACTTAAGAGGCAAGCTTTCTGCTGTATGCAGTAATGATTTCTGGACCATCAAGGCCAACAATCGTTGTGTGATGTTTCTCCACATCGATAATAAATCTTCACCGCACGTGAGGTTTTCTGTCACTGTGCTTGCTGATCTCTCACTTGAAGTCTCAGCAAGTAAGATCAAGCTGGTTTCATTACCTTGTGGAGGCGCAGTTCCAGACGCAGTGCACGGCATCCAGACGTTGTCCTCACTGCTCAAGCAGCTGGAAAATCACAGGAGTGAGACGCTTGAAGTTGCAAGTCCGTGGAAAACAGCGTCAGTGTTGCAGCATATTGGCTCCTTAATGAATGAACTGTCCCACGACAGTGACATGACCGAAGAACACAGTGCTTTGTGTCGTTTGCTAAATGAGCAAAGAACTCTCGCACTCGCTGCCCCCATTCGTCGCTACAGTGCTGAATCATTAGTGTTTTCTAGCATCTTGCATTCCATATATCCGCACGCCTATACATTTGCCAGATCAGCGTGGACGTTGACTTTACCCCATCCTTCAACTCTGCGCCGCGTTTGTTCAAAGTATGGAGGTTCTCCACTGAAGGAGCAAAACGAAGCGAGCTTCCTCTTCTACATTCGAGAAAGAGTGAAGTGCATGCAGCCGCACGAAAAGACGCTGACGCTAATGGTTGATGAAATTCATATCAAGCCATACTTCGATTATAAAGGGGGCAGCATAGTTGGTTTCGCAGCCAATTCTGAAGACGCAGCCACAACCGCTCATGTTTTCATGCTTCAGTCGCTCCTGTCATCAAACAAAGATGTGCTTCACATTCTTCGTGTTGCTAAAATGACCACCGAAATTCTACGTGAGTTCTGCAGGAAAGTAATTTTAGAAGTGGAATAAATGGGCCTCAGGGTAATTGCTGTAATTACCGACAACAATTCCCTCTACCGGAAAATGATGTCGTTTTTCTCAGAGGAACAGAAAGCAAGCATTGTATATCCTCATTCAGCTGACAACAATCAGCCTCCATTTTATGTCATAGACACTGTGCACATAATGAAATGCATCAGGAACAACTGTATGAATAAAAAAAGAAGGAACATGCTTTTACTTTTCTGAAGTGAGCTTGTCAGGAGTATGTCCTAACGGGCCGCCCAGAATGAAAGAAGCATCATTCAAAGACCACCGATGCCTGCTCGCCGCGAGACCACGGACACCAGCAATGCCTGCTCCAGTGCATACAGCTACCGTACGGCAGCTGTATGCACTGGAGCAGGCATCGCTTCTCAAGCTTGGCTACGAGCTAAATTGCAAGGCAATCAATCCAACACCTATGGAGAGACAGAATGTAAAGTTTGTGGTAAATGTCACTAATTCGTTTGTATCAAACGCACTTGAGACGCGTGGCAATGCCCTTGAAACCACATGTGCTAGTTCAACGGCTCTGCTCATAAACATCATATCGACGTGGTGGAAAATCGTCAACGTGAAGACCCCTTCGAAAGGTCGCCGACTGAACGACACCCTTCCAAATTTAGCGAATTCTACGGTGGATCAACAGCTGATTTTCCTTCGTGGTATGGTAGACTGGCTGGACGCTTGGAGCAGCGTCAACATGAGCCGTGGCTGCTTGACAAGGGAAGCACTTTCTGCAATGAGACTCACTTGCTACTGCCTTGTTGAGCGGTCGTGGTACTGTTTAGGACTGAAGTTCACGTATGTCTTGCTGGGAAAGTTTCAAACTGACACTCTTGAAGATCGCTTCGGTCGCTACCGTCAGCTTGCTGGTGCACAATATCATATTTCCATGCGCAAGCTACTGGAGTCTGAAAAAAAAAACTTGTCTGCAAAAGCTGCTGATGCTTCCGCAGCCAGACATCTGCAGCGAAAGTGACACAGAAGTATCGTAACATAACTTCTCTGTTCACATTCAAATGATGAAATTTTCAACCCAAAGCATGACATGGGGGTTGTTGGTTATATCGCTGGATATTGTGCTCATTCAGCTCTGAAGAAGCTGTCATGCGCATTTTGCAGCAGCGTACTCGTTCTGGAGAGCAGGAACATAGATGTGGAAGGTAACACAATGATTGACAACTTGTCAAGAGGAAGCCTAAAGTTTCCTCAGCCATGTACAGTGCACATGGTGCTGGTGTCAACGCTTGTTGTCGAAATGCTCACCAAGGGAGAAAACGCAAAGGCGTTCCTCACGTCGAACAACCAACGTGGCATTGCAAGCTCCATTACCATATCACTGCTAGGAGATGTTGAGCTAGAGACTTGTGAAAATGGCCATACCTCTGATACTATCGTGCGGCATGTATTGCGTGTTTAAACAAATGTTGCTCTGAACAACTTTTGTAGACTTCGAATTGACACCATCTAAAGTACCGCACAAAAAAGGCAGCTAATAGAAAAATCAAAACCTAGAACAAGAAATCAGGTAGGATGGTTTTACCCTTTCGTCGCAATAAAACACTTCTACAAATGCATTTCTAACTTTTACAGTTTGATGACTAAAGTGTAAGGGCAGGCGTAAACAAACGCAGACGGCGCAGAAACAAAAAAAGAACAAAAAAGAAACACCGCCTTTCAATAGGTGCCCACAGCTACTATAACGAGAACGAGTGGCGACGATGGCCGGGGTGCAGGTGGGCAACAAGCATGACGTCACGCTCTCCCTGGAGGGGCCTTGTCAGTAGTTTAGGCGGTGTTGGTAAAGCGCCCGAAAGGAAGGAAGTCACTGCGCCGAAGGAGGAACGGAGCCCGTTTCTCCATTCTCGTTCCCTTTTTTTAGAGTGCACAATTTCATAGAACAGACGCTTGGCGTACCGTCGATCGACGCCCTCTCTGCTTCCACTGTGGTGGTGCTGGCTATATAGCTCGCTATTTTTGGTACCGCGACACACCACTTCGCCTGTCTCGGCCAGGGTACGGCGGTCGCCGTGCCAACGCTGACTGCATTCTTCGCCATGACAACCCTGGTTTTCGAGGACCTCCAACAACGTGGTCTCTCTACCTGAAGTCGCTGCACAACGGCCAGCCCAACTCCCCCCACAGGTCACGCTCTCTATCCCCTGCTGAGACATTGTCACCAAATAGACGTACTTTTGCTGACCTTCAGGAAGAAGGTCGCCCAGCCCTTACCGTTAAAACTAAAGGTGGCGACCTCTTAGGGTAATGTCACAGCCCGACCACAAGACGATAAAAAGTCCCCAGTACTGCCGCTACAGAACGACTCGAGGCCGACGAATAATAAACACGACGAACTGCTGAGCACTGACCTCAGTGTAATTATACATGGAGAGGAAGTGATGGCCTTAGTCGAAACCGGTGCTGATTTTCCCATAAGTCACAAGCTGGCCGATCATCTTAAAAAAGTAAAAACTCCATGGACTGGACCAAATATAAGAACAGCGGGTGGTCAATTGCTGCTCCCTGCTGGAGGATGCACAGCAAGAATCAGCAGAGGTGATTCCTCTTTCGTCGCGACTTTACTCGTTCTTCCACAGTGCTTCAAAGATTTATTTATTGGAATAAACTTTCTCAGGGAGCAAGGCGTAATACTCAACATCCGTACCCCGTGGTTTCGTTTTACAAGAGTGCTCGTCAGACTCATTCTTCATTATCAGAGCACGAATTCATTTGTCTCAAAGACCACAATGTAGTCGTGCCGCCTCGATCATGTATCCTCGTTTCAGTAGCATGTGACGTACCGTTCGACGGTGAAGGAGTCAGCGACCAACTAACTTCACTGCTTTTCACTCACAGGATTTCAGCAGTAGCATGAGAAATAGTCAATTTCACCGACGGCCGAACGAACTTGCTGTTCACCAATTTCATCTCCGAGCGATGGCACCTTCCAAAAGGCACAACTTTGGCATGTTTTGGCGAAATAGCAAATGTTTGTGACTGCTTTTCAGTACTCGGAGCAATGACTACACAGAACCCACAAGACCTAGCACCTAACCTTGGCGTCATCTGAACTTTAACTCAGCAAGAGCGGAAACGCCTTCTTGGGCTGCTGGCTGAGTTCCACGACTGTTTTGTGTCGACCTCGAAAATCGGCAGGACGGCCTCGACCAAGCACCGAATCATCAAAGAGGACACGGCAAGACCAGTTAATCAAAATCCGTACCGTGTGGCTTGAAAAGAACCAGAAGCGATAGAACAGCAGATAACAAAAATGCTTGAAGACGATGTGAATCAACCGTCGAAAAGCCCTTGGGCGTCAACGCTTGTTCTAGTCAACAAGAAGGACGGCAGCCTGCGTTTCTGTGTGCACTATCGAAAGCTAAATCAGGTTACAAAAAAAAGACGTGTACCAGCTTCCCCGCATGAATGATTCTATCCACCCGCTTAGAAATGCACGTTACTTTCCTTCTATGAACTTAGAGAGTGGCTATTGACAAATAGAAGTCGACCCCAGGGATCGTGAGAAAACCGCTTTAGTAACGCTGGACGGACTGTACGAATTTAAGGCTTTACCATTTGGCTTGTGCTCTGCGCCTGCTACTTTCAAGAATCTCATACATACCGTGCTCTCTGGGCTTGAATGCAGAATCAGCCTAATATACCTTGACGACCTCATTGTATTTTCTACATCGTTTCACAAACACCTTGAACAATTGCAGGTTGTTTTGCAGGCTATACGGGCTGCAGGCCTGACGCTCACGCAGAAGCTTCACTTCTGCTTTCAGGAACTACAGTTTCTTGGCCACGTCGTCAGTAACTCAGGAGTTCGTACATATCCCGAGAAAGTTGCCGCCATCGCGCAGTTTCCTACACCAACAGATAAATAGGGAGTCAGGCGTTTTCTGGGTCTCTGTGCATATTATCGGCTGTTTATTCCAAATTTTGCGCGCATTGCGTCGCCTTTAACTCGTTTCACGAGGGCTGACGTTGCATTTGTTTGGGGTGACGAACAGGAAGCTGCTTTCAATGGCTTGCGGCAAGGTCTACACATGACCCCCGTGCTTGCCGATTTTGATGATACAGCCCCTACAGTCCTCCATACTGAAGCCCGCAATGTTTGCCTCGGATCTGTGCTTGTTCAGCGCCAGGACGATTAGGAAGCAGTGATCGCTTACGCAAGCAGAACTCTGTCGCGCACAGAAGCAAATTACTCGACCACGGAAAAGGAATGTCGAGGCGGAAATGTTGTGGGCCCGTGTGCTCAGGTTTGGGCGCACGTTAAAGAACCCCAGGTGGTCAAAATTTCCGGAGCCCTCCACTACGGCGTCTCTCTTAATCAAATGGTGGTTTTGGGACGTTAAACCCTACAAATCAATCAATCAAAAGGAATGCCTCGCCGTGGCGTTGGCAGTTAGGAAACTTCGCCCATACTTGTACGGGCGCCCATTCAAGGTTATCAGTGACCACCATTCGTTGTGTTGGTTACCAAGTCTGAAAGATCCTTCCGGGCGACTGCCACGCTGGGGCCTTAGACTACACTAATGTGATATAACGATGGTGTATAAGTCGGGTAAACGACACACGGACGCCAACTGCTTTCTCGATCACCAATAGAGTCGGGCTTTCCCTGATAAAGAAACAACGTTCCTCGAAATCCTCAGCACGTCAACCATCGGAGATCACCAGCATAACAATCCTGAGCTACTTGGCTTGATTACCTATTTAGAAGGACGAAGGCAGAACGCGTCCAAAGCCTTTGCAAGAGGACTATCATCGTTCTGTCTGCTAAACAATGTCCTTTACAAAATACTCCTCAGAGGGGCCCACCTACCTGCTTGTCGTCCCTACCACTCTTCGTTCTGAGGTACTGCAGGCGTGCCAGATGCAGGCGCATCTGGACATTTAGGCCACACGCGCACACTGGGCAGAGTTCGAGGCAGGTACTACTGGCCTAGACTCACCGCTGCCGTGAAGCATCAGACCTGCCTCGATTTCCAGCGGTGCAAATTGCTTCCGACTAAACCAGCTGGTTTGCTACACACTGTCCATGTCCCGACAATGCCATTTGACCAGATTGGAATGGACCTTTTCTGCCCACTTCCCACCTCTAGTGCTGGTAACCACTTGGTTATAGTGGCGACCAACTACCTTACTCGCTACGCCGAGACAAAAGCCATCCAGAGAGGCACAGCTGAAAAGGTGACCCGATTCTTCATAAAGAACATTGTGCTGAGACACGGTGCCCGTCGATCATCATAACTGATCACCGAACCGCATTCACAACCGCACTTTTAGATCAAGTTTTGGTGCTCAGCGGTACTATTTATCGCGAGTCGACAGCTTACCACCCGCAAACCAATAGGTTGACAGAGCGGCTCAACAAAACTCTGAAAGACATACTTTCAATATATGTGGACATCGAACACAAAAACTGGGACGAGATTCTCCTTTACGTTACGTTTGCATACAATACTGCTAAACAAGAAACAACACGGATGACCCCATTCAGCCTTGTTCATGGACGAAAGTAAAGAAGGCGTTTGACGTGATGCTGCCACACAAATGCGATGACAACAAAACGAGTGTTGACGCGTTTACTCAACGCGCACAGGAAGCCAGGCTGCTTGCATGTCTGCGAATATACCAACAGCAAGAGTACGACGCAGGTTGCTATAACCTGCGACATACACCTGTAACATACAAAACCAGGGACAAGGTATGAGTGTGGACGCCTGTACGAAGACGGGGATTATCCGAAAAGTTGCTCAGAAGATACTTTGCACCTTTCGAGTGCTACAACGACTACGTGTCGTTACGTACGAAGTCGTCCCGGATAGCCCGAACAGTATAAGGCGTCACCAGCACCAACCTGAAGTTGTGGATGTAGTTCGCATTAAGCCATACGCTAGCGAGGGACTCTGTGAAGCACCGTCGCTTGTACAAAGTGACTTTATGCGTGAATGACTGGCTCGGCTGTAGCATCGGGGTGATGCTGTTTTAATGGGAGGCAAATGCCACGCTCGAAATAGACAGAGAACGAAGACGATGTGCGCACCAAGAATCTCGTGAAAAGGAACACTGAAGAAGACGACGTGCTTTTGTTTATGTCTCTTGCTCTTGGCTCCTGCATAAAAAAACACACGCCGTCGGTTCTCGGACTCAAGGTCTCGGTAATCTGCTTCCATTGAATCACGGCAATATCTCACAGATTTAGCTTGCACGTCTCATCAGCCACATAGCCTTCTGTTGAGTTTAGTCACATTGAACTTGGCGAAGGTTCTCTCTTTTCTTTCGTTTGCCCCATGGCGATGGTCTAGTGGATAAGGTACTCGGCTGCGGCCGCAAAAGTCACGGGATCGAATCGGGGCTGCAGTAGCTGCATTTCCGATAGAGGCAGAAATGCTGCAGGCCCGTGTAATCTGATTTGGGTGCACGTTAAAAAAACCCAGGTGGTCGAAAATTCCGGAGCCCTCTACTATGGCATCTCTCATAATCATATGGCTAATTGTGGTTTCAGGACGTTAAATCCCACATATCAATCAATCAATTCTTTTCTTTCCATTTTCAGATGTTATATATTACGCTTTATTCAAATACATTTTGGTTGCAAGCCAGCGGTGTAGTGTGTCTTTCCTTTCCACTCCACAGTTTAGTCTCGCTATAGTATTCGTTTAAAATTGAAGCTCATCATCTCGGCCTTGTGTCTTTTCTGATGTAACACATTTTTTCTACCGTGGACTGAATCATGTATCATAATCTATTCCTAAATAATCCCTCAGTGCTAGTTTCTACGATTCTCATCTCTGTGCGCAAGGCGAGAGTGGCTAAGTGGTATACACGGTAGTGCTTCTATCTAACGGACGTCAAAGTGTTGTGCGATTTCATGGTTGATTCGGTGTCATTCAAGAAGAATGCATCACATATTGCGGTCAGAATAGCGGTGTCAAGTACGTCGCTAATAGGACAGCTTACGGGTGTTATATGGGGAAAAGAGAAACAACAGAAACAGAAAAACCTACCGGGAATGGTGCCTCATTTTCAGCCGGCTGACTTAATTTCGTTTGAACTCTGTGCTGCCTGGGCCTACCAAAAGAACAAAGGGTGTCTGCAGCCAAGAGAAGTTACATCTGTTTCGACAGTGTGACTTGCTTGAACATGCAAGAAGGTGTTGCGTGTAGAACGCTGAGCGTAGTTTTGCATAGGCGCTTGATCCACCTTAAAAAGTGCAAACACAGCTCAAGAGGACGATAAAATTCAGTGTGTATCAGAGTGTCTAGATATGTGCGCTAAATTGGGGCAAGTATAAAGTGCTAGGAATGATATTGTTAACGTCGTAAAGTGTCTCGCGTGCAGAAGTTTTAATGCTGTTGTAGCTGATACAGAAGCTTTTTTTGTGATTTCGCGTCAGTGAGCTTTTTTTCGAGAAGGCTCTGAATGCAGTGAAGAAAAAGTTCAAAGAACTCTCAAATTATTAGGTTAAGCAGAAAAACCAAGCTGCTGCCCTTATGGATGATCTACATTTTTAGTATTTAGTAGGAAAGGTCAAGAAGGCCAAGCTTGGTACGCAGAAATTTTTTTTCATGGCGAAAACACATAAACCTGACGTTCTCTTCAGAGCCATAGTATTGGAGGCGAACAGTTTCAGTACGGTGTTTCGCAGTGGCTTCAGCTGTATCTGTTGGTTCTTAGATTTTACGACCCACTTACTGTTTCGAATTCCGGCACCTTGGTGATATTTTTGAAAGACCGTAACCCGGGGCATACTACTAGTTTTAATATTGATGTGCATGATATAAATCATTCTTTACAACATTACGCCAAGCGATTAAAAAAAGGCGTATTTCTTATGAGAATGCTGAACACTTGTTTCTTAGCAAATGCCTTGTCTTATTATTTAGTTTTATGGAATTGTTGTTTTTATTTGAATTCCACTCTTGTTGGCTGGGCAGAAAATTTTTCTTTAACAATCGAGAGTGTGCATCGGATCCAGCGTTTCGCCATTTCTTAGCAACATTAACCTATGTGAATAAAAAGATAGAACAGTAAATCGAAGACCTGGTTGTTAAAGTTGTGCGTTATGTAGATGACTTTTACCTACTGTCAAGACTTGTGACTTACAAAAAACAAGGTAATCGATGTTCTAAGAATGTTTGGGGAATGTGGTAGTGGGCTCAGTTTCACGTTTGAATTGCTCTTTAAAAACAATATTGCAATTTTTAGAGAAGATTATTTTTTGCGGTTGAAGAGCTTTGTTGAGAGTATTTCCTTAAAGCAGATAAGCCACTGCTTGCATTTTCATCCCATCACTCGAAAGTTGCAAAAAGTGGCATTACGGTTGCATGCATTCAGTCATCATTGCTCAAAGCATGTTACCACAAAATGCAACAAAGCTTCACAAATCAGGTTTCCGAAGCTTCGGAAGCACGATACCCTGAATAGGTTATCACACGAACCTGCAAAAAAAGGGGCATAGAAAGTAAAGGCTGGGCAGAAGAAAACAGAAGATGATTGTATCGCGACTGCGGTGGCTGCTTTTCCGATGGAGGCGGAATTGTTGTAGCCACCTGTGCTAAGGTTTGGGTGGAGACCCCCGGTGGTCGAAATTTCCGGAGCCCTCCACTACGACGTCCCTCATAAATATATGGTTGTTTTGCGACGTTAAACCCCACATTTTACTCAGGAAAACAGAAGATAATCACACCGCAAGTATAGAAAGAATTCAGCCGCGATTCTTTATGTGCGTAGGATGTCGCGCGAGATTATAAATGTTGGTAGTAGATACCAAGTTGATCTATTTTTCAGCGTAGGCCAGAAGCTGTGGATAGTATGCCCAGCTGTGCAAAGGAAATGAACTACACAAAATTATGACACTCGGAAAAAGGCGCGATAAATCACAGTCATAAATTCATCGATAGTAGCACTAATGCAGTATGCAAGATCCGGTGTTCTTGCAATAAGGGTTACAATGGGCAAAGTATATATTGTCACGGAGTCGTGACGTGAATGAATGAAAAAGACTGCAGGTCTAATAATAAACTGCTTGTTTGGGCGAACGTGTGCCCAATAAAGAGAGAGTCTTGCACTGACAAGTGGCAAAGTGCGTCGGCAGTTATACACTTGCCATCAAATGTTCTAGCGTTATCGCTAGTGGCGACGTAGGTTCCAGAATATTCAGAAATGTTCACGAAGTAGGCGTAATCTTAACAAAAAGTTGTACTACAGCCTCAAAGCTTTTTGAACATTTTAGGCGCGGTTTGCGCTAAAAGAAGTGTAATGGGGCGATAACAAAACTTGAGGAAAGAAACGTGGAATTGTCCCCCCTCTGAAAAAAGCATCGTCCCGACGCTTTAACAAAAGACGGAAGCACAGTAATAGACAATAAACAATCAAGACAAGCAATAAAGCACATGAGCAACATCAGTATTGTGTGGAACCGGTGTTTTCAGCCATGCTCGAGCTAAATCACATTGGTGATGATACTTACAGATGATGAAGATGTACAGGTGATGATGATATCTAAAGAGCATGAAGAGTCATTCGCTTGTCGCACTCACTTTAATTCCGCCGCGCGGTAAAAGTGGCCGCCTGGTCGCCTGAGAGTATCATTAATTGCGTCGCGTATAAGGCTTCAAACGAAATACGTGCACTAGTTCTGTCCCTCCGCAATGATGATCAGGATTATTGCTAAGAGGAGAAACGCGGTAATTGACAGAAGATGTCTGTTTGACCACCATGTATGGCCAAATGATGCTACTGATAAATTTGTTGCATAAGCCGGGGACGCACATTGGAAACTGTAGAAGAACTTCGTCACCAGGGGAAAAACTCACAACACGGCGAGACGAGTCGTAGCGAGATTTTTGAATGTCTTGAGAGAGGCCGGTGTTAACGCGAGCCAGGTTACGGCAGTGTGCGAGACCAGATAAAAGTTCTTCAGAGAAAGGAGCCGTCGATGGTACAGGGGCCTAAAGGGAAAAGTCGTCCAGAGCGAAACAAGGCTTGCGACCATAGAGGAGAAAAAATGGAAAAAAGCTGGTAGTGCGTTCAGCAGCCAGCCAGCAGCCATATTAAAAGCGGATGCCACGAAAGGTAGAATTGCATCCCAGTTCGTGTGGTTGGGATGAATGTACATTGGGGTCAATGTACATCTGTAGGGGACATTGAACTCTTACTCCTGCAAGCGAAGAACCCGGTGAACAAGGCGACGCGATAAGTTTTTCAGCGATGAAAGCGTGTATAGGGTGGTATGGTCGGTAAAGGCGGTAAAATGACGGCCGCGAAGCTATGGTCGGAATCTTTGCACTGCCCAAACAACAGCCAGACACTCCTTCTCGGTGATAGTGTAGTTCTCTTCTGCAGTGGCAATAAACGACTTGCGTAAGCAACGACAAGTTCGCGTGAGTTTTTGTCACGCTGCGAGAGCACCGCACCTAGATGTTGACTACTTGTATCGATGTTTAGGATGATGGGTGCGGTTGAATTGAAGTTGCACAGTACCAGATCCGACGTGAGGACTTGCTTCAATGCCTTGAAAGCGCTTTCGCAGTCTTCGGTCCAAACGAATGTTACGTTCTTTGCGAAGAGTTGATGGAGCGGAGACGCAAGTTCCGCGAAGCCACGTATGTAGCGCCGGAAGTAAGAAGATAACCCAAGAAAGCTGCGCAGGTCCTTTAGACATAGTGGACAAGGAAATTCGAGCATGGTGGCAAGCTTCTTGGAGTCTGACCGAATTCCTTCTTTGCTGATGATGTGGCCTGGCCGAGAACCTTGCTTGTCTTGCTACCAAAGGTACATTTCTTGGTGTTAAGCAGTAGACCGGCTTTTGCAAGGCATGTGAAGAATTTGTCAAGGCGTTGTAGATACTGCGATAAAATGGATGAAAACACTATTATGTCATCTAAACAGCACAAACACGTTTTCCATTTCAAACCACGCAATATGCCGTTTATCATGCGTTCTAATCGGGCGGGCGCATTACAGAGTTCAAAAGCATCACATTAAACTCGTACAGCCCATTTGGCGTTGAAAAAGTGGCCTTCTCTTTATCAGACTGCGACATTGGTATCTGCCAGTAGGTACACCTTAGGACTCTGGGGATTCGCACGTCTCCGGGCTGGTTTGTGGGCGTTCATCAATCAAATGAGTATAGCACACCCCAACGAAGGCACAAAAATGCACACACACACACACACACTCAGCGGTAACTTGCAACTAATCTTTTATGCGCGATAACACATGCTATATATACTAGAACAATACACTGATAAAACCAAGAAAACATCATGTTAAGATACACAACAGTTCATGCACGCGTCGTCACCGATTGCGGCAATCTGCACTCGCCAAAGTCAAAGCGAAAAATCTAGGTACTTTTTTTTCTTTAGCTGACAAAGCTAAGGAATCCACACGCACATGTCATCGAGAATGGAGCTTTCTGGCATAATTTTAAATGCGAAGCATTCCTTTGTGAGCTTCGGCGACTTTCAGCGTATCTATCTGTCTGTCTAACTGCCTACGACTTTTAGCTCTCCTGGCCGTTTCGATAATGGTATCAATACCAAACTTGGTGTGACATAACATGACTGTATGAAGAACATATTATACTAGCCCTAACATTAAAATCGTGATGTGCATGTCATGAATGTCATAATTTACTTTTCATGGTCTTGCGGCTCTTGCGGTGGTTTCACTCACATGGCATGTTGCAAAACTGGTATGGTATAGCATGACTGCATGGCGAACAAAAACGACAGACCAAAACATTAAAATCATGACATGAGTGTCATGTAAGAACATGACTACATGGCACGCTCCTGATAAGATAGCGGCCGTTTCGCTAGCTTCACCTATACCAAATTTGGTATTACGGGACGTGAATGGATGACGAAGTATGATACGGTGCAAACATGATGAACATGAGATGCGTCTCACGTAACAACTTGACTTCATGCTACGCTCAAGCGGCGTGTGGGGCCATTTCGCTAGCTTCCCATGCAACAAACTTGGTATATTACGTGCCGCGAACGAACGACATAGGTAAATACCATATCCAAACATGATAATCATGACATGCATGTCATGTAACAACATGACTGCATGCCACACTGAAGATGCGCTCACTGCCGTTTCGCCAGCTTCCCATATGCCAAATTTGGTATCACGTGACGCCAATGAATGACGAAGGTATTTGACTGGTGCAAAAATGATAATCATGAGATGCGTGTCATGTTACAACATGACTACATGCCACAGTCAAGCCGCCAGTATCTTTTGACGTGACACGGTGCGCGTGCTCGCCGGCGTTCGTTTCGTCGCGTCACGACGGCAGTTCCCCGCTAGGCGCCAGTCCTGCCATATTGCCACGTTCCATTTCCCAAGTTTTGTTACAGTCCCAAAACACCACACGATTCTCAGCGCAAACTGCGCCTGCAGTTTTCGAGAAGGTTGCGGACTGTAGCAGATCATTTCATTAAGATCACGCCCACTGTGCGAACGGTACAGATTGTTCTGGAACCTACGCCACCGCCAGCGATAACGCTAGAACATTCGACGGCAAGAGTATAAATGCCGACGCGCTTCGCCGCTTGTCAAATGTTGATCGAAGGCCGACGCTCCGTTCGCTGCTATCAGTCCGAGACTGCTATCTGTGCGAGACTGCTGCTGTAATTGGACTTTCCGTTTACCGGGCACAGGTTCGCCCAAATAAACAGTTAAATCCAACCACGAAGTATCCTGTGTTTGGCCACGTCACGACCCCGTGACAATATACTCGCAGGCACTCGCCACACAGAGTTGCTTTTGACGCATGTGCGTTTCAGCGCGTCCGGTGTCTCCCCGTAAAGACAAGAAGGCGACGCAGTGTTGTATGGGTAACGCATCGGCGCGAAATGCGGCATGTTGCAATTCGCACCGGATGCCGTCGGGCCGCACGATGGACGCTGGTCGCGCCTGGCGTCAGACTATAGAGTGCTCGTATTTTGCTAACGTAGCGTCCCTGTGCCTAGCGCGGGCACGTCGACACAACTTTGGAGTGTATTGGGCCCTTGATGATGCGCTCGCCGTGGTTTTGCTAGCTTCACATATACCAAATTTGGTGTTATGTGACGTCAATGTATGACGAAAAATATAACTGGTGGAAACATGATAATCTTGACACGCGTCAACACGTCAACACGTAATCCTGACACGCGTCAACAGAACATGACATTTTACGCTCATAGCGTGCTCGTGGCCGTTTCGCTAGCTCTACATAAACTGAAATTTTCATCACGTGACGTGAATAGATGACGAAGGTAAACGACACATCCAAACATGATAATCATGGCACGGGAGTCATGTACGGCATCATTTACCTCCACCTCGTAACGTTGTGCTGATTGTAAGGATACATATCAACATTTCTACTTCGTGCCTCACACATCACCGATTCCCTCTGTACGTGGGATCTGCCAATTTTTTCCGCACGTCTTTTTGTGGTGACCAAGATTTTGGGGTAATCTACACCTTTATTTTCGCGCCGCACACTTGCTACGCTAGTGAAATAGCACCACTCAATAGCTGCAGTTTTTTTTGACGATTAGCGGGCTTCGTCCAATGAATAAACACGCTCAAAGCAGCGTTTCCTTAGTGCGGCGATACTAGGTTCTGGGACTGTGCCCTCACGCTCTTTCAGCTCGACTTGCTGTTGCTTTGTGATTTCACTTGCGCTCGATCTTTCGGAAGCAGTAGCCATAGTTACCTTGGGTGTTCATCTGCAGTTCTGATGAAACCTGGTCCCGAAGTCCTACAACGAACTGGTATGAGGCATTCTTTCAAGCTTTCTAACTCGCATCTGTCTCCTAGCTTGAAAAGTTTGGTTGCGAACTGGTCTACTGTTTGTCTCAGTTGTTGGCGGAGTAGAATAAAGCGAGCACTTTCATAGACTATGCTCTTTATGTGGAAAAAGCAGTCGTTTAACTTATACTTTACGAGCTTGAAGTCCTCCATCTTTTCGTCTTTTGCTTTTAGCGACAAAAAAAAAACTCCTTTGACTTTCTTCCCATGGATAGAGTAGGGTCCTTACTCGAACTTTGTCTGTTTGGTCGTGTGCCCCAGATACGAACATGTAGTCATTAAACTCGGCCATCGAGGTGGGACAGTTCTTTGACCTATTGAAGTCGAAGGGCTTAGGAGGCTTGCATACCGCCACGCCGAAGCGTTGTCACAGGTGCAGCTTGTTCTCCTTGCAGCAGCTGCCGATCGTTCAGTTGTAGAAAGGGCCATTGAAGCACTACATGGTTAGGTCGTGGTCACTTTTGACACCAACTCAAGCTCGCCAGAGTGAGTAAATGATGCTCGTTACATCGTGACCAAAAAAATCCCTCTTTGATGCTTCGTCGTGAAACATCTACAGTCACAATGTTCACATGACTAATGTGATAGCTGACTGATTCAGTTCACTTTATTTACTTTCACAAAAAAAATTAACGCTTACAAATACATAGAAAAAGAGATCTCAGAGCATTTGGCTGAAGGCTGACCTCCTGTCAGAAAATGAGTTAAATATGTAAAGATAAAACGCAACAACGTGGAATAAGTTAAAGAAATAAATGTATGCGGACTAAGGAGAGTCATATTTTAACTATGATAAGTACAAGAAAAACACTGCTTAGAACATTTAAAAAAAACTCCAAAGACATTGACTAAATGTACAAAGGAATGAAAAAGCTTGAAAAAGTTGAGTAGCTGTGGCACAATTACCGGTACACGAATAGGATCAGGTGTAAATAATAATACACATTTTATAATTTCAAAGTATCTAGAACAAAACTGAATAGTGTGTTTGTGAAGAGAGCTAAACGTGAAGACTGCCTAATCTTAAGAGGAAGGATGTTCCTGGTCGATGACGATGTGAAATAACCGGAGTGTTTTCCGCAATCATTATGAACTAATGGCTGAACTAAACTATTGTCAGCTGCGAATCTTGTTTGGTTAGTGCTTACCATAACGGCTTCTTGAAACATGTTTACTGCAGAAAGATTCTTCATTATTTGAAATAACACTATACATAAATTGTATTTAGCAAGGCTGTCTAGTGAAAAAAATTGTTATTAGGAAGGATGTCGAACACAGAGCAGCTGAATGAGCTGAACGTTAGTATACGAATGACCTCAATTTCTGAATAGTGACACAAAATGAGCACGTGTGCCGGTGCTTGTACCAGGCACAGGCGGTGACGAAAAGCCTCAGATCAACTCAAAGCCACAGCAATATATATCAACCTCACACGGGAAAATGAAATCACAGCATATTCACGGAGTAAATGATGATGAGCGGGTAAAGCAACAGAGGTACATTCTCCGTCAATTTTGCCCAAACGATCATCAGAGACGTCAGAAACACGGTATCCGTACACAACTTATTTTATTCGTGAATGGTGGTGAGACGTAGCTTCCGTTCTACCTTCATTAAAACTGCTTAATGGTTGGTAAAGTGAATGGAGAGTGAGTCGGCCGTAGTGGAAAGTCGGTTGCAAAGACAAGATCAATACAGGTTGCTCGGACAGTGGTTAGTTGCATGTGATCATACGCTTTGCATCTGTTAACATATAAGGATGTTTTGGGCGAGCGCGCGCTGCAGCTGCTTTATGAGACCTCCGCTCACCGCCTTGTTTGCATTGCTCATACTAAAAGGGCGCTGACTACCGATAACCAAACGTAAACGGAAGCGTGCAAAGAAAGAACTATTTCATATCACATGCACTATGTAGTGGTCTCCTAGCTACCACACTACAGCCCGCGTCTCCTACGCATGGAAGTGGAGCGAGCACCGCAGTGTCACCTATAGTGAGCACTCCGACTACTAGTGTCGGTTATGATGGATGATGAGGTAGCAGCCTACACACTTAGGAGGGAGTTTCGACGCTAAAAGTAAAAAGACATTATGTATCTCCACGAAGTGAATGGTGGTGGTTGGACGAAGCTAGGTTCAAAGTCCTAATTTCTACGTTGAAGTCACCGACTAGTATGAAAGACGGACGCATGGATACACGGACAGAAGGATGTGTGAACGGACACGTGGATGGACTGACGTACAGACGGGCGGACAGATGGACGAACAAATAGATAGATAGGTGGGCAGATGCGCGGATGGACGCACACATGGATGGTTCAGGCGGTCACATATATATTGAATATATACTGTCATAAGCTTGAGTGTTGTAATAAATAAACGGTGTCTAAGAACATCGCCTTACCAGGAAAAAGCATGAAATACAAACTAAATGAAATAGCACCAGACAGATGAAAATCTTGAAAATATAAAATGTTTTTTTTTGGCTTCAGCCGAAACGTCATATTGAATGTTTGAAACATTTTCATCTTTTTTGGTACTACGTCATTTTCTCTGTATTCCAAACTTAATTGATGTCCATATCAAGTAGGTTTTTACGCAGATGTTTTTGTAGTTCGTTGTGCGGGTGTTTGGTTTCGGGTCATATTTTCTGGAGAATGATGGACGCCAACAAGCCTCGGCTTTTACGAGCTTCGCAACTAAAAACAGAGCAGAGGAACCACACAAAAAACAGTCGCAGGAATAGCAACTCATCATTGATATCACATGTTTTGCGATAAGAACTTGCTTTTCCTGCTCGATAGAGCACGTGACACCTACTGAAGCATTGTTCATCACGCTTCAACGTTTTTGTGGTTCTATATTTTCGCGCGCAGTCCTTTTTTTGTTTCCTGCAATATTAATTCTGTGATTAAAAAGTGGCCAACACCCCATATCCCGGCGATGACTTCCGAACTGTTCACTGATAGCCCTATCCTGTGTCTCTTAAGACATTCATTAGGGCACCTTCTGGTCCGATCGACATATCATTTTGACAAGATAGTGGTATACAAAATACTGAGCATTCCTAACATGATTCAAACCTATATCTTTAATTCAAGACTGGGTAGAATCTAAGATACATGTATCTGAGGTACTATCTTCGATAGTCTTATATACAGAAAACTGCAATCGCAACGCTATACCATGCAAAGCATAATTTTGGTGTAGCAGAGCGACCCGACAGAGCTCAAGAAACCTCAGCAAAAAGAACGTTCTTTGCTTGCCCAAATTACCTTTCTTTTCAAGACTTCTTCCTTTATTAGTTGTGTCAGTGCCAAACATTTCCCCATATCCATTTGCGAGCGCTACGAACTACAATGCGTGCGGTCGTGACAGCACAAATTCTGATGCCACTCTCCAGTGTGGAACTATACCACCGCCGTTACTGATGCTGTATCAGACTGTAGGCTTACCTGTCAGACGATGTCGTTGCGTACAATGCCGTTTTCTTCCTCCTGTTTCTATCCAAAAAGCTCTTCCAACTATGTAATTGTTATTATTTCTCCCTTCTCATTTTTCCTCTTCTTTCATACCATTCCTTAACTAGGACTCTGAACTTTTTTTTGTCTCCCTAATATGCCTTTCCTAAAGTGCAGCCAAAATAAGTTTAATCCCAACTTTATTTTTCTGCCTTGTTTTTTCTACTATTAAGATTTATATTCAGATTTATATTTATATTCACCTCAATTTACTCTGCTGCAGAAGCTATTTGGAAAAGAAATATGTGGGCGCAGGCAACAAACTGTTCGCTTACTGCTGAGTAAAATGACGAAATTGAGTAGGGAATATTATTGTGAATACGTAGGAGTCATTTTAAAATATAAGACAGCGTATTCAAGAAACCTTGTGACGTCGGGTGGTCCATTTTTCATATGAAAGTCCCAACAAGCCATTTCACGCAACTTCCCCAGGCCACGATTTGCTCGTTGCCTTAGCTTAACGGGTAAGTTCTCTATACTTCATACCTAATTGAGGTGGCACTTGCATAAATATAAGGTTTGCCACTTGCATCAAGCATGTCAACTTATTCACCATAAATAGTTGAAAGAGAATGGTGTTTTTATGTTAGCACTGAATGTTTTACTTTTAGGTATCCCTGTTTAAAACTACTCATTTCTTTTTTATTTTTTTGTACCATCAGGGCCTACTAGAGGCAATGCAGAAAGGAGGAATTGCAGAAAGAAATATAAGGGGTACACATGCAAAGGAATGCAGTGAAAAAATGTTGCTTCGAAAAGAAAAACGTCACACTGTGAAATAGAGCACGCAACGTAACAAACCAGATGAGCCTACACATAAGCTAACAAAAATAGGACACAAAAATACACAATACGTAGCCATTACAGTGAGCCCCGCCGTGGTTGTCTAGTGGTCAAGGTACTCGGCTGCTGACCTGCAGGTCGCGGGATCGAATACCGGCCGCGGGGGCTGCATTTCCGATGGACGGGGAAAAGTTGTAGGCCCGTGTGCTTAGATTTGAGTACACGTTAAGCCCCTCCCTCCCCCCCCCGACCCTCCGGATGTCACATTTCGACCCCCCCCCTCCCGGTGGTCGAAAGTTTTGGAGCCTTCCACTGCGGCGTCTCTCATAATTCAATGGTAGTTATGGGACGTTAAACCCCACATATCAATCATTAATTCATTACAGAGATTTGCAATGCCTACTGAACCGATTTAATCGACTGATGCCCTTTCATGCGCAAACAGATGTGCAAGAAACTGATATAGGAAGAGGCACGAAAAAGCCAACTTACCGAATTACATAAACAAATTGGCAGATCCCACGTATAGTGGGAATCGATGATATGCAAAGCACGAATGAGAAATGTTGGTATGTCACTTTAAAATCACCACAACCTTACGAGGTGGAGGTATATTATGCCGTACATTATTTCCGTGTCAAGATCATCCTGTTAGAATCTTTCGTTTACCTTCGTCATCTATTCACGTCAGATGACACCAAGTTTAGTATATGTAGAGCTAGTGAAACGGCCGCGAGCACGCTATGGACGAGGTACGTGTTCGTGTTCTTAAATGACAGGCGTATCATGATTATCTTGTTTGCACCCGTCATATGCCTTCGTCATCAATTGACGTCACGTAACAGTGAATTGACTATATGTGGGACTAGCAAAACGACCGCAAGTGCATCATGAATGGCCCAATATACTCCAATGTAGCGTTGACGCGAACGCATGCCGGGCACAGCGACGCTACGTTAGCAAAACGCGAGCCTGACGCCAGGTGCGACCAGCGTCCGTCAGCGCGGCCCGACGGCAACCGGCGCGAAATGCGACATTCTGCATTTCGCTCCGATGCGTTACCCAGACAACACTGCGTTTACTTCTTTTCCTGACGGAGGCACACCGGACGTGCTAAAACGCGCACGCGTCAAAGCAACGCAATGCGGCGCGCGCCTGCGAGCATATGACAGGACCGGCGCCGGGCGAGCAATGCCGGCGTGACGCGACGAAATGAACGCCGGCAAGCAAGCGCACCGCGTCACGTCTAAATGTATTTGCGCCTTGACTGTGGCATGTAGTCTTTTTCCCACATGAAAGGCATCTAATGATTATCTTGTTTACACCAGTCACATACTTTCGTCATCTACTGGCGTCACGTAATACCAAATTTGGCATAAGTGAAGCTAGCGAAATGGCCGTGAGCGCATCATCAGTGTGGAATGTAGCCATGTTGTTACATGACACGCCTGTCGTGAATATGATGGTTGGATGTGTCATTTACTTAAGTCGTCTGTTCGCCACACGTAATACCGCGTTTGGTACATGTGAAGCTAGCAAAGCAACCACGAGCGCATCATGAGCTTAGCATGTAGTCATGTTTTTGCTTGACACCCAATTCATGTTTATCATGTTCGCACCAGTATCAAACCTTCGTGATCCATTCACGTCCCGTAATGCCAAATTTGGTATAAGTAAAGCTAGCGAAACAGCCGTCAGCGCGTCATGAGCGTGACATGTAGTCATGTCGTTACATGACACGCATTTCTTGATTATCATGTTGGCACCAGTCACATACCTTCGTCATCCATTCACGTAACATAATACCAAATTTGTTACATGTGACGCTAGCTGAACGGCCGCGAGTACATCATGAGCGTGGCATGTAGTCATGCTGTTACATGGCACGCAGGTCATGATTCTCCTGTTAGGGTTTGTCGCTTGTGTTCGCCATGCAATCATGTCATAACACACAAGTTTTGCAACTTGCCATGTGAACGAAACCACTGCAAAAGCTGCAGGACCATGATTTTTTTGTCCTGACTAGTGAAATGTGTTTTTCATACAGTCATGTTATGCCATACCAAGTCTGGTATTGATACCATTATCGAAACGACCAGGAGAGCTAAAAGTCGTAGGCAGCTAGATAGATAGATAGATAGATAGATAGATAGATAGATAGATAGATAGATAGATAGATAGATAGATAGATAGATAGATAGATAGATAGATAGATAGATAGATAGATAGATAGATAGCAAGTCACGGAAGTTGGCTAAGAAATGCTTCGCACTTAAAAAAACACATCAGTGCACAGTAACAAGGCAAAAAATAAAATAAATATCAAGATAAAGACCAACACCGAAATAGGTGGTGAGCAATGAGTTGTGAATGCAGCTGTGAGCGTGATGCAGCAATATAGTGCGTTTATCAGGGCTTTGTGGAAATGATTTGTATCTTGGATGCTGACTAGTGGCGCAATGAAGCGATTTCAGTTTTGATAAGTGTTTTATTTATTGATTGATATGTTGGATTTTACAACTTCAAGTGTACTATTACCTATCTCGAAGCGCTGCTCCTTTCCGAGGTTGTTGTACATTACTTTCGTTTTCTGCAGATTAATTTTAACACCCACCTTTCTGCTCTCCTTGTCTAACTCCGTAATCATGAGTTGCAATTCGTCCCCTGAATTACTCTGATGCAATGTCATCGGTGAAGCGCAGGTTACTAAGGTATTCTCCATTAACTCTTATCCCTAACTCTTCCCATTCTAGGCTTCTGAAAACGTCCTGTAAGCACGCGGTAAATAGCATTGGGGAGATTGTGTCCCCCTTACCATTTCGAAACCACCATAATATTATGAGAGATGTCTTAGTGGAGGGCTCCGAAAATTTCGTCCACGTGGGGTTCTTTAATGGGCACCCAAATTGAGCACGTGGGCATACAACTATCCCGCCTCCGTCGGAAATGCAGCTGCTGCCGCCGGGATTTAATCTCGTGACTTGCGGGTCAGCCGCTGAGTACGTTAGCCACTACACCACCACGGCAGGGCCATGTTTTTGGCAATAATGAATATGAGTATACGTGACGGTGAGCTGTGAAGGTATACGTAAATTTTGAAAGGGTGATTGACATGGCGAGAGATGTAAGATGCAGGTGCTATTTATCGAGACTTCTGTTCTATGTTATGATGATACATTTTCTGGAAACGGAAATGACGGGATATCCTTTTACGAATAGAAAGTAAGGAAGTGCCAAGGGTTTGTTTCAGATTAGTGAAGTTAGCCGTTTGATGATGGTTTTGAAGGATGCAACGAGCCACTCAATTTTTTACGTTTTCAATAGCGATTGTCAATCTAGCATGGCCAGAATCCCAAATCGAGCATGCGTAGTCAAGGTTTCATCTCGCCCAAGTAATGTAAAGCTGTAGATTTATTTTCGAGGGAGCGAAAAAGAAGTTTCATTTTAAATAACCAAGCATAAGTTAGCTTTCGATGTAATCTATTATTTGCGTTATTTCAGTGAGAAATCATTGGTAATATGCACGCAAGATATTTATCAAACATCAGTTGATCAAGCGAAGTAATGTTTAGTAAATAAGTTGGGCATGCCGAATTATTACGAGAAATTTTCATTGTTTTCCCTTTAGACGTGTTAAGGTATATTACCCAGAGCTTACACCGTGTGCACGTTGAGATGTTATAAAGATCAATACAGGGTGGCAGAATATTATTAGAGCTTTCAATCTTGCAATATAAAGCACACTCGTTGACTAATAGACAGATGGAACTTGTGATTTGGCTAGAAAGATCGTTTATGTATATGAAAATAGTCGTGGTGCTAAAAGAGAGCCCTGAGGTACGCCTCAGGGAGCCGGTACTTCAGGAGAGGTATTATCAATAATCCTGACATATTCAATTCAATTGGATAAAGACTCTCGAATCCTGTTGAAAACCAGTGGATCAATGTTTAACTGGCTGAGTTTTAATAAGGATAAGTGGTGACTGACTCGGTCAAACGCCATTGCGAAATCTATAACTATGTAGTCTACTGTAAAGCCCTATAAATGCGTGAAGGTCATTGCAAACCATTAATAATTACGTTTCGTATGAGAAAGACTTACGGAGCCGATGCTAACTAGTATGAAAAAGTTTATTTGATTCTAAAAAAGTTGACTAGACGGGAGACAATAACGTGTTCAAATATTTTACGAGGTATTAAAGTCAACAAAATAGGTCTATAGCTATGAGAGTTGTGCGTGTCACCGGATTTTTGAAGTGGAATCACCTTGCCTGCTTTCCATTCTTTAGGTAAGGAACCATTGTTTTGTTGTTCAGTGAAATTAAGGTCAAGTACAATGGAACTATATTCGGCACTAGCCTGCGAAAATTGTACGTAAATCTATCAATACCGCACGAGGACAATCTTTTTATGTTGTTAGTGAGGGAGCGGATACCAGACGGGTCAAGTAAAATGGGTTCCACTGGAATGCAGCTAGGCGCAGTGAAACGTTGACAGATCCCAAGGTGCGTAGAACAAAATTAACGGGAAAAAACAATGTTACTGTAGAAGCGCACTGAGTGTTTGGTATTCTCACCTGATTGATCAGTAAGAGTTAACATTAGATTATCCCGGCGTTTTTTACCCTTAAGAGTATTGGGTTGGTTAAAAGCAAGGAAAGAAGTGTAATATTATTAAGATTACGCTCACTTTTTTTTAAAGCACTGGAGTATGCTTTTGCTGTGGCGATATTTGTGGACAACTTATCAGCAGAGGACGATTTCCTTGCAGCACGAAAAAGCCTACTTTTTTTGTAGGACAGTTGGTTATGGTGCCTTGTATACCGTGGCGCAATGAATGAATAACTTTTCATTACAGGGATATGCTTCAAAGACAAAGCACTGCAATAAATTCAGTGCTTTGTCTTTCAAACACCACCAAACTTCCTCGATCGCAGCATCAATGTAAGACAGAAGCTGTCAAGAAAGGAGGAAAGCTCGGTGCCTATAGCATCAAAGGTTACCTACTATACTCTTTTATAAGTTTAAAGCGATTGCGCCTTTCGTCTTCGGTATAGAAATTGAAAAATGTAGAACGTCATGATCACTGAGCACAGGCAAGCGAGTGATTTCAGGTCTGGTGATGACTGGAGTATCAAATATAGGAGGTGTGAGGTGCTGGAAGGAGCACGAGTAGGAATGCTGAATAATTGTGATGGATTGGAATTCAAACAAGTGGTTTGGAAAGAACAAGTTTCAGCGGAAGCATACCGTGCAAACGGGTGTGGATTAGACCATTGGTTAGATGGCAAATTCAATTCTCCTGGAAGGAAGACAGGAATGCCGAGAGATAGTGTCGAATTATGACTTAAGCTATTATGAATTTTCTCACAGAAAGAGCCGTTGGAATTGGGCGGGTGATAGCAAATGTCAAACACCATTTTTTGGAAAAAAAATGGTCGCTTATCACCACACCATTTCTAATTTACATAAGATTTTCAGAAGTGTGCATTGAAAACAGTCATTCACGGCAATGAAGACCCAACCACGCCTTATTTCAGAGCGATCGCATCGAAGTACATTGAATGCTTTCTGGCACTGAAAAGTCTCACTCGTTGCAACTTGATCGGAGAGCTAGGTTTCCGATAAAATAATTATATCAGCATCCATGTCAATAATGGAACCACTTAGAAGGTCTCTTTTCGATTTAAAGCTGCAAATGTTGGTATAAAGAGTTGAAAGCACTGTTGAGGATGATTAGCCACCACACCTTGCACTCTCCTGGCTAGTATTACAATAAGGACGACCTGTTCGGTCGTCTTTGGTGTAAAGGCAACCGCAACTGTTAGAAAAGGTGCCTCGCAGACGGTGTTTGAGCTAGCCTCATACACATAGCACTTATTCTCTGCGTATAGTCTTTTGTGCCGCAATTTAAACGGCGCTTTCCCCGCAGAGGCGTCTGTGCAAGCAGGCGTTTGGTCCGTAGTGACACCACGGATCCAAGCTAACGTAGGGGTTTCAACTCCTTGCCACGCCCAGCCGTGCGTGGCTTTGGCGTGTCCGGGCAAATGGGAATCCTAGGGGTTGAGCTGACGCTGGGTGATTAGACCTTTAAAGCCCCCCCCCGGTAGAGGCAACACACACCTTTGGCCCCGGCTTCATGTAGATGGCACGGGGAAATCGGTAGTCGCCTTCTCCGATCTCTCTCTGCTGATCTTCGTCTTTTTATGTCTTTCAATCTTTCTGTCATCTCTTCACTTTTGTTTACTTTCATTCTCTAGGCGGCAAGGGTTAACCTTTTGTATCTACCCAACCTTGGGTAGTTATATTCGGTCATAGTGACGATGCATGGCTGTCGTCTCCAAGTGTTTACTATTCCACCATGTAGCGTCCTCTTGTTGGGCTCGGTGGTGGGTAGCCACCATCGCCACCGAACTTTAAACAATTGTATGGCCAACTTTTTCCACCCTCTCCCTGATCGCCACCCGAAAAGGTGGCGCACCGAAGAACCGTTCCTCTTTTTAAAACCAAACCAGTCTTTTCCCAAGTTTCGTGTCGTACGTAGCCAGAAAAAAAAACAGTCCGAGCACTCTTACCCTTTTTTGTCACAAAAACAATCACCGAAGCAATCGGCCCAGGTTATCGTGTAACCTATTTGGGAAGCGGCGACCTTTTTTTGGAGGTTCGCGACAAGCTGCAATATGACAACTTATTTAAACAGGTAGCGTTTCGGGATTTCACAGTTTCCGTAGGCCCCCACAGATCCTTGAACACACTCCGCGGTGTCATATCTGATGACGACCTTCTTATTTTATCAGAGAGTGAATTATTCTTGGATTGTCAGAGAGTAAAACTGCGAAGAAGACCATCCCGCCTACTCGCGAACGTGCCCATCTTGAAAAAAGGAAAAATAAATTATTCAACCTAAAGTTAAATTCAATCTCTCATTTGGAGAGGTGCGCCAGCGCTTCTTTCTCTGTAATAAGCACTCTCCTCCCTTTGCAGATGTGACGCGCCAGGACACCACGCCACATCATTCCGTGTCTGCGAATGTCAGACGAAGTGTGACCACGGTCGCGGCATGAGCGCCCAATGCTGGAGTAGCCTGGGCTGCTCCGCCTCCTGCCGAACAGGTTCAGCAGACTTCAGAGTCTGCTAGACCCTGGACCACTGCAACTGCAGTTACGTCCGAAACTTCGGTGAATCTGCCTGCTCATCAGGCACCATCCGTTACCTCGCAGGAGGTGATGGATACAAGTCCCACTCCTCGGGCGCCTCAGACGCCCAAGGATAGGCGCAACTCTTGGAGCGCGCCCAGCAAGAAAAACATTGAATTACGGGGCCCTAAAAAGGCCCTGTAACCTGAAGTGACACTTCTTGTAAACACAGCATCACACATTTTTAAAATTACACATATAATACAGTGGAACGTGAGAGGCCTGCTGAGGAACCTCGACGATATTCAAGAACTTTTACACAAACATATACCAAAAGTGCTGTGTGTGCGAGAAACACACTTAAAATCAAGACACACTAACTTTCTTCGCTATTACGTTATTTTTCAATGGGACCGATATGATGCTGCTGCCTTATCTGGTGGCGTTGCTAATTCTTACTGAAGGAACAGCCTGTACACTTTTTCCCTTTCGTTTGGGACGTTAAACCCCACATATCAATTTTTCCCTTTCAGACATCCCTGAAAGCAGTAGCTCTCCGAGCTTTCATCTTCAATGAATTGCTAACAATTTGCAGTATTAACATACCACCACACCATCAACTAACTAAACACGAGTTTCAGTCATTGATAGCCGAACTTCCAGACCGTATCTCGTCCTAGGGGACTTTATTGCTCATAGTAGACTATAGCGTGACTCACGCTGCGATGCGCGAGGCCGCCTTATTGAACAGTTCATTTTCACTTCTGGTGCGTGTCTCCTCAATCGATAAGAGTCAATATACTACAGCCTTGCTAATAATCCCTACTCGTCGATAGACCTCAGCCTCTTCTCTGCATCGCTCTTACCGATACTCTCATAGAAAGTCATAAACAATCCTTACTGAAGTGACCATTTTCCTATGATTGTGAGTACACTGATATCTTCTGAATGTCCTGCTCGTTTGCACAAATGCGTCGTAAAAAAAGCCGATTGAGACCACTTTTATAACATAGCAAGCTTAAGTTGGACTGACATATGCAGTTCTAGCATTCATGCATCCGTAGAGTTCTTTACTGCTTTTATGATAAAAACTGCGGCTAAGTGCATTCCGCAAACATCCGGACTACCCCAAAAACGGTGCATTCCCTGCTGCAACAGTGAGTGTCTCAATGCGCGCAAACAACAAAACAAAGCATGGAAGCGTCTTCGAGAAACCCAAACCACCGAGAACCTTGTAAATTTAATAACATCAAGTCACAAGAGAGGAGAACACGTCGACAGGCCAGAATGGAGAGCTGGCAGAAGTTTCTATCTGGCATCAACTCATATACACTTGAGTTTAAAGCATGGTCAGTAGGGTAGTAAGGCGAGAAGCACATCCTCTTCTAGTGAATAAATGAGGTAATGGTTTGGCAGAACAAGCGAACTCCATCGGTGCACACTTTGAACAGGTCTCCAGCTCAACCCATCACAGTCCGGCGTTCCAACGTTACAAAGCAAAAATAGGAAAACCTAAAATAGAACGGAAATCCACAAATAATGGCACATAAAATGAATCATTTGTCTTAGCAGAGCTGAAAGCATCACTGAATTGCTGTAACAGGACCACCCCAGGCTGCGACCGTATAGTGTACGAAATGCTGAAACCCCTGCCTTCTGAAACACAGAAAAAAACCTTCTTTCTTTGTAGAATGCTGGTTGGTTTTCCGGAGAAATCCACTCCGCCTGAAAAGAAGCCATAATTATTCCAATTCTTAAACAGGGTAAGGAGCCATTTTCAGCATCAAGTTACAGGCCCATAGCATGACGAGTTGCGGGTGCAAGGTCTTTCAGAAAAAGATAAACAGGCGACTGATTCACTTCCTTGAAAAAAATTGCCTACTTGACCCCTACCAGTGCGGGTTTCGGGAGGCTAAACCCACAATTGACCACCTTGTTCGTATCGAGGCACAAATTTGTGATGCTTTCTTTTACAAACAATTTTTTTCTTTCTGTGTTCCTAGATATGGAGAAGACCTATGACACAACGCGGCGCTTCAGCATACCCCGAGACCTGTCACACCGAGGTGTGCGGGGCAGAATGTTGGCAATAATCGAAAGCTACTTCTCCAGTCAGACATTCCGTGTTCGAGTGGGCAATCTGTTGTCCCGTACATTTGTTCAAGAAACAGGAGTGCCGCAAGGAGGAGTATTGAGTTGTACACTTTTTAAAGTGAAAATGAACTCCTTGCGCCTCGTTATCTAACGAAATATGTGTCACGTTGTTTATTTACGTATAGACCTACTGGAAGGCCAAGACACGCCAGAAGAGCGAGGAACGTCAACAGGCCGAAATTACAAAACAAGCGCAAGATCGGGTCGCGCGTGTGCACCAACGCTGTGGCTTGCCGTTTCTTGCTTCTTCGTCGTCGTTCGCATAGTTCCCTACATTGGCCCCCGGTGAATAGCGTAGCCAACCTGGCGACTTAAGGCGTAGTCACTATAGCGGGGTCGTAATACGGCTTCAGGCGACTCACATGCACAATTTCTTGGCCACGACGGCGTAAGTCATGAGACTGGGTCAAAGGCTCAATCTCATATTATACTGGTGACGTACGGACGAGAGTGCGGTAGGGCCCGTGGTATCGTGCCAGAAATTTCGAGGAAAGGCCAGGAGTACTCGGTGGAATCCAGAGCCGAACAAGAGCACAGTTCGTGAAAGTAGAGAGATGTCGGTCGGTGTCATCCCGTAGCTTCTGGTGGCCTTGGTCCTCGGTTGTCAGGGAACGGGCCAATCGTCTGCAATCTTCTGCGTACCTGGCAACATCAGAAATCGCAGTGTACTTAGAGGAGTCGGGCGTGTATGGGAGGATAGTGTTCAGCGTGCACGATGGTTCGCGTCCGTACAACAGAAAAAAAGGGGAAAACCCTGTTTTCACGTGCGTAGCGGTGTTATACGCATACGTGACGAATGGAAGGACAGTGTCCCAATTGGTCTGGTCTGAACCTGTGTATATCGTCAACATATCACCGAGAGTGCGATTAAATAGTTCTGTGAGGCCATTCGTCTGCGGGTGACATCCTGTCGTCGTGCGATGAACCATGTTGCACTGAGCGAGCAAGGCTTGAATGGCGTCAGACAAGAAAACACGACCCCGGTCGCTCAAAAGTTCGTGGGGAGCACCATGGCGAAGAACGAAGTTGCGCAAGATGAAAAACGCAACTTCCCTCGCGGTTGCTGCGGGTAGTGCTGCCGTCTCCGCGTAACGCGTGAGGTGGTCCACGCCGACAATTATCCACCTATTTTCAGAAGACGGCAAGGGAAGTGATCCGTACAAGTCGATACCGACGCGGTCAAATTGACGCGCTGGACAAGGCAGACGCTGAAGTGTACCGGCAGGGCGTTTAGGTGGGGCTTTACGTCGCTGACATGCAGTACAAGCACGTACGTACTTGCGAACAAATGTGTACATGCCGCGTCAGTAGTACCACTGTCGGAGACGGTTGTACGTTATGAGAGCGCCGGCGTGAGCGCTTTGCGGGTCGTTGTGGAAAGCTGTACTGATTTCCAAACGCATGTGGTTGGGTATCACTAACAGCCACCTCCGACCTTCAGACGTGTAATTCCGCCGATAGAGGAGGTCGTCTCGAATAACAAAATGTGTGGCTTGACGGAGGATAGTTCTTGAGACCAAAATAGCTGACGGATCAGTCAGAAAGGCGAGGAGTTGGGAAATCCACACATCTTTGCGTTGTTCCGATGCCATGTCTGTGAAGTCGATTGGTGTTATGACAGCTGAAGAAGGTGACGATGTCGTCTAGGTAGCAGAGGCACGTGTTCCACTTGTAACCACGAAGGGTGGTGTCCATCATCCGTTCGAAGGTAGCTGGGGCGTTGCAGAGTCCAAACAGCATGACGTTAAACTCATACAGCCCATCAGGTGTTACAAATGCAGTCTTCGATCAGTCAGGATCAGCCATTGGAACTTGCCATTATGCTGAGCGTAAATCTAAAGAGCAGAAATATTCTGCTCCTTGCAAGCAATCGAGAGCATCGTCGATGCGTGGGAATGGGTACACATCCTTCCGAGTTATCTTATTGAGCCGGCGGTAGTCGACACAGAATCGGATAGACCCATGCTTTTTGCGCACAAGTGCCACAGGGGACCACCAAGGGCTCTTCGATGGCTGGATGACACCACGCTTTAGCATATCGTCGACTTGTTCGTTGATAATACGGCGCTCTTCCGCTGAAACTCGATATGGTCGTTGGCGTAAGGAAGCATGAGTACCAGTGTCAATGTGGTGCGTGATGTTCGCTGTGCGACCCAAAGATGGTTGAGTGCAATCGAACGCAGAACGGAACTCTCGAGGAAGGGACGAGAGTTCGCGCCTTTGTGTCGGCGATAACTCAGCGGCAACAGAGGGCTGGAATGAGTCTGGCGCGGGCAGTGTCGCCACAGGTGGCGTCATAGCATTGAGCTGGAGGTCAGGTAGGTGTTCCGCAAACTCCAGAGGGCGCAAGAGTTCAACGTCTTGTATGTTACCTAAACATTCTCCGCGAAGCAACGTAACTGGCGACGATAGCGAGTTCGCAACGAGCATGGCGGTAGCACTGAATTCTATGGTGAGTACTGCAAAGGGCAGGTGTAGACTACGGCGGCGGGTAAATACGTCAGACGGAGTGAACAAAAAAGTTACGGCAGGACCGGCCGCACAGGTTAGTGCTACAAGGGTGGATGTTCTCGGTGCTATTTCTGTGTCTGTAACAACGACAGGTTTGTAAGCTTCAGAAAGAGAATCTACCAAACAAGAGCTTGGCAGCAGTGTAAGGGCAACTTCTGTACGTGAGCAATCAATGATGGCCCGATGACGCGAAAGATAGTCCCATCCAAGAATGACTTCGTGGGAGCATGATGCCAGCACAAAAAATTCAATGGCATAAAGTTCACCTTGCATAATGACACGTGCAGTGCACACAGCTGTAGGTTCTATGCACTGCAAGTTGGCGCTGTGGAGCATCAGGCCTGAAAGAGGCGTCGTCACCTTTTTCAACTTGCGGCATAAGGTCTCACAGATTATGGAAACGGCGGCTCCTGTGTCGATAAGCGCTTGTGCGGTGGTACCCTGAACATTGACGTCGATAACGTTTTGCGGCGAGAAAGATGGAGGCCTTAAGCAGTTCGAATGGAATGCAGCTGTTGCCTCCGGAGCTGCAGCGATCACTTTCTCTCTTCCGTAGCAGGTCGGCGACGCATAGGTGACAGGGAGTGCCGTCGGGACGATGGTGACGGATGGTTTGCGAAGGGTCGATGACCGTCAGTGGTGTACCTTGATGGCGTCCTAGACGACGACGCAATTGGCCTGCCCACGGTGTCAACTGGAGGGGGATCTCGGCGACAGTGGCGGGCGACGTGTCCAGCGATACCACAGGCGAAACAGATGGGCCTATTATCCGGCGTCCTCCAAGCGTCTGCTCGATGGTAAAATGGATTTGATTGATTGATTTGTGGGGTTTAACGTCCCAAAACCACCATATGATTATGAGAGACGCCGTAGTGGAGGGCTCCGGAAATTTCGACCACCTGGGGTTCTTTAACGTGCACCCAAATCTGAGCACACGGGCCTACAACGTTTCCGCCTCCATCGGAAACGCAGCCGCCGCAGCCGGGAATCGAACCCGCGCCTTGTGGGTCAGCAGCCGAGTACCTTAGCCACTAGACCACCGCGGCGGGGCGATGGTAAAATGGAGCTGAAGATCTCGCGTAGGGATAGGGCGCAGCAATTGGGGTTGTAGGCACGACATAGGGCGGCGTGGCAGGTTGAGCATACGGCATGCGCTGTTGCGTAGGACGAGCAGCGACAGCGGCGTACGTGAGAGGCGTAGTGACAGGTGGTTGCTGATGCATAGGTGGAAGGGCCTCAGCGACTTGGGTTCGAATGGCGTGTTGGAGGTCCGGTGCCAAAGCTTACGCGGGCTCATGTGTCAGTGGCAGGAGTGACAGCTGGCGCGCTACCTCTTCGCGGACGAAGTCCTTGATCGTCGAAAGCAGCGGCTGCTGATCGGTAGGATGGGTAGCTAGGTGCAAGCTTGCGAGCGCGTCTGGCGTCGTGAGGACTTGACGAGCAATTGCGCGCTGCCTACGCAACTCATCGAAGCTCTCACAGAGAGAAACGAGCAGATCAATTGTGGGGGGATTTCTCGCGAGCAACATCTCAAAGGCGTCGTCGTCAATGCCTTTCAAAATGTGCCTGATTTTTTTCTTCCACAGGCATGGTAGAGTTGACGTGGTTGCATAGATGCAACACATCTTCAATGTAGCCCGTCTAGGTCTCGCCTGATTTCTGCGCACGGTGAGGTAAACGGTGCTCGGCTTGAAGCTTGCCTGCCGCAGGTCGTCCAAAGACGTACGTAATAGCAGTCTTGAATGCAGACCACGTAGGAATGTCAGCTACGTGGTCATTAAACCACAGTTGCGCGGTGTCCGCAAGGTAGAACGTGACGTAGCCCAGCTTAGTTGGTTCATCCCATTTGTTACTTGCGCCGACTTTGTCATATCTCGCCAACCAATCTTCGACGTCCGACTCAGTGGAGCCCGTGAAGATCAGAGGGTCTCGTTGAGGATACACGGCGCCGCAAGTGACGTGGGCGGTCAAAGGTCCCACCTGGAGAGGCGTCTTAGTGGCCATGTTCGTGTCACGTAGAGGGGGAAGCTTACGGGAGCGAAGTTCCAGGTTTGTACGGGAGTCCACACACCTCCACCAGATGTCACGTATTTTATTTACGTATAGACTTACTGGAACGATAAGGAACGCCTGAAGAGCGAGGAACGTCAACAGGCCGAAAATACAAAACAAGCGCAAGCTCGGGTCGCGCGTGTGCACCAACGCTGTGGCTTGCCATTTCTTGCTTCTTCGTCATCGTTCGCATAGTTCCCTGCATATGCTTTATTGTACATATGTTGACGACGTGCAGGTCCATTTCGAGTCCTGTAACCTGTCAGTGTGTGAACGTCAGGTTCACTTACGTTTGAACAAGGTCTCTCATTGGGAAGATGAGAATGGTTTTATACTAAACGCGCAAGAAAGTACCTGCATCCTATTCTGCCGGAAGAGGGGCGTTCATTCTGATGCTGAGCTTGACCTGCATGGTGAACGTCTGGCTGTAAAGTCTGAGCATAAGTTCCTAGGCCTAATACTGGACGTAAAACTGACCTTCATACCTTATATCAAGTATTTAAAGAAGAGGTGCCTAAAAAATTTGAATAATATGAAAGTCTTGTCACGTACTACATGAGGTTGTGACAGGAAATGCCTGATGAATTTGTAATGAAGCCTCGTACGCACACGTCTAGATTACGGTGCTGTCACCTATCAGTCAGCGACCCCATCAGCCTTAAAGGTGCTCAACCCCGTCCACCATCTAGGCATTCGCCTTTCTACGGGTGCCTTTCGAACTTGCGTCGTACAAAGCATGTATGTAGAACCAAATGAATGGTCACTTCATCTGCAGAGATGTTACCGGTCCTTCACATACTACCCCAAGGTTAATGCTGACGAGGAACACCCCGCTCATACTATCACTAATGATGTCTCTGATGCTGCATTGCTCAACAACCATCTTTCACTGAGACAGCCCTACTCGATGCGTGTAAGAAGCCTCGCTGCGAAAACAGGCGTGGCACATTTAGAGCACCAGCTGATGGCTCCCGCAGCATATCCATCGCCGTTGCAGTGGCAGATAACAGACTGTGTCGTATCCATCGTGGAGATTACTAAACACGGACCTACTGTGCACATTCGCACACACTTCCTCGAACTTCAACATAAATACACTTGCCCGGAATTCTTCACAGATGCGTCAGTCTCGTAGTGGTGTGTCCTATGCAGCTGTTGGCCATATTTTTCAAAATCCGGTATTGTGCACCCGCAAACAAGTATCTTCATTGCAGGAGCCCATGCGATAACCGTGGCCGTCAAGCATATCAAGGAATTACAACTGTCACGTGTGGTTGTGCACACAGATTCACTGAGTGTCGTACAGCTTTGAAAACAACGAGAAAACATGAAAATCTTGTCCTTTTATCACTTTACTCTCTTTTATGTAGAATTTACGCCTTGAATTGACAGGTTGTGGTGTGCGGAGTGCCAGGGCACTGTGAGATTGATGAAAACGTAGTGGCGGACCATATGGCTGGTTCTGCGCGCAACCACGCACCCGCCAATACATTCTTGGCCGTCCTTACTATTGACATGAAACCCTTCTTACGACGAGAGCTCAGGGCGTTCTGGCAACACTTGTGGGATAGGGAAACGGATAATGAATTGCACTGTATCAAATCAAGACTTGAAAATTGGCCAATAGAATTTAGATCCTGCTACACACAAGTCACATTTACAATGTAAAAAATAGCGCACACTTAATCAACACATTCCCACCTATTGTCTGGTGGCGATCTGCCAATGTGTGAGAGATGCGGAGAACAACTTACGGCTCTCCACATCCTTGTGCAGTGCAATGAACTAGATGCTCTGAGAAACAAGAACATTTTGCTTCCGTACCGGCCGCAGCTGCCGCTACATCCCCCCATACTCATCGGTAGGGATCCGCTTTTTAGTCTCCAATCACTGTTTGCATTTTTAATTGATATACATAGCTTTCAACCCATATACCGAGCTGATCCGTAGCATGACCTAACTACTGAAGTCGCGGCTACAGTGGCTACATCTTAAGCATAGTCTGTTATCAAGTCAATTTGCTTTTAAGTTTCACTGTACACAATTCACGCCACTGTCATGCTTTTAATACTCCAATGTTTTTACCCACGTTAGCACGATGAATTATATAGCCTTTTTACAGCCCCATATCATTGCTCACATCTCCTGTCTACGGAAATGCCGCTCTTTGGCCATCAATTGGCCCTTACGCCATTAAGCCCTACACATCACCATATTTAAACGGTGCTTTTAAACCATGCTGAACTCTGTCAGCAGTTTACGAGCATGGAGTGTTGATGCCAAGAAGCATTGAGAATTGCATGGACAGTCGTAGCAATTTTGCTTGCAACTGGAGAATTAGGCAATGAGCGGTATATTTTTGCCTATCACGTATCTGCCTATTTGGTGTGCTCATGCTATGTCTTCGTATCTCCAATACGTTTTAGCTCAGTAACATTTATCGTATCGCGATCGATACTATTTCAAATCATATTTGCTGTGTCCTGATCTTTATGTTTGGTGGTGCACAGTTTTAGGCGTGTTCCATCAGAATTCACATGATGGCAGATTTGATGAAACTTCTCGGGGGTTCAGGCAGTCGCAGTGAAAAAGACCAATGCAATGCTGTTGAATAGATGACCACTCCTACTTTCTCATCTAAAACTGAAGCGTCTGTGGCTATAACTAAACTTATCTGCAATCTCCTAAGGTGGTCTTCCATCAGACCACTTAAATATCATATCAGCAATAGCTTAGCAATATTTAAAAAATGTATAAAACTTTATTCTAACTTTAAAGTTTATTGCCATTGGAAAGCTTACATCCCGTGTTTTTACTTATAATGGCTTCATGAGCTTTCGGCCGTAAAATATTTGCGGTTGATCTAACCGAGACCACTAACATTAAAAAATTTAAGAAGACTCGCTAACAAATGCACTTTGAAAGGCTATTTCTGGGAAAGCATATACGTTTAGAAATGTTTGGTAGTTGATATAAAAAACTGATTTTTATATTGGACTTACACGCTTAGGGTAAAGTGTGTTATATTAGCGACGAATATAGGGTAGCATAAACACGAGCGTAATGCATCGCGCACCGTAGATAAAAGAGGCCGTTAGAAGTGAATGACTTCTGTCATGTGTTCCTTTCCCAAACAAACACACAACCAAACTGTAATATCGTGTGCACATACATGCAACATATATTTTTTCCGTAGAAATGTGCTTTTATAAAAGCGGAAGTTGATTTTAGAGAAGTTTTTTGCAGTTCTAAGAACGCACTATTTGTCATCTTGGTTGGGTTTCAAACAGTCACAATACCATTTAGGTCATTACATTTCTCAATGCTGGTGCGTAGGGCATCCTGCTTAGCGAATAATAGAAGTATTTGAGGTCAAGAAAACAGGATAGGGGCATTTCGCCCGAGTAAGATTTCAAAAAAGTCAATGAGTTTTGTCAAGTTCTTGCCTAGGAAGACTTGAATTGGCTAACACTTAAAATGGTTTGCTTTTCCTGCAAAAAAAATGCAGCTTTGCCGCAAAGGCGAAACAATGAACGCGATAGAAACAAATTGGCAGGTAACGCGTAGAATTACATGCAGATTGAAACGTGCCCCGCGTTTCTCACGCACAAATGACGCACGAAAAGTATTCACAGGTACAGATGAACGCGAATAAGTGGCTCAGTTGTTACTTTGCTGTGTCTGAAAAGCGCGCCCTTTTTGAAAACGGAGGCTGTGCAACGATTTCAGTTACCTTTGTGTGCCCATAACTACAACACAATCGTTACAATGCAAGGCCAACGCCGGTTAAGAGGTATGATCGTACCCACCAGGAGATAAGTACGCGTGAGAGATCGTCCACTCCCCTCCTCTCAACGGGCTAAAGTACGCATCAGAGATGAGAGCCGCCACGCACTCATTGTGCCATCTTGGTGAAATGCTGAAAACACGATAGTTCCCCCCCCCCACCAAGAAGCCCGCCAACAGCGGTAAGTGGTAGATATAAATAGCTTGGCGTTTGAATGTTGAAGAGCACCTCTAGGTGGCTCAGTGGTAAGCGCCTCACATTCACGACGCGGAGATCCCGCATTTGATTCCGCGCACCAGAGCTTTTTTTCTGGATTTTTATTGCGAAAGCAATTATATAGACACTCCCGGCTTGATTTTGCCGCTGGCGTCAGCGTCAAGGTCATGCACACTATATGTATACGTATCTATAAATAATAAAACCCCAGAAAGAAAAAAAAACGGGTAAAAAAATACTCCGGCACGCGGAATCAAACGTGAGATCTCTACATCGTGAATGTGAGGCGTCCACCACTGAGCCATTACAGATCACATTTTTCACCGGCCAATGCCAAGCTACTTATATCTACCACCACTTACCCGCTGCTCAAGAGCATTTCGGGGGGGGGGGGGCTGATTGTGTTTTTCGAATTAAACAGCAAGATGGCGCAATGGGTGCGCGTCGCGACATTGCGTGGTGGCACCCGCTCTAATCTCCTACGCGTGCTTCGCGTACTTCGCCGGACTTAGAGAAGAAGAGCGACGCTCTCTCACACGCTCTTAACTTGTGGCGGCGACGAGGGAAAGGTGGTATGCTTTGGCTGGCCTCAGGTTTCATCTGGAACAATTCTGCTGCAGTTACCGGGTACAAAAAGTTTACTGCAATCGTTGCACTCTCCGTTTGCGAAAAGCGTGTGCTTTTAGACACAGCAAAGTAACAACTGAGAGGCTCATTAACATGCATCGGTACTTGTGAGTACGTTTTGTGAGTCATATGTGCGTGAAGAACGCGAGGCATTTTTTGATTTGCCTTCCACTCTGCGCGTGACTTTTCAATTTGTTGTTATCGCGTTCATTGCTTCGCCAATCCAGGAAAGCTGTGCCTTTTTTCTTTCTTGCGTTTTCTATTGGATACGTATACATTTACGGTGCGTGACATCAATGACGATGCCCACGTCGATGCCAGCATCGAAATCCAGCTGAGTGTGCGCATAAAATTGCTATCGCAATAAAAAGGGGCCACAACTTTTTCCAAGTGCGCCTTTCTAACACTACTACCTTCAGTCGAAAGCCTCACTTTCAGCTGTTCACATTTCTTCGCATCTCGATAGCATACGCAATTGCAATTCTTCTAAACGTGTCAAGTACGCAAATCCTAGTGGGAAAGCAATGTACCCTATTAATGGAATGCGGCCCGTGAAAGAGTAGGCTAATGAGTAGGTGCCACATACTGCAGGCATACCCCACGCACATTCCAGCTTTTACGTGAAACAGCTGGCGTCGCACTTGGATAAACATAGTCTTGTACAAATTTACTGCGCTCCTAGTTTTTCCTGTTGATTGCAAGTATCTACTGACGGCGTAGTTTGGCGTTTTCGGTCCCAGTTAGAAATTTGTGCAAGCTGTACACACCACCCCGGCACGATTCGCGCATGGGGTTGTGATATTCACAAACAGTGCTGAGTAATATCTTGCTCTTGCGCTGAATGTTTTCACGTCCAAAGACAGCGAAGTGGTGCCCAGACGATTACTTGTAAGCGAGAGTGACGGGATAGACGCTTTGTCGTATTTTAAAGTACTAGAGACGCCACTTGTCATGTTAGTTAGGCAATTAAAAACGAGCTGGCGTCTGCGTACGAGAGTATGCTGCTGGGAGCCTAGGCACCGGGATGCGAGATAGGCGTGCTCTAGACTGTAGGCTCATGCTTGGCACCATAACTAACGTAGCCTTTCGGGCATATTCATACGTCATACTGTATAGTTTTCCTAACTTTGGTAAACGCTAAAGGAACGCACTTACGCAAGACGAGTGAAAGACACAGGTTAAGCGCTATTTTTCACTGAAATACCAATACAAGGCCATACCAAATATATAGGTAGAGACCAGAAAGAAAAAGCATGAACACAAAACAAGGTCAAGAGTAAAATTGAAAAAAAAAGCCATGGTATCACAATGCAGTGTCCATTCGCGCCAACGCGTGTTCATAGCGTGCTGGCAAAAGTCTAAATGTGCCTTGGAGCGCATTGCATGACTGCCTCATGCGCCTACTCCAAAAAGTGAAGTTTCTCGCTTCTCAAGGTGATCAAGGGAGCACTAACCATTATTAAATCACCTCTCTTCGTCTAAGCGGCCTCGACTATTTGGCTAGAGTCAATTTTACAGCACCGATATAACATCACGGTGTTATCTAGAAATGATTCGTACCCGCAATTACGACAGTGAAGCGCGAGGCGCCCATCCGCTCCTTTAGCAGCATATTAGTATGCTCACTCGGAAGGAGATTCATACAGCGCTTCGCCTGCCCGGCATATACTTGGCTACAGAAAAGCGTAATTCTGTAAACCACCCCCTTCAAGCATATATTTCACAATCTTATTTCGATTATTTATTGCACAAACCTTTCTTAGCTTCTCGCGTCCTGAACGAATATTCGCGCGACAATATTGTGGACTGGAAAGAAAAGACAAACTACAGCGATGACCAACTACTAAAATTTATTCCAAAAAAGCGGAACAAATAACATTTGGAAAAGCAAAATAAAAGGAAGAACCATCGCACAAGCTCCATCTGACAAAACCCAACAAAAGGCTGTGTGATTGATGAGAAGTACAAGCTATACGAAAGATATAAAATTTCTGCACCTGATAATGCTAGGTAAGGCTGGCAGATACCACTATCACCTAACAGTAAAGTATAAAACACTTCTATAATTTATCGTCAACGTTGCTTTCTTTGACATTGCACGATTTTTGTTTTATCAAAACAAGGATTACAATCCCTTCTTTGAGAATGAATGGCCAGATGAAAACCTGTGCTATTTTTGACATAACGTGCATTCTCCTGGATTCTTATGTTGACGAACCTACTATAATGCCACGTTCCTATCCTCAAGTTTTGTTATCACCCCATTACACTACGTTCAGCGCGAACCGCACCTACGATGTTCAAAAAGTTTCCAGGCTTTAGTACATCGTTTTATTAGGATTACGCCTACTTCGTGAACATTTAGGATTATTCTGGAACCCACGTTGCCGCTATAGCGATAACGCTATAACATTCAATGGCAAATGTATAAATTCCGACACGCTTCGCTGCTTGTCAGTTGATCAACTGCCGACGCTTCGTTCGCCGCTATCAGTGCAAGACTTTCCGTTCACCGGGCACAGGCTCACTCAAATGAAACATTATTATTAGACCTGCAGTGTACTTCATTCGTCCACATCACGACTTCGTGACATATAGTGGAGGGGCTGCTTTCATGTACCAGACGCGCCCTTCAAGCCTGGAAGCCAGCCCACATCACCGAGAAGAGCCCGACGCCTGCCACGAGCAGCCAGTTAGCCGAAAGCATCAAGACCTGGCACCGGTGTACGGGCTTCTACCTGACAATACTACGAATACCAAGACGTTGTCGGCGACCACGACGACAATGACAGCGCCTGCGCCACCTGCCCCGCTCCTGCTCTGGCAACATAAGGAGCGGGAAACTTTCCATGGTTCGCCGTTCAAAGGCCCGGAAAGCTGGCTTGAGAGGTTTGATCAAGTCGCCGTCTTCAACACCTGGACCGAGGACGACAACCTTCGGCTTGTTTGTTTGCTTTAGTAGACGCTGCTCGGACCTGGCTCGAGAATCAAGATCAAAACCTGACAACTTGGGATGCTTTGGGGCCACGTTCTTTGCCACTTTTGCAAGTGTGGTCCCGAAGTGAAAAGCTAAACCATCCTTGAAACCCGCATGCTGCTGACAAACAAAAACGTGGCGCTCTTCACAGAAGAGATTACCAAACTCTCCTGTCACGCTGACCCCGAAATGCGCGAGGACCAGAAAGTCCGCCTCATTATGCGAGGAGTTAAGCTGGAGCGTTTTTTCGAGACTGATGCGGAACTTTCTGAACAGCGTCCAAGAATTTGTCTCAGACGCGATGACTCTAGAGAAGAGCCTTGAAATGTCTACACGTCAATGCAATGGCCGATCGACGCCAAGCTGTGCAGAGATCCAGTCCCTTTGCACAGGCAATCTACGTGAAACCGTTAGAGCCGTAGGGCGCAAAGAACTTCGCCGCATGTTACCGTCCTGCCAGCGTCAAGTTTCGTCAATTTTAGATGTCGTCAAAAAATCGGCAATCACTGGACATACCTGAGTCTGCTCAGCTGTGACACAAAGCCATGAGCTACGCTGCAGCTCCCAGACGCCCAACCCCTCCCCCACGTCCACGTCAAGAGGCCACTTCATCGGATTTTCATCGCAAGACACTGCCGACACCACCACCAACGACATGTCACCCTCCTGCCTCCCAGCGCAACGTGCCAAGGAAGACCGACGTTTGGCGCACTCCTGACAACCGCCCATTCTGCTAACACTGCAGAGAATCTGGCCACAAATACCACCACAGCCAGTACCACCAGTTAGGCCTACGCGGCTTCGTCGTCAACGCACCGCCCCCGCAGCGCTGCGAGTGACCACGCAACATCGCTGCCTATATAACCACCACAGAATGGGCACCTTTACGGGCCTCCTCATTTTACGGGCCTCCTCAATGAAGATAGCAGTACAACAGCCGCAATAGGGGCCGTTCTGTGAGCCCATATTCGGAAAACTACAGGCCGCAAACTGTGGAGGTGTGACTGCTAAATGACAAAACACCAAAGACCTTCCTCCACTGATGACGACGCCACAAAACCTTAACACACTGCAAAACGGACCAAACTGAAGTGAAAACTTCCCGGCCAGAAGGAGACCTGACAACGCCACGTGGAAACAGTGAAACAAACCGACGTAGCCGTGACCCGACGCCACGGCCAAACCGCAACGCACGACGACGAACAAGCGACCTCGACGTAATATTCGAAGGGCACAACGTCACCGCTCTCGTTGACACTGGGGCCGGCTACTCCATCGTCAGTGCGCCTTTCGCGACGATGTTGAAAAAAGTGAAGACAGCTTGGCAATGCCCTGAAATCCAGACCGCTTGGGTTGATCTAACAACCCCAGGTGGTGTTTGCACAGCAAGAGTGCTGTGCAAACACCGCCGTGTGAGGACGTTGCGCTGGAAGGCAGAAGGGTGACACGTCGTTGTTGGTTGTGTCGGCAGTGTCTTGCGATGAAAATCCGATGGTGTGGCCTCTTGACATGGACGTGGGCGAGGAGTTGGGCATCTGGCAGCTGCAGCGTAGCTCATGGCTTGGTGTCACAGCTGAGCTGATTCAGGTATGTTCAGTGATTGCTAATTTTTTGACGACATCTAAAATTAACGAAACTTGACGCTGGCAGTACGGGAACATGCGGCGAAGTTCTTTGCGCCCTAAGGCTCCAACGGTTTCACGTAGATCGCCTGAGCAAAGGAACTGGATCTCTGCACAGCTTGGCGTCGATCGGTCGTTGCATTGACGTGTGCACATTTCAAGGCTCTTCTCGAGAGTCATCGCGTCTGACACAAATTCTTGGACGCTGTTCAGAAAGTTCCGCATCAGTCTCGAAAAAAAGCTGCTTAACTCCTCGCATGATGAGGCGGACTTTCTTGTCCTCGCGCATTTCGGGGTCAGCGTGACAGGAGAGTTTGGTAATCTCTTCCGTGAAGAGCGCCACGTTTTTAGTTGTCAGCAGCATGCAGGTTTCAAGGAGGGTTTCAGCTTTTCGCTTGGGGACCACACTTGCAAAAGTGGCAAAGAACGTGGCCCAAAAGCATCCCAAGTTGTCAGGTTTTGATCTTGATTCTCGAGCCAGGTCCGAGCAGCGTCTACTAAAGCGAAACAAACAAGCCGAAGCTTGTCGTCCTCGGTCCAGGTGTTGAAGACGGCGACTTGATCAAACCTCTCAAGCCAGCTTTCCGGGTCTTTGAGCGGTGAACCATGGAAAGTTTCCCGCTCCTTAAGTCGCCAGAGCAGGAGCGGGGCACAGGTGGCGCAGGCGCTGTCATTGTCGTCGTGGTCGCCGACAACGTCTTGGTATTCGTAGTATTGTCAGGTACAAGCCCGTACTCCGGTGCCAGGTCCTGATGCCTGCGGCTAACTGGCTGCTCGTGGCAGGCGTCGGGCTATTCTCGGTGATGTGGGCTGGCTTCAAGGCTTGAAGGGTGCGTCTGGTACATGAAAGCAGCCCCTCCACTATATGTCACGAAGTCGTGATGTGGACGAATGAAGTACACTGCAGGTCTAATAATAATGTTTCATTTGAGTGAGCCTGTGCCCGGTGAACGGAAAGTCTTGCACTGATAGCGGCGAACGAAGCGTCGGCAGTTGATCAACTGACAAGCGGCGAAGCGTGTCGGAATTTATACATTTGCCATTGAATGTTATAGCGTTATCGCTATAGCGGCAACGTGGGTTCCAGAATAATCCTAAATGTTTACAAAGTAGGCGTAATCCTAATAAAACGATGTACTACAGCCTGGAACTTTTTGAACATCGTAGGTGCGGTTTGTGCTGAACGTAGTGTCATGGGGTGATAACAAAACTTGAGGAAAGGAACGTGGCATTATAGTAGGTTCGTCAACATAAGAATCCAGGAGAATGCACGTTATGTCAAAAATAGCACAGGTTTTCATCTGGCCATTCATTCTCAAAGAAGGGATTGTAATCCTTGTTTGGATAAAACAAAAATCGTGTAATGTCAAAGAGAGCAACGTTGACGATAAATTATAGAAGTGTTTTATACTTTACTGTTAGGTGATAGTGGTATCTGCCAGCCTTACCTAGCATTATCAGGTGCAGAAATTTTATATCTTTCGTATAGCTTGTACTTCTCATCAATCACATAGCCTTTTGTTGGGTTTTGTCAGATGGAGCTTGTGCGATGGTTCTTCCTTTTATTTTGCTTTTCCAAATGTTATTTGTTCCGCTTTTTTGGAATAAATTTTAGTAGTTGGTCATCGCTGTAGTTTGTCTTTTCTTTCCAGTCCACAATATTGTCGCGCGAATATTCGTTCAGGACGGGAGAAGCTAAGAAAGGTTTTTGCAATAAATAATCAAAATAAGATTGTGAAATATGTGCTTGAAGGGTGTGGTTTACAGAATTACGCTTTCCTGTAGCCAAGTACATGTCGGGCAGGCGAAGCGCTGTATGAATCTCCTTCCGAGTGAGCATCCTAATATGCTGCTAAAGGAGCGGATGGGCACCTCGCGCATCACTGTCGTGATTGTGGGTACGAATGATTTCTAGATAACACCGTGATGTTATATCGGTGCTGTAAAATTGACTCTAGCCAAATAGTCGAGGCCGCTTAGATGAAGAGAGGTGATTTAATAATGGTTAGTGCTCCCTTGATCACCTTGAGAAGCGAGAAACTTCACTTTTTGGAGTAGGCGCATGAGGCAGTCATGTAATGCGCTCCAAGGCACATTTAGACTTTTGCCAGCACGCTTTGAACACGCGTTGGCGCGAATGGACACTGCATTGTGATATCATGGCTTTTTCTTTCAATTTTTCTCTTGACCTTGTTTTGTGTTCATGCTTTTTCTTTCTGGTCTCTACCTATGTATTTGGTATGACCTTGTATTAGGATTTCAGTGAAAAATAGCGCTTAACCTGTGTCTTTCACTCGTCTTGCGTAAGTGCGTGCCTTTAGCGTTTACCAAAGTTAGAAAAACTATACAGTATGACGTATGAACATGCCCGAAAGGCTACGTTAGTAATGGTGCCACGCATGAGCCTACAGTCCAGAGCACGCCTATCTCGCATCCCGGTGCCTAGGCTCCCAGCAGCATACTTTCATACGCAGACGCCAGCTTGTTTTTAATTGCATAACTAACATGACAAGTGGCGTCTCTAGTACTTTAAAATACGACAAAGCGCCTATCCCGTCACTCTCGCTTACAAGTAATCGTCTGGGCACCACTTCGCTGTCTTTGGACGTGAAAACATTCAGCGCAAGAGCAAAATGTTACTCTGCACTGTTTGTGAATATCACAACCCCATGCGCGAATCGTGCCGGGGTGGTGTGTACAGATTGCATAAATTTCTATCTGAGACCGAAAACGCCAAACTACGCCGCCAGTAAATACTTGCAGTCAACAGAAAAAACTAGGAGCGCAGTAAATTTGTACAAGACTATGTTTATCCAAGTGCGACGCCGGCTGTTTCACGTAAAAGTAGGAATGTGCGTGGAGTATGCCTGCAGTATGTGGCACCTACTCATCAGCCTACTCTTTCGCAGGCCGCATTCCAATAATAGGGTACATTGCTACTCACACTAGGATGTGCGTACTGGGCACGTTTAGAAGAATTGCAACTGTGTATGCTATCGAGATGCGAAGAAACGAATGACTGACCATGATGACTGACCACCAGATAGACAACACAAAGAATCTATGCAAATTTAATTTCAGCACTGACACTTGTGGATTACTGCAAGGTGCCTGTATCATTTTAAATTGGTATCTCCAAATGCTATGAAAAATGTGCTGATGTGGTTTCCTACGTTGTTCTTTTTGCATTAAATAAGCCTCCGAAATTTCACGTGCTTTTTGAGATTTGCTTTAATCCGAAGTCTTGGTTTCATAAGAGACCAGGACTGGATAGGTGGCTCACCAAAAAACAGCACTTGGCAGAGACTCGCGACACAACTCAGCCAGTCGCACCCAGACGACCGGCTGCAGAGAGAGCACGCACTTGTGGCCCTGCCGTGCTTCATTTTGGAACGAACAGCTCTAAAAGTTATTGCGCCAGTAATTCTGCAATGTGGTTCCAAAAAAAATCTTTCTGAAGTCTATGCTCTCACATAAATAGCCCTTGAAAACAGAGAGAAGCTCTGCAAATCGGACTGTATCTATGCGTGTGGCGTTGAAGAGAAAGTGTTGTGCAGTGATGGCAACTCCCTCGTGATCATTTTCTGGCTGGGATTTTGTGCTATGGTAGTACCGGCTTATATGGCCGTGTGGCGACGATACTACACTGCGCACTTCTGTAGTAAAAAAAACGAATAAGTAGTGGCTGTGGCATCACTTTTATTTCTGGCGGCATATGTACATCTTATCTGCGGTATGTATGTAGGTGGACGTTGATCAATCAAACCACTGTGACAGCATAGCACGGGTGGTGTCGTGATCTTAAGCTTGATAGCTCGGGATGAATCTCCGACCACAATGGCTGCATTCAGATGGCGACGAAACGTAAAACGGAAACCCGTGAACCAAAAGATATGTGCACATTGGACAACCCCAAGCTGTCACAATCTAGGTACTCACCCTACAGCGTAGGTCAGAATGATATCTTGTTGGTACATTAAAGCCTAGCAGTTATCAATGTTGAACAGACATGTTCATTTTAGGCCGACACAGGGAAGCGGAAAAAATTGATATTGTGTGTTAGGTGAACTACATAACAAGTAAATATCGAAGAAACTCGATACTTCTCTAGCAACGCATAAATTCCTATGTTACGTAGCCACGGCGGCAAGTGAGAAAAACGTTTTCTGAATTGGCATGCTCCATGAAGCTAAGCTTTGAGTAGTCCGATCCTTTGTTCGTAACAAGAACCCCGTCTTTTGCATAAATTAAGTTAAACAGAGGCACTTCAGCATGGAGTTTTCACCGCGAGAGTATCTTTTATAGCAGTTCAGAGCCGTATGAATTTGGCCCTGCACAAATGTTGTAGGCAGCGCAGCTTTCCTTTCCACGCAACTGTTTACAAAAAAAAAATACTACCTGCCTATCGTTTCGTTCACTACATGCAGTAGCATCAGATAGAGTTTGATGGTGATGGTCAAAGGGACGGACGCATGGAAACTTTGTTAATCTTGAAATTCACTACTCAACGCTCATCAGGCGAGATAAAAAAAGTTTAGAATGCCGTTTGTTGCATAATATGCTCGTTTCATTTCCGGCAACACACCATTAAAACTAGACTCTTTGACCCTGGTTTCCACTGGTGGCTGTCTTCACTATCGAATAAATATAGGAGACACGTGCCATCCGGTTTAGAAACGAGCCCGACAGCACTAGAAAGGAGAGCGAGAGCAGAAGTTCGCTTGGCTGACCGCTTGGGTGCAACGCTGCCTCCTCTTTCTACGTCCTCCCTTTCCTCTATACGTCTTCCTTTTTGCATTCTGTTGCACTTGAATGAGCAGCAGTACCGCCAGCGCCCTTTGGTTTTTTTTAGAGAAGTATATTTACTTAGTGCGCAGGGAACGTTTCAGAAGGAAGATATCACATTAATTGATTTGTGGGGTTTAACGTTCCTAAACCGCCATATGATTATGAGAGACGCCGTGTGGAGGGCTCCGGAAACTTCGACCACCTGGGGTTCTTCAACGTGCACCCAAATCTGAGCACACGGGCCTACACTATTTCCGCCTCACCCGGAAAAGGAAGATATAGCAGAGAGATAGGACAGAGCGTGCACTTACAGCCAATTTTATAGCACAGATGGCGAGAATATATATTTGGTCAAAAGGGCGAGGAGATCACACACAGAAGAAACGACTAATGTTGGTGCATGGGCCAGACCACCTTATTCTAGTCTTAAAATGACAGCTTAACTAAAAAGATACCTGTATTCATAATCGACAAATAGACGGGTATCTTTTCAGTTAGGTTGTCATTTTAAGATTTGAATAAGGTAGTCTGGCACATGCGCCATCATTTGTCCTTTCTTCTGTGGGTGATCTCATCACCCTCTTAGCTGTATATATTTTCTCACCATCTGTGCAATAAAATTGGTTGTAAGTGTGCGCTCTGTCCTATCTCTCTGTTATATCTTCCCTGTGATACATTCTCTGCGTGCTAAAGAAGTATATTTCCCTAAAAAAATGCAATACCAATCAGCCCAAGTAGCCACTTTTTTGGTTTTGTTATGGCGATGCGCGCACGCACCATCTCTACCAGTCACCACTCTCGTCTGCAGGAGCAGCTGAGAAGTGCGCGCTCTCACCGCCAGGATGGCCGTGGAAACTCCAGCGCTGGTTCCCTATACTAGCAACGTTTAGGATTCAATGGCGCGTGTTCCAGAGAAAAACCCTTCGAGAAGGATAACCTCGACATAGCAAACTTTGAACGACCCCTTTACCTGGGATGAGGGACAGAAGTCAAACCTGATAGGCACATCATCAGCACTATGGGGAGAACCCTAAAAAAATTGGAGATGGCCGGACAGTGAAGACGCAGTTTTGTACTCAGCTGAATCCACTAGGAAAACAAGGTATCTTTGAGGCAAAACATCTTGATTGAGGAGGTACATGTATGAATAAATTGTCATACAACTCTGAGGTTGCTAGAACAGAGACCAGTTGTAGATAACTCAAATGAACTTTTGATTGTGTAACGTTGTGCTAGCCTTTTTTTCCCAATCGTATTCAGCCAAAAACGACTTTGTCACAAAGCTGCCCCCCCCCCCCCCCCCAATGTAGAGTCATTTGCCCCACCTCACCTCCTTACCTCAATAGAGCCATTTGTATTAAAAATGCGGATCACTGGAACACTCCGTAGTGCGAGGGAATGTTTATAAAAGTTCTGCCATTATTCATATGCCTTTATGTTGATGTTTCTCCAACGTGGGAAAAACATGAAAAATCTGTCACAACGTAACCTCATTTCACGGTAGTACAGGTATTCGACATTAAGGTTAAATTCACTGCATGTCTTCGGATCATTCTGCCGCACAAATATCACTATAGCCCCTGAATTGGGCAGAAGAAAGGGATCATGATAACGCTACGCCATGCCCCCAAAAGAACTCATGAGTGCTGTTAAGGCGCTACAACATGAGGTCAACGACAAGGCCAAGTTCAATGAAGTGATAGGACTAAAATGTCAGAGAACCTCTGATGTTTAACTTGTATAAAATCAAATATCGCTTCAAAGCAGTGTTTGTAGTGACTGGTTTTGCACTAGCGGTTGGCAATATTTTCTTAATTGTACACTAAAGAGAACCAATGCCTTAGTTCAGACTGACATGCTGCACACCGAGACCTCTCATGCCACAAGTTCATTATCAGCGGAGAAAATTAGTGTTCAAATTTATGTTTGAATTTGTGATGCACAAATTTTGAAGATGTATTGTATTTTGGCAACATTCACTTGATGAATATTTTTGAAACTTCGTATCTTAGGTTCATCACACCGACATATGACAGTGTACTTAATTTTGATGCATTACTATTTACGTAAAACCCAGTACTCGCGTCTGAATTTCATGATGTCGCATGGTTTTGTGTGAGAAGATCAAAGCGGCGTCTCCACCCACATTTTCTTTTCGCGTGTTTTCTCACTTAACCAAGCTTTGTTATGTGGTACAAGTGGTACTTCTGGGATTGACAAATTGTACTTGACTAATACACAAAAAATGTTTTTGGTTTTAGTGTCTTTTAAAGGTGTACCGAGACAATTTTGAGACATCGCGAAAGGGACATATTTAGTTTCCTCTGTACGCAAGTAGTATTACCACTTAGCAAACAATAGTCAGCCAGCATGCATAAGATTGTTACTATGATTTTAAAGTTTTCATTGCAGAGTATTGGCAAGCAATGGAGTGGACATTGTCGTGATGAGTCAACAAGGTTCCCTCAAGTTTTCAAACGAAGTTTCTGTGCACTCTAAATCACAGAAATCACTGTCACGGTCAATAGGGACAATGCCCACATCGTTTATTTGTACCACGAACAGATCGCTTACCTTCCATTAGTACGTAGTGAATCGCCAAGTTCCTGCAACGTCACACTGCCTTGTCATGTTACGGAGAAGCCACCCGCTTGATATCGAAACTGAAAGTGTCTATTAAAGGTAGTGGTATTAAAACTATATGCGAAACTTCTCCGGGCCACACAGAACTCTCTTCTAGAACCCAGTCGTTTTCTACCAAACAACAATTCCTAAATATTGAAAATTCGTCTCCGTGCTATTTAGGTGATCAAAAGAAGATGAATCGGGACAGTAATGTTAGATGGTTTGGCAGTATGTATTTCGGTACATTCACGTTACCTGATCAATTGTGAAGGCAACAATATTAACGAACAGATGGTAGATCGCAGCCGGTGTATAGGCGCTCGTTCGCTCCGTGCTTTTGTCGCCTGAGCAGCCGCCGCGAGTAAAATATAGTTGTTTTTATACAGTGAAAACGCACTCCTCATGAGGGCGTCGAGAGCCAACTCTTCAAAACGCATTTTGCCGCATACGCAATGCATTGTAAATCAGCTGTACTCAGCCACTATCCCGTGCCAATTACTTTTCCATTTCTAGGAAGCAGTGAGAGTAGTAGGGGTGTGTCTGGGCACAGCCTGCAGTTTATGGCACTCATGCATTGGGTAATGAATACTGTCACGTCGCTCCAGGGGGTGTCGACAAGGTTTATTGATGTTCGAGCAACAGGGCTCTAACCAATATAATTGATTGATATGTGGGGTTTAACGTCCCAAAACCAGTATATGATTATGAGAGACGCCGTAGTGGAGGGCTCCGGAAATTTAGACCACCTGGGGTTCTTTAACATGCACCCAAATCTGAGCACACGGGCCTACAATATTTCCGCCTCCATCGGAAATGCAGCCGCCGCAGCCGGGATTCGAACCCGCGCCCTGCGGGTCAGCAGCCGAGTACCTTAGCCACTAGACCACCGCGGCGGGGCAGGGCTCTAACCAAGCGTGTCGGTTGGACTTGTTTGCCAGAGCGGGTGTCCACGCGCTTTTCTTTCTTCTCTGTGGTGTGAGCCTTCACCTTGGCCTACGACCCACTACTATAAGTAGGTGGCAATATTGCTCCTCAACAAAAAAAAAGAAAGAGCATCGTCCCGATGCTGTAAAGTTATTGAAAAAAAAACAAAACAAAGTAGGTTAAACAATGAAAAGAGCACCAATAATCAAATGTTAGACGCGATAAGATCACCAATGATGAGGCAATTGTCAAAGCACAAATAAAAAAAAACACAGGAAAAGTGGTCTTTTAGGAACGCGCAAAATAGGGCTTCATGCGCACCACGTGAACTAAGTCAGAGGTCGGTTGTTTCTGTTGTGCCCTTCGTGACGACGTAGCTTCCGGAACCACTTCGTAGTTTACGTCGCTCACGCGGCGTATTACTTTATACGGACCGAACTATCTGCTGAGCAACTTTTCAGAGAGGCCACGGCGTCGAACAGGGGTCCAAACCCAAACTTGGTCTCCCGGACTGTAAGATACGTCATTGTGACGCATATTGTAACGTCGTGCATCGACCTGTTGCTGCTGACCAATGTGTAGCCGGGCGAGCTGGCGAGTTTCCTCGGCACGCTCTGCAAATTCTTCTGCGTCAGTTGTTAATCGATCAGCGCCTTCATAAGGAAGCATCGCATCCAGCATCGTCTGAACTTCGCGGCCGTAGAGAAGGCAAAACGGTGTAAATCGGGTTGTTTCTTGAACGGCGGTGTTATAAGCGAACGTCACAAAAGGCAAAATGCAATCCCATGTTTTGTGTTCGACGTCGATGCACATGGAGATCATGTTTGTGACTGTCTTATTTAGTCGCTCGGTTAAGCCGTTGCTCTGCGGATGGTAAGCAGTCGTCGTTCGATGCCTAGTGTTACTTAGCCGAAAAACTTCATCAATAAGCTGTGCAGTAAACGCTGTTCCTCTGTCTGTTATCACTGTAGATGGAGCACCGTGGCGCAGAACAATGTGGCACATGAAGAACTGTGCTACCTCAGAAGCCGTGGTTCGTGGTATCACCTGTGTCTCAGTATAGCGGGTCAAATAGTCAGTTGCAACAATGACCCATTTGTTGCCGTCGGACGATAAAGGAAATGGGCCGAGAATGTCCATGCCGACTTTGTCAAATGCCTTGTGGGGTGGATCAATTGGCTGAAGTAATCCAGCCGGCTTGCTTGGTGGCGACTTTCGACGCTGGCATTCACGACAGCTTTTAACGTAATGCTTCACGCTTGCCGAAAGTCCGGGCCAGTAGTACGCCTCACTTACTCTGGCGAGCGTTCGCGAGTAACCTAGATGACCAGATGTGGGCTCGTCATGGCACGCGGAGAGGACTTCGTCCCGCATGTCCTTCGGAATGACGAGGAGGTAAGCGCGGCTCGTCGAACCGGTGTTTTTTTGTACAGGACATTATCTAGGAGGCAGAAAGACGTCATGACACGAAATAGATGGCGAGGTATAACGGCGCTATGACCCTCCAGATAGTCGATGAGCGGTCGAATCTATTCATCCTCTCGCTGGCGTCTGCTCAAGTAAGATGAGCTGAGGGCGTCGAGGAAACTGTCATCGTCGTCTTCTTCTTGATTGACTAAAGATATGGGTGCACACGACAGCGTATCAGCGTCTTCATGCTTCCGTCCAGACTTATATACGATGGTAACATCAAATTCCTGTAGACGCAAGCTCCATCGGGCCAGTCGTCCAGAGGGATCACGAATGTTTACCAACCAGCAGAGGGCATGGTGGTCCGTCACCACTTTAATTGGACGATTATAGAGGTACGGTGAAACTTGGTGATCGCCCACACTACTGCGAGACAATCTTTCTTTGTGGTCGTGTAATTCACCTCGGTACGAGACAGTGAGCGGCTGGCATAGGCAATGACTCGTTCTTTGCCGTGCTGATGCTGGACGAGCACTGCGCCGAGGCCGATGTTACTGGCGTCAGTGTGCACCTCTGTGTCAGCATCATCGTCAAAATGCGCAAGAACAAGGGCTGACTGCATCCGCTGTCGTAGCTAGGCAAAAGCAGCCTGTTGTTCGGTACTCTATACAAACGGTGTGTCGTCACGTGTAAGGCGAGTCAAGGGTTCCGCTATCTTCGAAAACCCTCTAATAAATCGTCGATAGTAGGCTCACAAGCCCAGAAAGCGCCGAACAGTCTTTTTGTCAGTAGGATGCGGAAACGCGGCTACAGCGGCAAGTTTGTCAAGGTTGCGTCGGACTCCTTTCGCGTTGACTACGTGGCCAAGGAATTTGAGCTCTTCATAACCAAAGTGACCTTTCTGCGGTTTGAGTGTAAGATCTGCTGATTGAATAGCCTGTAGCACACTCCTGAGGCGATGAAGATGTTGCTGGAAGGTTTCAGAAAAAATGACAAAATCATCAAGGTATACGCGACAAGTTTGCCACTTCAGACCAGTAAGCACAGTGTCCATCATTCGCTCGAAGGTTGCGGGCGCTGAGCACAAACCAAAAGGAAGGACTCGAAATTCATACAGGCCATCAGGGGTAACAAAGACCGTTTTCTCGCGATCTTGCTCGTCAACCTCGATCTGCCAGTACCCGCTTTTTAATTTCAAAGAGGAAAAATAGTGGGCGCGGCGAAATCTGTCTAACGAGTCGTCGATGCGTGGCAGCGGGTACACGTCCTTTTTAGTCACGCTGTTCAGCTTCCGGTAATCGACGCAAAAACGTAGCGTTCCGTCTTTTTTCTTGACTAGGACGACCGGAGAGGACCACGCACTGTTGAAAGGCTCGATGATGCCGTCGTCAAGCATTTCTCGAACTTGCGTACGAATGGCTTCTCGTTCCTTCGCTGACACACGGTAAGGCTGTTGGTGTACTGGGCGGGCGTCGTCGTAAGTGATGATTCTGTGCCTAGTGATCGAAGTCTGGCGCACCTTAGAGAAAGCAGCGAAGCATGACTTGAATTCAAGCAAGAGTTTTCGCAGTGCTGTCTGGTTTTCTGGTGTGAAGTTAGAATTAATATCGATATTGTTTAGAGACGTATCGGCGGCCTCCACTGCGTTCGACGAGAAGCAGATGGGAACGGTACCTAATTCATCTGCAAACGCTAACGAAGTGCCATGGAAAAGGTGTCGGTGTTCGTTGCTAAAATTTGTAACGAGCAGTTGAGATCGGCCATCACGTAGCTGTATGATACTCCTAGCCACACAAACACCTTGAGTCAGCAGGTGTTCAAAATTACTTTCTGCAATCGCTTCACCATTTCGCAATCCACAGCATGTGACGTCGACAATAACACTGGCTCGTGGAGGAAGCGTTATACTTTCAGCAGAAACACGAGTAATGTCGGCACGTTGTTGGTCGTCCTGCTTGTCTATTGCTCGGTCGGCTGAGAAGGTGATGCGATTCTCTTAAAGGTCAATGACAGCTCCATACTCCTGCAGGAAGTGAACACCAAGAATAACGTCGCGTGAACATTCACGGAGCACAAGGAAGCTTGCTACAAATGTATAGCCGCAGACCCAAACTCTACTCGTGCAGGTTTCAAGCGGAGAGAGTGTGGCCACCAGCCGTTCGAATCACAGAGCCATGCCAGGGCGTGATTACCTTCTTTAGTAGTCTGGTCATTTTCCCGCTTAGTATAGAATAGTCAGCCCCGGTATCAACTAAAGCACCTACTGCATAGCCGTCTATTAGCACCGGTATGTCCAGAGAAAGCTGCACATATCGCTCAGTGGAATCCGCACCCTTTACTGTTAGCGTTGATCGGAGGTCTTCAGCACGTCGACTGCCAGCGACCTCGCCTCCAAGGGTCGCTTGCGTTAGTTTTCCCGGCGGGGACTGGGGGAACGTGCGCCAGCATGGCGCTGTGGCGAAGATGAAAAGCGCCTCGGCGACGGTGAGCGTGGCTGCCGTCCAGAAGGCGGTGGCATGCACTGTTGAGCCAGGTAGTCCTCAATGTCCCGTGGTCGCTGGCCATACCGAGGAGGCGCTGAATATACTGAAAAGCCGCGCAGCCCGAGGCGCCGGTATGGACACTGGCGTTACAAATGGTCCGCTTCACCGCAGTGGAAGCACAAAGGTCGGCGATCAGGAGTGCGCCAAACATCAGATTTCCGAGGCGAAGCACGTCTGTCGTCAAGGTAGTGTGCTGGTTGTTCCGCAAGATGCACAGGGTTGGCGTAAACGAGGGGTGGGGGCGCGCGTGTGTTCTCGTAGTACCGTAGAGGCTGCGCCGACTGAAGTGAAACTGTAGGAGGTGCCTGAACAAACAGCGGGGAAGAGGAAGCTGGGCGCTTCAACGCTTCCGCATAAGTCGCACGGTGGTAGTCAGCCGGGGCGGGTGTGGCGTTATCCAGACTCACGGGGTCACGCAGGGCATGATGCAGCTCGTCCTTGACGATACTTGCAATAGAACTCACTGTAGGTAGTAGTGGTGTGGCAGCCTTTTGCAGTTCCTCACGTACTATAGAGCGGATAAGGTCGCGCAGACACTCGGTGTTGTTCCCAAAAGTCGTCAGAACTTGAGCAGTGGACGTGTTCACTTGCCGCTCATACAGGGTGGATTGATGCTGAAGCATCTTTTCCATCGTGACGGCTTCAGACCAAAACTCGGCGACCGTGCTCGGAGGGCTCCGTACAAGGCCAGCGAAAAGCTGCTCCTTAACTCCCCGCATCAGGTGACGCAACTTCTTTTCTTCTTTCATACTTGTATCGGCCCGTCGAAACAGGCGCGTCATATCTTCCACATAGGTCGTGACAGTTTCGTTGGGCATCAGGATGCGGGCCTGGATCGCTCGCTCCGCTCGTTCGTGGCGATGAGCACTTCTGTAAGTGTCCAACAGCCGGCGGCGGAATTCGGGCCACGATGTCATCTGTTCCTCGTGATTCATGTACCAGGTACGTGCTCCATCTTCCAAATAGAAGTACACACGCCGTAGTTTGGCCGCGTCGTTCCAGTCGTTCAAAGCAGCCACGCGTTCGAAGTCAACCAACCAGTCCTCGACGTCTTCGAGCTCGGTGCCATGAAATGGTGTCGGAACCTGTGGACTTTCGAGGGTGTACCGAGTCACCGGGGGGTTTCCCGTTCCTGTTAAAGTGGTTTGAACGGACGTACTCATCATACTGGTGTGAATTGTAGGGTCAGCTTCGGGTGGCAATCCCCTGATCCTGCGGCTTGTCCGATGAACGGGAGTGTGGACTCGCACTAGGCTTGTGGAGCCGCTTCCAGGAGGGGTCTTAAACATCCGTGATTGGCTACCCAGCACCTCCACCAATTGTCACGTCGCTCCAGGGGGTGTCGTCAAGGTTTATTGATGTTCGAGCAACAGGGCTCTAATTAAGCGCGTCGGTTAGGCTTGTTTTCCAGAGTGGGGGTCCAAGCGCACTTCTTTCTTCTCTATGGTGTGAGCCTTCACCTTGGCATACGACCCACTACTAGAAGTAGGTGGCAATACGCACACGCAACGGCACAAAGATCTCTTTTTTAAGGCTCCAACATAATCTCTTTGCTAAATTCGATAATGCTTGAGGCTTGTGTGGTTGTATTTATCATTCAGGTGCACGTTAAAGAACTCAACATAGAGGAAATTCCCAAAGCCTTCCACTATGGCGTCTTTCATAAACATATCAGTGAAATAACTTCCTCGAACAGAAATCCTTGACAATCGCAGTTGATTCTTGAGCCATACATTGAAGATTCCCTGCTACTGGCCGGTCTGGAAAGTGTGAAAAAGAGTCACGCAGAACGGTCGGCGCTAATTTTGAAAAGTTTCGCCGGATTTTTCTAGTTAATTGTATAAATAATCATGGATCAAAATGACATGCCATCTGGCTTTGTTTACAAGCCCATACAAAAGCATGTCGGGCTAGAAACAATGTCGCTACTTGAGCTGCAAACATCACGAGAGAGTTTTGCCAACAGCGCTTTTTTTCTTCAGGCGCAATGAAAATATATTAGCTCTAATAAGAACGTTTTCTGTTTCTCTGAAATTGTATTGTTCCCTGCGTCTCTGGCGGACCTTATTGCATATGAAAATGTTTCACATTTTTTCATCGCCACTGAAGATTGCTTCTGGGATCGTGTGGGCTCGGGGTTGTTTTTTTTTCTTTATAGACGACTTTCCAAAACTGTATCACTAAATGCCCTTGCATGTTTCTAACTTTCGTGTTTTCATTTTGAACAATTATTATTTTCATTGACATCCTTATTACTATTGCTATTGCTCCTGCCATTGCGAGTGCTATTCACTCCTACTCGTGAAAAATAGTGACGATCCCTATAATGCTATTACTTTCAGCTTTTTGAAGGACTTATTTCAATAAACACGAAATGTGGTACCTTGAACAAAAATGTGCAAAATTTATTATTTTCAAGGGCACTGGCTGCCGGCATGTGGATTAGAAGTAAACGTTCCCAAAACTATTTTTCTTGAAAAAAAAAACAGATTACGTTGTCTGTCACTTCGTATGCCAGTTAGTGAAGGATCATATGGCCGAGCCTTCTGAACGCGATGCACAATGTCACATGCGTGCAAAATGGAATATTTATCAATTTACTCCTGTCTTGAAATACCAGAAAGAGTTGTCATATATGCTTCCTATCGTGTCTATTGCATTGGTACCACCACGAAGTGCGACAGTGGAAATGAACCTGAGCATTATTTGAGTGTGCTAGCCTTTTTTTTTTATTGAACGGCGGCGAGTTAGTATGGAACGAGATTGCAGCGATAGGTAGAAGCACAGCCTCCTCCCTATGCACAGGCCGCGAAAAAATCGAGCGTGTGCCTCAAGATTGGCGGCAGGTAGATATGATCGGGACAATAAAGAGAAACAATGAAGACTTAGATTAACAAACTGTGGTGTGAGAACTCTTATGCTAAAAGTTTCACTGCCATAATTTCATTAAAAATGAATAAAAATCAAGGTCGAAATTTCGATGTTGATATTCGTGCTTAAACACTTTTTAGGGGTGCAACAGCCAATCTAGAATTTGGAGCAATTTTTGGAGCAGCAAAATGTTTTTTCGGAGCACTAAAACTCAAATTCGGAGCAGGTTACAAGCGAAAAAGATTCAGTTTTTACCACGAAAGACCGAATTTTAAGCAGCTTGAGAGAGAAGGCTTAGATTTAAAAAAACTTCATATATATGTGCAAGCCATTACACATTCCCTAAATCATGCACAGTGAATTTAAGCACTGCTATTTTAACAAAGTAGTATTTTCTTTAATCACCACACTCAGCAAACAATGATGAAGTCCACATGAAAAGTCACCACGCCTGTCAAATTTTCTGAGAATTCAAATGTGGATTTCCCAAGATTGTGACCATAAGATTCGTAAAACTGAAAAAAAACTGACTTTTTACAGCTGCAGAGATGTCATATTATACTCCAAGTAGTTTTGCCAGTAACTTTTTTAGACATCAGCGAGCATATTATTTCTCAGAAATATGTGGCATATATATACATCAGTCATTGAACAAACTGTGCAGTGTCTAGGGACTACAACTATAAGCCCCTTCTAAATATTATAGCTATAAGTTCTTCTAGATAATATAACGCTTCTCCGAAGGCCACCCATTTACTATAATGAAGGTGGCCTAAGTGGTGCTTCTGCACTGGTTATAAGAAAAGCAACAACCCCCTTCTCCCTCTATTTTTTTTTCATGAAAGGGTTAGGTTCAGGACACAACTTTTTGACTTGCTTGTAAGGTGCGTTTGACTAGATAAAGTAATATTGGCACGCACCAGTTGGCCTCTCAATGGCACCGGATGTCTATCGCATGTGGCGTTGCTATGGCAACTGACGTGGTCACGGCATGAACTAAAGCTTGTAGTGTGCAAGCTCGATATGCTGAGAGTTTGTACACTTCCAGATTTAGTTCCTAATGATTCCTAACATGCCATGGCCGCACTTGCTGACAAACAATTTCATATTTCCAGCGAAGTGTTGCTGGCTACGGCAACGCATCTTTGTGTTGTAGTTGCGTCGTCCCGCTGGTCAATATCTGCTGCGGTCAGCAGACCGACACGCACGCGGCGTTGTTACTTCATCTGGTCGATCAAGTTTTACGAGTGTCTTGACCTAATAAGCAGCTATCTTACAATGCGGTTTAGGGTTAGGGTCTGTTTGCATAGATTGATGATGCAAACTACAAGTGGCTAAAGTGGTCTGCATTAAAAAAAGACATTTTTTAGTCAGTCGGGCATTTTGGCGCAGCGTGGCGCGATTTCGGCAAATTTCATGGTTTCCGCACAGCTCGGTGCACAAATGAGGAATTTCATCAAATTGGCGCAACCAGCACAGCTGTTGCACTCCTGCATTTGCGCATCACGTGGCGAATTTCATAACGTCTTTTTCGTATTTTAACGACATTGGCTCAATGAAATTTTCCAACCATCGTGTCCTACGTCTAGCACCCACTGAACACAATGTACTTCATTTTTATCGAGTAGAAGCTATGTGGGACTCCCCCAGTAGACGCCTTCAATATTTCGTACGTCACTGTGTTTGGCATGGCAATCTCAGTGTAATCTCCACACAAACTTTCTTCTTGCATGTTTTGTTCGTTGCCTTGCAACATTTCGTGGCAAGAGAGGTGTTTTTAGGATAGTGAAAATACAGTTACTAATATGCAAAAAATTGTTTTGCTCTTTAGTGTCTTTTTAAAGAGAATGAAAGCGTACTTCGCTTTAGTGCAGAACTGCAGCAGAAATCAAACCTTGAGTTTTTAGACCTAAGGCTAACGCCTTACTCAAACTGGGGTGAGACGGCTGAAACTGAGTTGCGAGCAATTTGGAGCAGCGAAATTTCAATTTTGAAGCAATTAGCAGCCTTTACTAAATTAACCTGGAAGCCTAAAAATATTAGTGTTTAGCAATGTGGGGGCACCAGTGCATATTTTAATTAGCTTATAATACACTTTCCACTGAAACAGATTTTGAAGAAAATTTTTTAACAGATTATCGCTAGGTATGAACTGCACTACTTTTTTACAGACCACACACGTGACACATATAATCCTCGTAACACGTAAAATAATACCTAAAAAAGGTTTTGTTGAAAGCTAGGCTTTGCGGAAATATTAAAAAAACACACATCACACTCAAATAGAAATTCAAAAATGTGATTGCACAAGAATCGTAGTCACGTAACAGTGGTTGTTCGCTTAAAAAAAACCTGACATCATAGTGTCAAGAGCTTTTAACAAACAAAAGCATGCTGCACTGCCGTTCGCGACCACCTCACGCAGGACCAACTCTAAATGTTCAACGCGAGAGCCATGAAATCTCACCGCATAGACTATCTCGTAAAGCACGTGCATATGGCACTAAGTGATAAGCGAGTGATACTGGCAACGCCTCTTTCCATGAGCAACCACGTGCCATTATTATAGCACAGGTTGGCCAGTTTTATGTTTTTTCAGTATCTATAGGTCATCACCGTCGATGAAGAACTCCCAATAATACATCGACTTGCGATTGCTGCTCATGGTGCTCCGTGAATCGCGTGAAGTGCTCGCGCACCACAGGTGAAAAAAATCCCTGTCCACGCGAACAAAGCGCTGATCATAGAGAGGCAGGTTTTATTGCGAAAAAAAGAAGAAAAGAAAGAAAACGAAGTTCAACGGCCGCCGACCAAAACACTGATTGAGATAAGCCAAAAGATTGTGTAGCCCAGGGCCGGCACGCATGCAGTGACAGCTCTTTAAGCACTTGTTACGAGTTTCGATTACAAAACAAAGCAGTGGCAAATCGCCAATAATTAAAACTGTGCCAAGTGATTGCCGATGCGTAATGAGTCACATATAAAGTGCCAAGATGCCCGTTAATATGGTTTACAATAGTTCGAACACTCGTTTTGTCACCGCGGCTTCACATGTAACCAAGTGTTTCTCTTTACCTGCAGACACTGATGTGCGGATTTCATTTGCGATGGCTTTTTCAAATGCAAAATACAATGAGAACTCGCCTGTCTAATTAAATTAGTAGGTAATGGGTGTAAACCGGAAATAGATTGCACACATTCTGCCGCTGACGGAACCCATTTCGAGAACCCATGTGCACGTGCCAGAGCATCCGGGAGACGCGTCGGTTGCAGGAAAAAAATTACTCCACGTTTACAGTTACTCGCTCACATCAAACACGTTCTCGTAGGTGACCGCATGCGGCAGCGTCAACATGAAAGCCACAATGCTTGGAGGAACCCGCTATGCATGACAGAAAACCGGAGAGACAACCCCGCTATGCTCGCCACCCAACTCGGTGGTTTTCGCTAGCCGAGAGTGGCGCTAAAACATACAGCCTCGCTAGTAGAAGCAGCACACTCGATGCACGGCAGCACATTTTTGTGGGGTCATGCATATTTGCTAAAGTTTAAAGATTATGGAGGCACCATGGGAGCTTTCGTCACCAGAAAGATGTAAAGTGAAAAAAGAAAACGACTGGGTGCGTCTTATTAGCCAAACTCACCATTTTTCCCCACTGAAGTTCAGGTCAGCATCAAAATTCCAGCTTTCGAGGCTGTTTCGGAGCAGTTCGGTGCAATATTCTTGATTGCTATGCTTTTAGAGCAGCTTGGCACAAAAAGAGGAAATGTATCGAAAATGCGCAATGTGAGAAGCTGTCTCAATCCTTATTAATGCATGTGTGTTGGCAGTACAGGCCCAAGTCACAACATCCTCTTTTGCCTTTGTCACAAAACGAGCGCTCAAAAAAGGCGCGCTACCAAACTCTCACGACGAAGCACCAGAGAGAAGTTCAAAGTCAACGTTAAAAAAAGAAATCAAGCATCCAAAGACTCCCAGGGCGCGCGTCTCTCACCTCTCGGAAGCGTAGGTTGGCCGAAAAACCTACTCACATCGCGGCCGAGCAAGCCCTGGAAATTTCTCGATGGAAAGGGCCGTGGTGATGCCAGGTTGCGTCATCCATCGCGGACGGCCGTCGAACCGTATCGCGCTTTCCCCCAGCCTTCGCTGCGCATCGCGCCGACGAAATGATGAGAATTTTCTAGAATCTCGCGCGGAAGGTATTTAACCGAGCTGCTGAGACAGGAGATCTGGAGAAGAAGGAAGTTAGCCCCAGTGTGCGTGGGGTTATTCCACCGCGTCTGTCGGTGAAGGTTTCGTTCTTAGTGACAAAGCAGGAGAAGAAGAAGAGATAGAGAGAGAGAGAGATAAAGATACAAGGAAAGGCAGGGAGGTTAACCAGACGCACATCCGGTTTGCTACCCTGCCGAGAAGAAGAAAGTATGCGCCAGAGTGCGTAGGGTGTTCCGCCTTGTGGGCGAAGCCTTTTGTCTTCCGTGACAAAGGAGAAGAAGAAGATGATTTCCACCTCAGGGGTGAAGACTCGAGCTACAGGCAAGAGTGTGTGTCTACCGCTATCGGACGAAGACGCGTGGCAACAGCTGCGTGTGTGAAGCCGACGTGTTTCCGGCGAAGAAGTTTGGAGCCTGGAGAGCGGCCCATTGAAGACACGACGTTGCCTGGAAGAGAAACTTCGGCGGCAGCGGAACGACAACAACGCTGGACTTTGAAGTGATTCTCGGAAGAGTATCATCCAGTCTTTTGTTTCAAGGACTTTTAACTGAATAAGTTTCCTAACTCTTTAGTCTTTAAATGTCTTGGTTGTTCGATTCATGCGACTGCATCGTAGTGCGTATTGTTGTCTGGGTCCGTTGTTTCGAGTGTGGCTGAATGTACTGTGTAGTACGTTGTTTGATTGGTGACATATTGTATTCAACTATTGTCGAGTGTGCACACATGTGTATCGTTTTGATCTGCCATAATAGAGAATATAATTTTGTTTTGTTTATCAACTCTCGGCTCTGACTTGTTCTTTGCGCTTCAGCCGGCGTCCGCTGGCGCGCCAAATAGGACCACTTCTAAATTTTCCATGCTTTCGTGGTGCGGTTCGTGGGGCCAATACTTCGGCCCTTGGAATTGTCCCGGCGATCGCCTCCCGAATTAACGGGACATGTGACAATTAATCTGGCGTCCACGACAAGGACCTTTTGGTGCACAGTGTGTCGAAAGTAGTGAGAAAGAGCCTAGAGTTGTTGATAGTGCTATCGGAACGATTTTATGTGTTGCTCAGTGTTCTCGTTAACGAGTGCAGGAGAGTGTTCCGATATACTGATTTAGGCAGATATTTTTTGCACGCGGCAATATTTTAATTGCAAGAAACAATGGATCTCGAAAAGTTAGTAGCTCTTGGTGAGAAGATGGGTCTTTCTGGCGCCGAACTATGGAAGTGGGTCACCAAGAAGAAAAAAGAATAAAAAGAGAGGGCAAAAGAAGAAAAGGCACCTGAGCTGGAAAAAGAAAGGTTGGCGGTCAAAAGAGCCAAAGCGGAAAAAGAAGCTGAGTTAGAAAAAGATAAGTTGGCAGCTGAGAGAGCCAAGAAAGAAAAAGCAGCTGAGTTAGAAAAAGAGAGGTTGGCAGCTGAAAGAGCCAAGGAAGAAAAAAACAGCTGAGTTGGAACGAGAGAGGTTGGCAGCTGAGAGGGCCAAGGAAGAAAGAGAGCCGCAATTCAAGTTGGAGTCGTAGAGAGAAAAGCTGGCAGCTGAAAGGGCGAAGGAAGAAAGAGAGGTAAAGGAGTGACCGCTGAAAGAAAAAAAGAGCAGCAATTGAAGTTGTAGCTGGAGAGAGTAAAGCTGGCCGCTGAGAGGGCAAGAGAAGAAAGAGAGGCAAAGGAGCGACAGCTGAAAGAAAGAGAGGACAGGGAACGGCAGCGGCAGCACGACATGGAACTCGAGTGGCTCCGTTTGCAACAGCGAAGTGAAACTCCCGTCCAAGCTAGAGTTGAAAACAGCGAACGGGAGGACCACGGCTTCCGCTTGAACCCAAGCAAGCTGCTCGTAGCGTTCGATAAAAGGAAGGACGACCTTGACGCGTACTTTAACCAATTTGAGACGATTGTGAGGAGCCAGAATTGGCCGGAACATCAATGGGCAACTGCTTTGAGTACTTGCTTGAGTAGTGAAGCACTCAGTGTGTACGGTAGGCTGACGCTGACCGATGCAGCCAACTATGCAAAGGTGAAAGCTGCTTTGCTGAAGCGATTTAGATTTACCGTGGAAGGATTCCGGGACAGATTTCTGACAGGAAAGCCAGCTGATGGGGAGACGGCTAAGCAGTATGCCGCCCGACTTAGCCATTATTTCGACAGATGAATTGAACTTTCAGGGACAGCGCAGGAGTACGATGAGCTTAGAGAGCTTAGAGAGCAATTTCTCACCAGTTGCCAACCAAGCCTGTCGCTGTACTTGAAAGAGAGGAAGGCTGAATCACTTGAAGGCATGCTTGAATTGGCCGACCAATTTTTGGAAGCGCAAGGTGGCACAAATTTGGCCAAAGTCAAGAAAGAGTGTCCCGAAGATTCATAAATTCGGCACCGGAACGAAAGAAGCGTGCACCGGAGAGTGTTCCACGATGTTTTCTGTGTAACCGAGTGGGTCACCGCGCTAACAACTGTCGAACCAACTTCACGAGCCCTACGGTTGTAAAATGTTTTAAGTGTGGTCAGACTGAGCACAAAGCAGACGCTTGTCGTAACGGAGTGAGTCAAAATAACCAGGTATCCTGTGTGCTAGCAACACCGAAATCCGAAGGTGATGCCGTCACCGACGGATTTGTATAGTAGAAAATTGGGGAGAAACTTCCTATTGTGGGTGCTGTAATGACAAAACAGCCAACCGGTGTTACGAAGGGAATGCTGCCTGGAAAAGTTGCGGGCAAGAAGATTACGGTATTAAGAGACACCGGTAGCTCCACGGTTATCGTGCGGAGAAATTTGGTACGAGAAAGTGAGTTAACAGGCAAAACGAAACCAGTTTGGGTAATTGATAGTACGGTTCGGATGCTTCCCGAAGCAGAAATTGAGGTCGAAACCCCGTACTTCAGCGGGAACGTTACCGCTCTATGCATGACGACCTCCCTGTACGACCTCGTCATCGGAAACATCGACGGGGCGCGAGGGCCGAATGATGCAGAGCAATTGGGAGAAAACCCAAAGATAGAGCCCTCGCCATCCCAGCGACCGTGAGATACAGTAGAGGAGCATCCCGTGGCGGATATCACTCGAGCCCAAGGTGAAGCCACGGTGCAAGAGACAGTGATTAAGAAGATGATCGTGTTGAAGGAGTTCACGTGCTGGGCAGCTGGACTTACGTCCGCACGACCTCAACCGACCGACAGTGTAAAGGTGACGGAGTCGGCCAGCCAGGCCAAATGTCTTGACATGAACAAGTGGGTGAGAGGATCGGTTGAACGTTATGACCCGTTAACGGTGTCGAAAGGGACAACGATGGCTGAGATGCCGCCTCAGATACCGTCGTTGGAAAGGGCTCATCGGAACAGAAACAAGAACAATAAGAAGACATCGAGAGAGCACCGCAAGAAAGGGCGCAAGCACAGCTTGAAGTACTCAGGATAGGTGCTGAGGTCAAATCGGAATGCGTTTGGCTGTGTTGAGCCTCCATGTGTTGTGTTTTGTTACCCTGTGTCACAACTGTATGTCGAGCGAATCAAAATGTTTGTTACGGTGATGTGATGTATAGTATTGTACAATTGTTGTAATGACAGACCTTTGTACATTTGTATTGCTTGAAGTATGAGATGGAGTGTTGTATTCATGCACCTGTGGCTATAATCTATGTGTTGTGAGATTGAATGAGATTGAATTGCGATGTACAATTGTATTGTAAATGTACAATTGAGTGATCTATTGTGAATGTGACGTGTCATGAGTGACTGACTATGTTTAAGTCTTTGAGGGTGTGGGGACTGTTCGCGCTCGTTTGTGTTGTTTTGAATATTATGAGATAATATTCTTAAAAAGGAGGGCAATGTCACAAAACGAGCGCTCAAAAAAGGGCGTGCCGCCAAATTCTCGCGATGAAGCGCCGGAGAGACGCCTCAAAGTCAACGGTAGAAAAGAAAACAAGCATCCAAAGATTCCCCGGGCGCGCGTCCCTATACTCTCGGAAGCGTAGGTTCACCGACGAACCTCCTCACATCGCGGCCGAGCAAGCCCTGGAAATTTCTTGATGGAAAGGAGCGTGGTGATGTCGGGTTGCGTCATCCGTCGAGGACGACCGTCGAACCGTCTCGTGCTTTTCCCCAGCCTTCGCTGCGCACCGCGCCGACGAAATGATGAGAATTTTCTAGAATCTTGCGTGGAAGGTATTTAACCGAGCAGCAGAGATGGGAGATCAGGAGAAGAAGGAAGTTAGCGCCATGCGTGGGGTTATTCCGCCGCGTCTGTCGGTGAAGGTTTGTCCTTAGTGACAAAGCAGGAGAAGAAGAAAGTACGCGCCAGAGTGCGTAGGGTGTTCCGCCTTGTGGGCGAAGCCTTTTGTCTTCCGTGACAAAGGAGGAGAAGAAGAGAATTTCCACCTGAGGGGTGAAGACTCGAGCTACAGGCAAGAGTGTGTGCCTACCGCTATCGAGCGAAGACGCGTGGCAACAGCTGCGTTTGTGAAGCCGACGTGTTTCCGGCAAAGAAGTTTGGAGCCTGGAGAGCGGCCAATTGAAGACGCGAGATTTCCTGGAAGAGAAATTTCGGGGGCAGCGGAACGACAACAACGCTGGACTTTGAGTGAGTGATTCTCGGAAGAGTATTCTCCAGACTTTTGTTCCAAGGACTTTAGAATGAATAAGTTTCCTAACTCTTTAGTTTTTAAGTGTCTTGGTTGTTCGATGCATGCGACTGCATTGTAGTGCACATTGTTGTTTGAGTCCGTTGTTTCGAGTATGGCTGAATATACTATGTAGTACGTTGTTTGATTGGTGACATATTGTATTCAACTATTGTCGAGTGTGCATACTTGTGTATCGTTTTGATTTGCCATAATTGAGAATGTAATTTTGTTTTGTTTATCAACTCTCGGCTTTGGCTTGTTCTTTGGACCACAGGCGGCGTTCGCTGGCGCGCCAAATAGGACCACTTCTATATTGGCCACGCTTTCGTGGTGCGGTTCGGGGGGCCGATACTTTGGCCCTTGGAATTAGCCCGGCGATCGCTTCCCGAATGAACAAGAAATGTGACAGCCTTACACATTGGCCTATTCCAAAGTGATCAAAAATGGATTGGCTGCATCTTTGGAACAGGAGGCTGTGTGCACGTCATGTGTGCACAAGGTATTGAGCAGTGCTTATGCTTAGATCTAGAGGTTTCCAACAGCGGGGTTTCCAGATTATGTGGTCACTAGATCCTGCGAAAAGGTGGCTACATGGATCAAACATTTCAGCAAATGCGAAGTCTGTGAGAAAAATCATAAAAGCCGCTTTAGCCTGCTGCTCTACGTTCAAGCTCTTTATTGATACAAACTTTTATTAGTACATGAAAATACACAACACTTGTTAGACTTGTTCACAAGATGGCGCACAATTAAGAGCGCCGCATCCAGATATGATGCGGCAGTGGTATGTACGGCTCTCAAGAAGCTGGGCAACACCCTCACACTTGTTAAGATCGGGGCCAAAGGCAAATACAAAAATAAAGGTGAATATGGTCAAAAACATCGAAGCTCCTCCATTCCTTGTGTCATAGGAGTAGTGTAACACTCTTATACTAGTGAGGCATTCGGAGTAGAGATTCTGCTGTCATGTGCCAACAGTTATATTGGTTAGACTGGTAGTTGCATGTTAGATGACGGGGGCACCAGAAGAAAGGCGGAAAGAATATCCGAATATTAAGCTTGTTTTTTGCTTATTGAATACAGTGACACTGAAAGCTACTGTTTAACAACATAAGGGGTGCAACAGCCGAAATACCATTTGGAGCATTTTCAGGAGCAGCAAAATATTACTTTTGGAGCACTAAAATGTAAATTTCGAGCAGGTTGCAGAGAAAAAAATTTGCGATTTTCATCACCAGATACAAAATTTTTAGCAGTATAAGAAAAGGCTTACATTTAGAAACAAAATATGTATAAACCATTCGACATCACCTAAATTGTGCAGTGTAAACACGAACAGTGCTATTTCAATGAAAGTGTTATCTTGAACCACCCCACTGAGCCAACAATGATAAAGTCCATATTAGCGTTTGCTGTGCCTGTAAAATCATTTGACAGACTCTGCGAATTTAAATATAAATCAGAGAAGCTTGCGACCATGAAATTTGTGAGATTCCGTACACCGAAGAGCACAGGTGGTGAAAAAAGAAACTAGTGGACAATTTAGTTTGTTTTTTAGAGAAGAAATGTCATACACTGCTCGAAATTATTTCCAGTAGCATATTTAGACATCAGTGATTACACTGATACTCATAGTTAGGCAGCGTACAAATCCATGAGTAAATGAACTATATGTGCAGTGTCCCGTGACTATGAATAACAGCCTCTTTCAAATCTCAATACGCTTTTTTGCAAAGTACTGGTGTAAAATGGCAAAGGTGGCCTACTCGGGATTCCCTGCAAGGGTTAGAATTCCAAGCCAAGAATTTTTCTAATCACTACACCTGCCCTTCCCCAACTTTCCACCTTTTTTTTTCACCGTGGGGCTAGGTATCGCTTCGGCTCTCCCTTGAAGGCGCGTTTGACCAGGTAAAGTAACAATGGCATTCACCCGTTGACCTAGCGACAGTACCGCAGATGTCCATCGCCAGTACCATGGCCGGAACGGCGCAACTTCAAGACAAAGAAAAGAATGGGGTGCTCAGAGCTTTCAATGAAATAGGGCATGTCCAGTTTCTTTGTTTTTTGAAGCTTTATTCACAAACTGTGTGATATTTCACAGCAGCTCTTGGAAGATGAATCAGTTTTCGAAGATTACCAAGTTTTCGCCTGTAGATCAAAACAGCATTGAGAAGAAGTGACAGTGGCTATGGGCCCATCCTACAGACGTAATCTATAAGCTAAGAACCCTGTTAGCTGAGCTCGCAGAAGGCAGAGGCGTTGCGAGAAATTTTTTTCGAAGCGGGCGCCACCTTAATTAGAATGGATCCCAGCTAGGCAAGTAGATGTGGTAGACCGTTATTTTCTGCGCCCCTATATACCATAGGAAAATATTGGGAAGGCAGAGGCACAGGCCTGGTGTGCCACCCCCTGGCTACTCTACTGATGAATGGAAACCAGTGTGGTCGAGTACACACATAGAGAAGGAGAGCCGGGGAGGAGGGTGGGAGTGGCACAGGCTACTGTTAGGTTACCTTGGCGAGAGAAGGGGCTCCAACTGGAGCGGAACATGTATGATGTAAGAAAGAAGGTTTCGTTCAACGTGCTGGCCGAACAGACAGAAGCAACTGACAACAAAGCAGAGTGGAATAAGGTGAAAGTACCAAAATAAAGGTAAAAGAATTGTACTTCCGGGCTATATCTAGACTCTCTGACGATTCGGACAACAACGGGGCACATTTTTGAGTTTAATGACAATGACAGTAACTTCCCCTAGATATACACACCTACAATCTATTTTGAAATACACATAATTGGACTGTTCGCACAATCGTTTTTAGTTGTGAGCGTGGTTCCCATGCGGAAACTTAGACGTTCCGCTTTTATGCGAGCATTCATTCATGGTCAGTGCTAATGTTAACCCCATAGTTAAATAACAACCACAACACAAAAAGAGAGGGGTGACAGTGGCACTGCAAGCTGCCGTGAGAGTACCCTCACGTATGTAGCGCGCTATGGTATGCCGCCGGTAGCTTTTGCTGTCTTTCCGGATTGTGTAGTCTGCAGATGTCTGCACACATTAAGCTAGAGCAAAAGAACGCTGTTCGAAAATGAAGACACTGGAAAGTCACGGTAAAATCACACATGCAACTGCCAGCTTTCTTTTGCCAGTGCGATGCGAGATCACGTGACGCAGCTCTGCTCGCCACAGCGATTGCAGCACTCGCGCCTCCGGTGGTGGGCCTCACGCCCAATGTGAAAGGGAAACTGCGTGACCGACCCTTGGTACACTGAACGGTGCAGCAAAAAATAGAGGAACACAAGAGTGGTCGGTGCAGGGTGAATCAGTGGTCGAAAAGACAGTGACAAGAGACTTTTCGAAAACAGTCAACCATAGTGTCTTGGCTCTCTAACCCATTTGTAAGTAGTGTAAATAAACGTCTCGGATAATATAGAAACAAAATGCCCGAGAATCGCTGAAATAAACTCTTTTATAACATACTCTGTCCTATCATGCAAAATTTGGTTCATGTCAAACATTTGTTGGCAAAAAATTACAGCTTACTCAAATTCACTTATACATACTTCGCGCCAGCGGCTCATTCTGACCCACCAAAATTTTCTTAAACCAGACTCGCTCGGCCTCATGCTCGCTAAAATATTACTCACCCTTACTCACGCAAGCACATGGCGTATTTGAGTATGAGCGAGTCTCAACTAAGTCAACTCATAAGTGAGTTGCTGTTCCAAGGTGTCAAGTTAAGGAGACGTTCACAGATCACCCAAACTGTATAGGCTAGATTAAATCGATTGATCAGATAGATACTACACAGACTGACTGACAGACAGATATAGTTAAGGTGATTTTAGTTCACTGAAAAAAGGCTCTGCTTTAAAGAGCAGGTGACTGCCAGGAGCTCAGCCCTTAAGGAAAGGGTCAATCTGAGACTTCAGTTTTTCTGGTTTCTATGAATAGAAAACACTTACGAGACATTTTGAGACTTGTCATTCTGTACTAGCACTGGTGTCCAAGCGGTGGCCGACACACTGCCGTAAAGAAGCCTTGGAATGCAAACCACAGGTCAACAGCACGAGGAAAAAGGAATTTCTTGTTATCATGGCAGGACAACCACACTAGCTAGGCTAAAAAAAGAAATAATGGGAAAACTGATGTGTTTTTGAGACACCCGACTTCATTGTAAAGACCCTGTGTAGAATCTGCTGCCATCTAGCAGACAACGAGCGCATTTCTGCAACGTTGAAGGCTGGGCGCACTCCACCTGTGGAGGCACGGAATGTCCCTATTAACGCGTGGTGGCAGATAGGGGCGGCAGTGCCAACGAATTTTTGTGTGACATGTTGCTGAGACTGAGGAAACTGGGATTCTAAAAACATTTTGCAGGAAATCAACCTCTATATTATTTGACTTTCTCGTGGCTGACGCGAAGGGCCAGATCTGTTGCTCATTTTGCTGCTTACGATTAAATGCCTGTTTATAGTCTCCGTTCTATCCAGATGTGGGACAGCACAGGCACTCATCACAGCACGTTCTTTCATACCATGCCAGATTGAAAGAGTTTCTGCACCATGTGAATGCAGGCACACACAATCCGGCCTTCTGCAGGAGCTTCAAAGCTGCATCACGGCTACTCACGCTTGCCTCTGCTGCTGTTTACAGCATTAATTGGTCGATTACATTGCGATAACAATTCCATATTAGCCACGTAGCTTCTGCATATCATCGAATCTCATCTATTGGACTGGTTTGGCTCGAACATGTTGCTTATTGTTATTTGTTTATTGTGGAGTTTAATAAGGTGACATTGGGTGATGTGGTTCGCACACGTGTTGCTTCACAATGTGCACTTTTCAAGCATTCCATGTGCTCTTTCAGAGGGGGCGGCCAATTTCATAAGGGCAAATTGAATGCTGTGACCCTCCTCCTGTTATTATTTCTTATACCGAAAAAAGAGAAAATATGTTATTAAAAGTAGTGATCCTTCTTCATAAAAAGTCTTGTATCGACCTTTTCGTGCCGTAAAATGTTATCTGATGTCTCAAGTGTGTAAACACGGTTCAAAACTGAAAAAAAATTCTGTTCTGGGTAATCTGTTACCCTTAACTGTGGGTGCGCTCCCACGGTTTACGCACAAAGGTGGTTTCGCAAATGTTCAGTAGGCGATACACAACTGCCCTGCTGCAAACGGCGTGAAATTGTAAGGTGCAAATAAGCCCTGAAAGAGATGACTTGAAGCCAATTATTTTACACCTACTGTGCTGTTTACGAGCACATGCCCCCCCCCCCCCCTAAAAGGTTATTCAATGAAATACCAGCTAATCAGCACCTACTTTATGAATACGCTTTTCATTTTTCTTTTTTACGCACAGAAGACTAAAATTAAAAAAAATTACTTGAGTGTTAATGCTATATATGGCGTACATTGATGACCTAAGCAGCAAAGCATTGTTTATTTGAAATATAAAGAAAGAGTAAAAAGTTTTATTTCAAGTTAGGTGTACGATAAATCGAAGGGGCTATATTTTAAGCATTCTATCTAGAACAGGGCAGACACGAAAGAAAAGAATGAAATGGAGCCACACTAGTCTGGTCAAGGCTATTTTCATGGTCAAGACATGGGAATAGCCATGGAAGGTGCATGGAATGGGTCGAGGCCACATTGCGTCACTAACATATAAAAAACGGCATCCGAACAACATGGGTTCAATTGAAATGAAGCGCTTGAGCCCTAAGAATCAAATTACCCTGTTTTGCATCCCACTTACCATAATTCTGCTGCGAAAGTTACAACGAAATGACTTCCTTGAATTGCAACACCACCTAGCATCTACACAAGACACAAATAAATGGCTCAATTCATCCCAGTCTGCAATCTCAAGCTTCGAAAAACAACACGCGTTAATATTGATGATGCGCTGTATTCGTTTTATATTTTTACATGTGCTGAAAGCATTTCCGAATTCTCTCAGCTTGCCTACAAGCTTTTCGACCTCTCTGGACAGTTATTTCGATCTCCTCCCATTCTAAATAAAACGCTTAAAAATTAACCCCCATGTCAACAAAGGCCATTTCTAATAAATTACGGTTTGCAATTGTCTAACCGAGCTTCCTTAGCCCTCAGCTGTGTCTTGCTATAGTTTCTTTTATGCCACTCTGCACTTGATGAATAGCAAATACCTAAAGCAATCCTTATTTGAAAATCCGGCGACTGCTACAGTCCATTTAAAGGGCCCCTAAAATACATCCTTAAATGTTTTTTCGAACATTTGAAGTATACACGTGCATCATATGGAAAATTCTGCATGATCAATGATTCTCCACGTGGCAGCGCCACAAACCGCCAGTGCTCCCTAAATTCCAAGAAACAATCTAGCAATGCCCTTCGGGCTGGCACGTGACATCAAGAAGTTCAATCTGGCGTGCAGAATAAATATGCTGCAATTGGTCAAGCAAGCACCTATGACCTCCTGTTAGCCTCCAAGAAGCTGTCCACGCCACTCGTCGTTTGTCGTGATGCCCGTATGCATGCACGTGCTTGCAAATCAGGTACTATGGTCAGTAAGAAAGGGTTCATAACGACACTATTCGTATAAGCACCGAATGGCACAGCAACAGCGATTTGCCAACAAGCACATAGTTGACAGAGGGTGGAGTCGCGGCAACCGTGACAAGACAGTGTTTGGAGCAGTATGTCATCGATGATGTATGCCGCGTAATACTGGGAGAGTTGCTCGGCAAGAGGGCAAAGTGGCTTCGGGAGAGGTACCAATGGAGGGTAGTGAAAAGAAGAATGAAAGGAGTGATTACTGTGCTTAAATAATCAAACGGATTTAACTCCTCTATTACAGCACCGTTTCAAACATTTTAACGGCTTTATGGTGGTTGTGCACTTGTGCACAACTTCACCACATTTGAATTTCCACCTCTGGGTGGTTAAATATTACATCTGATTTCTGTTTGCATGCATTATAGTACATATTGCGTGCGAGCACTGTTCACGTATTCAAATTATCTTTGATGTATGGCTGTGAGAGTGGTGGCCTCGAAATCAAGCGCCAAATGTTCAGACCATTAAGCTATTTCTACTGATACACACTGTCAAACGTGGAACTTTGGTGCAGCATGGCATAATATACATTAATTTTATTAGGATGGTGCAGGAAACTTACTTTGGCACATTTGTGCGCAGAAGCAGCGTCACTCGATGAGGAATGGGGGGTGCTTACATTATTAAAACCACACGAAGCTAACAGACAAGGCAAACATAGGAATTCAAATTTCATATTGTGTTTCTGACTCTCCACGAGTGAATTTTCAAAACGAACTGAAAAATATTGTTTGGCTTGCAAAGCAAGAAAAAACGAAAAAGTAACTCAGACCTCTTTTAGTTGTCTGCCAAGCTAACCCCGCTAGTAGCAACATGATCACCACCGCAACATTCTTTGCTGCGAAGTAACTGACATAAATGATGATGCTACTTTTATTTACTCGTATTGATGTCACGAAGCTTTTAAACTTCACTGCTCATTACATCTAATGTAGCTGGCAAGTTACACAAGCCTTGTATAGCGTACTTACCTCCCACACAGAGAACTGCCTCTAGTTGCAATGGGCCACGGTCCACATAATGACCTCGCTGAACCCACGGCAGACTGCAGTAGTTGGCCTTGTTTTAAATGCATCGTAAAGATGCGGTTATGCCAAATGGTGAAACATGTGCTATGTGTATGCACCATTTATCTCACACTGCCGGTCCACTGCTCAAGTTTTACACCCAGGCACATAAAATTAGCATTGGTGACAGGCAGTCACTTTTCTGAAATATACGCGAGACATAGGAAGACGACATAGGCTCCCGTCATGCTGCGGTAAGCTTACACAAATAGCACATTAAAAGACTACCTGTACTCTACTATGAACCCTCGAATCGAACGAAAAAAGATCGATCACTCGGGTCGCACGTACGCGACTAGCGCCAACTGTTTGTCCTACTTAGTCGCCGAATACTCGCACACTACGGCCAGCAGTTAATTAAGCTGTACGTGACAGGTATGAGCAAGAAGGCCCTCGTACATACTAAGAGTAACTCATATCACAAATTTTATCTGGCTCGTCGCTGGCGTTGCTGAGGCAGCTGAAAGTTTCTTTTCTCTGCCCAGAACCCGGATGACAAAATTAGTGTTGCCAGGTCTTGGTATGGAAGCGTCGACGATATCGGGCAAAATCAACCGAAATGTGGCCCGGAAATTATTTATTCGCAACAAAACTAAAAACGATTTCAAGCCTCCTTAACACAATTGATATTTAGCACTCATAAAGGCAGCGATGATGTAGTCAACCAGCAAATGTCAAAATCTACTGTCGCTCAGCTTGGCGAGCTGGTATCATGACTGAGGTCGTGGTTGTCGCAAGAGACTGTGAAACATTTTTTTTAATAAAGTAGCATGCACTTGATAGCTATAATACAGCACCAGTTGTCTGTGTAACAAACAAAACAAGCGTACTACTTCTTACGACTGTGCTAAGCTTGCGTTCCGTGTCACACGGACACCTATCATAGCAGAGGGAATAAGATTGTCGTGATCGGCGCATCGCAATTTCCGACTCTCAGGCTGTGATATAGCTAACGGTTCACCCAATGTTTGCGATATTCTGCGCCAAACACAATCTGAGCGGTCTGATAACGATCAAAAGACACCGTTACAGAAAATCAGCAAAAAAAATCGGGCGATCCTCGCAAACTCGTGAAAACCGGCATCAGCTGATCCGATCGCAGCACATATTTCATTTCGTCATGCCGAAGTTCCGGATGGTATGCAGCTGCAGTAGTCTTGAGCTCGAGATGCGTGAAAAGCCACCGTTGTACGTCCGAGAATGACGCGTAAATGCCAAGTGAGAATGACGGCCTTAAAGAGGCGAAGAATCGCACACTTTTCGTCCTAAACAAACTAAGTGGAAGTATAAGGGGCTAGGCGTTGCCACAAGGTTGGGTTCAAACTGTACAATTCAATACAATTATACTGGTTCAGCCACGCCGTGGGTCCGACGCATCACCCAGAAATAAACACTGGCTACGCCCTTGAAGACGTGACCCAGCATGGTCACATGTGTGTGTACTTTTCATCTCGTATGCACCTCGCTCTGATTGCGACATACAGCAGACCGCGTGAACACAAAACGGCAGCTAGTAGAACACAATAACTAAGCGTATACACGTGCATGCTTTATTGGTAACAAATATGCAAAGCCATAACAGTTCACCATCACCTGTCTGCTAATAACTTAGTTTTACCAAATTTACATGTATACACTCTAGAAAAGTACCTGATTATGCTACCAGCGAGCGTATAAGCAAAAACTCGCAAAAATAACGAGGGCTATGGTAGAGAATGCACAACATGAGTGCTAAATTTTCACATTTTTGACAGCTTAACCGCTAAGGAAAGCTCTGTATCGGTGCGAAGCAACCAGTCAAATTATTTCTTGTGTTTTAAGGCATAGCAATCGTACCTGCTTCTTTTTGTTGCAACAATATTATAGCACACTAAATTATCACTGTTTCATATGTTAAACCATGGAGCCACCACAATAGTTTGGGATGGTTCTTTGAAAAATCGCTCTAGTCTCAGGGCTTTGATGACAGAGAAACAAAGAAGAAACTATTCTCCATATGGCAACTCAACCATGAAATTTATGTACAACATAAATTATATTAGAAGCACTATCTATATTGGGCTATATTTCAAAAGAATTTTCAAGGCAGCCATACCAAATTACGCATATATTTACAGATTTTGCCGACTACACTTACCCAATGTGTGCTGCTTGTTAGTGTTACTGTGTTCTGCGAATAGTGCTGAAGTCTAAATCAGGATGCTGAAGGCATAGCACCAACAGTCAACCGAGCTTAGCTGTTTCAACCCAGCACCTCACATTCGTATATTATGTCAGATATATAATGCAGATTTCCTCCGAAATTGGCCTCATGGGGTTCAACCATCAAAACTTTTAGGAAGATGTGTATATTTCAAATAACATACTGATAGTGACACCGTTCATCATGTCTGATCTAGATATGCCATGCGGCGGCAAACTTCAAACACACAGTCCAGCGTTTTCCCCAGCCTTGAATTCTGTCATGCTTGCCTCGACGACCTACTCATCGTGAATTCATCAGATGAGCACAGTTCACATTTGAATTCTGCAGTCCAACATCTGAACTAGGCACATTTGTCAGCATAAGCAGGTGTGCATTTGATGTCCAAAAGCTCACCTGTCCTATCCTAGTGTTCTCCGCATAGAGTGTACAGCCATACCCAGGCAGATTTATAGGTGTTAAGGGCTTCCCATCTCCGTATTCTAGATGCTGATAACCCCTACAAGCTTCATCTTATTTTTGTGAACTACGTACTATACTAACATTTTGTACCAAGGTGCCAGGCCATTATACATATTCTTTCCACTTCGTGCTATTGATACACAGAAATGCTATTGTATTGAGCTCCCTTAGATCAAGAACTCCCATACAGACTTTTGGGATCAACAGATGCTTGCGCGACAGTATATGCTACTCCCTGAATATCAAATGAGAGTTCCACTATGCATCATCGTACGACATCTTGAATGCAATTTGTGCTAGATCACCAACTCGTCAAATAAGTACTAATGGCGGCCAATCAGTTCCCTGACATGTCCTAAAAACGTATGCCCACTATCTGAGCAGTAGCGCAGCATTATTTGGGGAGACTGAAGCCAATGGGTCCTCAAAAATATCACTGTACTATGTGGTTGGCCCTGTAAACATATCCAGCAACGGTACAATGCGACTTAATCCTGAAGTGCCGCAAGGCAATTAACTCAGGTGGCACGTACACCCACCTGATGCTATACTATACCTTATGGTATTGGCCTGGGAAAGAATTTGGATTTCCCGTGTACTTGGGTGCATGTGAAAGACTATCTAATTGTGATATACCTAATTGTAATTACAAGTGGGCATAAATGGTAAGTGCTTGTGTCATTACAATATTACATGGAAGAAATTACGACATTTTTGTCAAAGAATATGTGAGTACATCTCTCATCGGTACATGTTACACTCCCTCAGTTACAATCATGGCATCTATATTCCCATGAACTGCAGCAGATGTCAAACATATCCGAAACATATCATAGCAGCTGTCAACATTGTCAATGTTGCCCTATCAAATAGCCCACACAACATGTTCACCTGTCTCAGAGAAATATACACCTTAAAAAAGTGGCGACTGGTTGACATGACAACAAATTCTGCCATCTGCATGAAATACAAGCTTCGACGCTGCTAGATTTTCAGTGGTGCAGGATCGTTTTCCAGTAACAGGAGACAAGTTAGCTTAACACATGCTGTGACCCAAGAACTGACTATTTATGCCCACTTGCAAGCACAATTAGGCATATTACTAGACTGTCTTTCATGCCCGAATACGCGGGAAATCCAAAGGCTTTCCCTGGCAGACAACGTAAGGTGTATGGCATCACGTGGATTTACGTATCGCCTGTGTCGAATGCTTTGCAGCACTTCAAGATTCAATCACATTGGGACACGACACTGCTGAATAAGTTTGAAGGCCCAACCACTTTATTCAGTGAAGTTTCTGAGGATCTTATCGTACCATTGACTATACTGCTGCCTTGCAAAAGACAAACTTGTAGGCTTGTGTTGATTGCATGGTTCAGCGTTGGGTGGAATATAGTCTTACTCCAGTCATTTCTAGGTCACGCACTCTTGCTCCTGCTTTTGTAGCTGCTGGCTGCATCACTCATGTCATCGTTGGTCCCAACTGATAGAGAAAGCCAATATGGACCGACAGTATTCCACCAAGCACTACCTACCAATGAGCATTGAAAAAAGTAAACGTATATGCATGATATTCAATGCAGACATTGGTGTCAACACTGTAAAACTTACTTTAGGCATGACTGTATGTTTACCCAGTGACCATGTTCTTTTACTTTGATCGACACAAAGCCAACCTTCCTGCCAGCTACTACAAATCTCATCTATGTTACACCATAAAGAAGCTTCTACCTATAGTTGCGTGACAGCGGATTGGAAGGCATATATGGTAGCAGTGAACTAGGCTCTTGTACACGCATGCATAATGAAACGATATGGGCTTACCATCCCACATTGGTGTCATGCTGCCAACTTTAAATAAAACTTTTCTTTCAAGTAACGTTCAGAGAAGTTTTATGAAAACAAGAGAGATGATTCACTTCCTATGCAGAGGTCTTCATCAGTGCACAAATGGACTGAAACAGCAAAAATATGTCACTTGCATAACATCAATAAACAATCCCCACAATTCCATGATTAAAATTGCATGTTAACTTGTTGTCAAGTCAATCCAGCTAGTAAAGCCTTTACCAGCATCATTTCTTCAGGCAAAGTGGAAATATTTTTTCTGTGTTTTATGCATTTGTTATATCTGAAATAATACGTTATGTCCGAAAATTCCCCGTTGAATTTGTGACACATGAGTGAAGATGGCTACAAAAATTATTGAATAACAGCATAATGTTATCATATCATTCAGTAAATCTGTGTTTTGCATGGATTTACAAATGGGCTAGTTCTCGAGTGCCACAAATTAAAAGTGAGAATTTAATTTCTATTTCTTATTGCCTAGTATTTGCGCTCAAGTTCTGTGAAAAATAAAGTGCCTCTTGATGCTTGCTGTGAGCTTGACCCATTCAACCAGACGTCACTTAAAAATGTTGAGGCACTATTCTAAATACCTGAATTTTCAATCAGTTCGAATAAAAGACGGTGTGGTCTTGCATTTTGAGAATTGCTTCATTTGTAGATCAACTCGTGGTCGTAATTCATGCTTATATGTCTTTCTTAACTTACTCACATCTTAAAAGCACTGAAGCTTGTACAGCCACATTTGCAAATCTTTAAGATTCAGACCGTGCATGTGCCCCTGAACAGCAAAAGCAATATTCACGTAACCAATGTGATGAATGCTGTGAACCCTGTCGTACATCAAGCGGTCCTGCAAACGTTTTGAGGGGCATGCTTGGTCATAACTCTGGCATGGTTTAGTAACACAACTGTAGGAGCCAGAAAGCTTAAATAGGACTGACAAATTAAGTTGCTATAGATTCATAATAATATTACAGTACAACGAAGAAGATTAAAAACAAATGAGCCACGGGAACACAAGTGCAGAATCGTGGCTAAAGAGTATTCAGAATTACAAAACAGATATATACTACATCCACATGGCAACATGCAAAATTGACCAGCAATACCAAAAAATAAAACAACAAGTTGTACACAAAAGTGAACAATTTTTTTACCCTGCAGTATAATTGAAAGAAAGCTGATGCATGGTTGTTTTTCATTTTGACTGCACCTTCTCAATTGGTTCCTTTTTTTATACAACATCACAGGACCAATAAGGAAGCCTGTGCTCACGCACGTCATTCAAAAGTCTTTTTTCCTTCTTTGTCGTGCAAATCTCAAAACCACAAAGCTTACTGAATCTCAAGATTAGTTATAGTAGTTCTTTTCCAACTCGTTTATGTGAAAATCCACTAGTATGAGCTCTTTTTGACTCCACTGTTGCCATAATTGTTGTGTATCTTCTGCCTGAATAGTGATTTTGTGAGTCAGCTCTAGCACACTGAAGTAATGCTACTATTTGGACTCCCGGAAGCTTTAGTGCAATTAAACGAATTTGTCACTGACAGTAAGTGAATGCAGAAAATTTTCCTGCAGTTCACTGAATCAAACATACATTCAAGGCAAATCAAGTAAGAGGACAGCTAGTGATGGCATTTTTTATATTGAACAAACTGTTTCGAGCAAGGCACAGCATAAAATTTTATTAAAGGTCATATAACTTGAGGAACATGTGAGCCCTATCTAAATACATTTGATAATAATAATAATATTGAACATGAGAGCCGAGTCTGACAGGGGCTATACAAGAAAGCACGTTGATTGACATTCTCTGATCACCTTCCATGCCTTACTTTAGCTTAGGCAAGCCTGGCTTTATCCACTCATTGCATGTAGAAAAATAGTAAAAACACAGTACAAATATTTCTCTATAATATACACAGTGTCATTAAAGCAACAATTTGGTTTTTTTTATTTCTAACACAGTTCGAATTTGCAATATTTAAAAGGCGTCTTAAAGTTTACATTCCTCCCTTATTGATATTTATGTCTTTCATGCATTTCATTCGGCAGAACTACTACACTAACATGTCAACGTGAATATAACAAATGGCCTAAACGTGAAAGGTGGTCAAAGATGACCATGTAGGCTATTGCTCATTTATTCGAAGAACGCCATCAGCATGCAGCCCCACCAGTGCTCTCTGTCTCCTTTAATTTGAACACACTCCCAGCAACGATGAAGGTGGTGAGCTTATTAGAGAGAAATTTGGTGAGACGTTTTCTATAAACCTGGAAGCAAGCGTAATTTAATCACGTAAAGATGAGTTGTGTGTGTGTATATGCCCATGTTTCACATCATGGCGATGGGCAGCAAGTCATCGGAACATTCTTATTGTGTTTGTGAGATCGAGATTACGGTTGGGATCGTTGAGTGTTCCCAGTGTTCAAACTTTCTTGCGGCATCCATTCTAGCATATGTTCCTCGTTGGTGGTTAACGTGTTTAATGTGTCGCATTGTAGTCTGCCTTCATGTCTCGTTCACTTGCAGTCCGCACTTTTTAGGGTATGTTCAAGAGTTGTAATGAAGCCATTGTTAGGAATTCAGGTCCAAGTATCTCCCATCAGTGCATAGGAGCCGGATTTGAGTAATGGCTTCCTTCTCCATCAGTGTGTATTCCTTTTAATGTTCTTGTGCTAGAAAGGCATTGAAGGTAGGTTTTCATGACCTTTCAGTGCTGTGCATGAACTGCTGGCATGCCTGAAAGGTTTTTCTTTTTGTTGTGGTGTTTTTCTGTCGGGGCCACACAGCCTCCTGCTGCCTTATAATATTTCGCTTCGTAGGATGGCTCTTTGCATGCTTCTTCAGCACTTTGTACTATTATGAAAGCAGGTACTAGAAGGTGTGGACTGTGGTGCTTTTATTTGGTGTTCCAAATACTTCTCGCTAGATTCAAATGCACACAAAGCAAGAAGTCAAAGCATGATGGAAACTTTTGCTTCGAGTTTTCTATTGTTCTTATTGCCACGCTCCATTTCCCAAGTTTTTGTTATCGTCCCAAAACACCACACTATTCTCAGCGCAAACCGCGCCTGCAGTTTTCGAAAAGGTTCCAGACTGTAGTAGATCATTTCGATAAGATCACGCCCACTGTGCGAACGGTACAGATTGTTCTGGAACCTACTCCACCGCCAGCGATAACGCTAGAACATTCGACGGCAAGGGTATAAAATGCCGACGCGCTTCGCCGCTTGTCAGTTGTTGATCGAAGGCCGACGCTCCGTTCGCCGCTATCAGTCCGAGACTGCTATCTGTGCGAGACTGCTGCTGTAATTGGACTTTCCGTTTACTGGGCACAGGTTCGCCCAAATAAACAGTTAAATCTCAACCCGAAGTCTCCTGTCTTCGGCCACGTCACGACCCCGTGACATTATTGTATTTTAGCCAGTGTCATTGCCAGGATTGGTGTATACCGGGGGTGCACCCACGATAAACGAGGCTCTTCAGGAGAAGCAAAGAGGCGGGGAACTTGGCCATTTTGTAACGACTATGTAACCTCTTGGTAACACAGTCGTAACACATAGTCATAACACAACACAGGGCTCAGGCAGAAATTGGGGAAGGGGGGCTCCAGGGTAGCCTACCTGTGCCTACCTTAGCACCACCCCCAATTCCAACATGTGTCATTTGACTGCTGACGACCTCGTGCGACAGCTCTCGCTCGTGCACTCATTCTTTGTCAGTTACTTACTCGCCTTATCAGTTGAAGCCTGTTCATGTGATGAAAACGAACCTCCGTCGGTTCTTGTTTTGCAATTTCCGATGGCCTATCCTCAGAATCTTTTCTCAGTGTACCCTTATTTTACTTGGCGAGAAGATCAGCAGCGTCAGAACTTTGAACTCTTAGCATGTTTTTATGGACTGTAAAAGTAATCGCTGCTCCTTTCTCCGGCATTCCGTTTTGGATGGTTGGCACGTCAGTACTTCTCCTCTCAGCTGGTGAGTGTTTTGTAAGAAGGACTTTGTCGCGGCAGCCTCCTGGTACCGGATGCAGTGCTCACTCAGCCAGCCTTATTTGCACAGCAGAAAACATGAAAAATGTGGACTAATCACTGCAGGTGTGCCCTTTCTTGGTTGCGGCTAGTGCATCTTTGCAGTGACGATGTCCTGAACACGTATTACTAGCTCAACAGGCCAAAGCCTCTTTTTTTAGTTAGCTGCAAATCACGTGCAAAGAGTACTATTAACACTTGCTAAGAATAGCCCCTTCAGGTGTGAATTATGATTACTGTCAAAAATGTGGCGAATGCAGATAGCATAATCACGAGCCACTCAATATTACATTGCAAGGAAGAAAATGATGTGTTCGTTTGTGTGAGCTTGAGCAAGTCAATACAATTTCTATGAAATTAAATACTTCACCAATCTACTGTAAGTTATATTTAGTTTTCATATAAGAAGAATGAAATCATAAGCTCCGGTTGTGTGTGCATTTACTTTTTCATTGCATTAATTTTGGGAGAAGAAAAGCAACACTTGGCGCTAGTTTTAGAAAACGATTTGTATGACCTATCAAAGATAACAGTTCCTTTAAAAGAGTGATCAGCTACGGTTTTGCGCAGCAGACTGAGGTCAAGTCGGGACACACTGACTAGGGAGAAAGTTCAGTTCATCTAACGAACTATGCACTTTACTCTATTCTGGCCTCAAGTTTACACAGCTAGCATAAACAAATTGCATACACAAATGCCGCCACTGATGCTAAAGTATTATATATGTTTTTCTTGGAAAAATGTCTCCATTTGAAAACATAAGATCGCATAAACCTTGAAAAAATTCTTGAACATGGGCCATGGACTTATAACCTGTGATATAGGTGGAAATTTGTGTGGTGGTGGGATAGAAAAATGACGTCTTTGGTCTTCAGTGCATGCAAGTCGAGAATGTGTTATTTGGTTCTCGGTATTCTATTGCCGAAAATTTGAAGGGCGGGCCATTCGCCCAGTGTCCCATTCCTTGGATACACCACTTAATTAATTATGAAGCACACATCTTGCACTTTTGCACCTTCAGTAGCTCATCAATTAAACTGCCTCTCCGGTGGACGAGACCATTTCAGCCGTTTATAATACAGGTAAGGTAAATATCTTGATGTGCATGTCAAACTAAAAATGAAAAAGGTCTTTACAGTTTGAAAAGCCTTGAGGAAACATGTTCACATGCCACATGAATATGAAAACCAATAAGAACTTCATGTGTGTAGAGCTGTATAAGTCAAAACGATAGAAAATATGGAAAGAGTGATATGCGCCAGCTACTATAGCCAGCTGAGCAGTTCCTTGCTTTTAGTTCTGTTTGACTCTCCCACTGATAATAGTACGTCCTGAAGACATATACACCACAAAATTGCACACAGAATGCGAGATAATTAGGACAAATGAACTAGTTATTTGCTGATCAAAACAATACTGTTTGCTCTTCTGCAATGAGTCTGGAGAAAGGAGACTCTAAAATTATGACTGAACTAGATTGAGAAACACTGTGAGAAAGAAATTGCAAGGTAGCTCATGCCAACTATACAGAAAAAATGCACAGCTGCTTACAACAAAGGTAACAGTATTCAGTACTACAAACAGTGACTCACTTGTAGCTGAATATTTGTTCATGATATTGCCTTTCACTTGTGTGGACCAGTCCTGACACCAGCTACCAAATGATCCTCCTCATGTTCTGGAAATTACAGCAATTTTGACACATTTTCCAGTTTGTAACTTGTAGGTCCATTGATTTCTCGAAAGGCTGCTAGCTGGCCTTAGCCACCTCACTACAAGAAAAATTATTGAAGGACAGCGAGTTTGAAATAAAACTCTCTACTTTAATGGAACAAGCTTGCCAGATCTAAGCAGAGCACTTCCTTCTTTTCTCAGACCTAAAGAAAAGCAGGAGGAAGGAAGGAGAGGGGTCTGTGGTTCTGTATTTGATAAAACAACTGTGATAACCGGATAGTCCTGAGCCATGCCGGTCACTGGACCGAATCACACACACGTACGTTGACGCGTTACACACTGACTGGCTGGTCATGTGCACCATATTTATTTTCTTGCAACATCGACGCCTCCGGGCGCCGGAACGGCAAACTAATCTTATCACATTCCTCCCCCCTTTATAATGGTTGCAAACACTTGTTTAAGGTCCGTAGCGCGATACTGGTCGTCGAATTCTGGTACTTCGACGCAGGACAGGAGTAGTGGGTGCTGTGACAGCAAGTTCCGGTTCCCTTCCCACGTCTTCCCTGGGATCTTGCCTAGACTCTGTGTCGTGAAGACGATCCGGAGGTAGCTGCCTCTGACCTACGTCCAAGCCTGGAGCAAGACCAGTTAGCTGCGTCTGACCCACGTCCAAGCTTGGACCAAGACCAGTAGATACTGGGCTGCCTGATTTTTGGTTGTCTGCACTCAGTTCCTCAGGGGGCTGGTGGATGTGATCCAGATGTCGAGTTAACCGTCGTCCGTCTTGCAGTAGAACATCCATGGACGAAGTGCGTTGTTCGGTGACGACTGCAAGGAGCCACGCAGCTCCTGGACGGAAGTTCCTTGCGAACACCTGGTCACCCGGGTGGCCCAAAACCCTGGGTCTTGTTCCTTGGTCGCATCTCATTTTCTGCTTAAGTTGCTTCTGTAGCACCTTGGCCCTGAGGCCTGGGTGTAGCAGGTCCAACGCAGTCCTCAGCTTCCGCCCCAACAACAGCTCCGACGGACAGCAACCCGTGACCTAGTGAGGCGTTGACCTGTATGTTAGGAGCATGCGGGCAATTTGAGTGCGAATATCTCCAGGGCCAGCCTTCCGCAACTTGTTTTTGACAGTCTGCACGGCCCGCTCTGCAGCACCGTTTAACGCTGGATGACACGGCGGCACCAGCATTCGCCTCACCCCGTTTTTCTTGAGGAATGTGGAGTAAAGCTCACTGGTAAATGCTGGCCCATTATCCGACACGACCACATCTGGAAGGCCTTGGTTTGCGAACATACTGTGCATGCAGGAAATAGTTGCTTCAGCCGAGGGTGTGGAGACCGGGAACACTTCAATCCACTTTGAAAACGCATCGACTGCGATAACAAAATAGGTGTTCCTGTAAGGACCAGCATAGTCCATATGCAGCCATGACCACGGTTTCTCCGGGAACGGCCATGGCCTGACAGGCACTGGTCGTGACACTCTTTGATGCTCCTGGCAAATACGGCATCTTCGAATGGTTATCGCTATATCGTTATCCAGGCTAGGCCCCCACACATAGCTACGCGCAACTGCCTTCATTTTGGACAGTCCTAGATGACTCTCATGCAGCAGCTGGAGGACTTTCTTTTGCAAGGATTTTGGAACAATGACTCTGTTGCCCCACAATAGACAGTTCCCTTGCACGCTCATCTCATGAAAGCGCGTCTCGTAGGGTCTTTCCTCGGACCCTAGGTTTATCTGGCAGCCTGACCACAACGCTGCTCTTACTTGTGACAGCAACGGGTCTCTGGAGGTGGCTGCCGCAACAGCATTTGACGACAGCACCCCTGAGTATACTCCTTCCAGCATTAACACTTCGGCAGGGCAGTCAACAACAAATTCGGCAGTTGGCAGAGGTAGCCGGCTTAACCCATCGGCATGCGCAATTTGTGAACCCGGCTTATACTTCAGGTCATAACTGTATCCCGACAACAGCAAGGCCCACCTTAGCACTCTCGGAGAACAGGATTCGGGAGCTGGCTTGTCTGCTGCGAGCAAGCCGAGCAGCGGTTTGTGATCTGTGACGGCTTCGAATTGCCGGCCCCATAAGTACTGCCTGAACTTTGTAACGCCAAATACAAGGCTCAATGCCTCCTTATCTAATTGGCTGTAGTTTTTCTCCGCGGTTGCCAGGCTGCGGGAGGCAAAACCAATGGGGCGCTCTTCTCCAGATGACTCTCGTTGCGCCAGTACTGCTCCAATCCCGAAAGGAGATGCATCAGTGACAAGCACAGTTGGCTTTCCTGGGTCAAATTGTGCCATATAGCAGCAGAGGTACATAGCTCCTTGCTTCTCCGAAACGCCTGCTTTTCATCAGTTTCCCAGCGCCATGGTGTTCCCGACGCCAACAAACTATTGAGTGGCTGTAATACGGCAGAAAGGTTCGGCAAAAACCTTCTGTAAAAATTAACCAACCCAAGGTAACTCTGAAGTTCCTTGACCGCTCGGAATGCGGGGGCTTCCAGCACTGCTTCATTCTTAGCCGGCTTTGGATGCAGCCCAGCCGCACTAATGATATGGCCCAAGTACTGGACTTCTGGTTTCATGAATTCGCATTTGGAAAAAACTCAGTCACAGTCCCGCGGTCTTCAGGCGATCCAACACTCGGCCCAAGTTTTCCCAGTGCTCTTTGTCACTGGATCCTGTGACCAGAATATCATCAAAGTACACTACGACATGGTTAAGGTCGTGCAACAGACTTTCCATCTCTCGCTGAATTATAGCCGGAGCTGATGAAACCCCGAACGGCAGCCTTGTGAATTGGTACAACTCCTTCGGAGTGTTATGGGTGACTAGCTCTTGGCACTCCTCATAGAGTGCAACCTGCTGGTAGGCATCTTGCAAGTCAAGCTTTGTGAACTTTTTGCCCCCTGTAAGTCGCGCAAAAAGTTCCTCAATCCTGGGAATAGGGTAGGACTCGACGACTGTCACCACGTTTATGGTAGTCTTAAAATCACCGCAGACCCGAACTCGGCCGTCGTGCTTCAATACAGGAACGATGGACACGGCCCGCTGGGAATTTTCACCGGTTCAATAACGCCTTCCCGTTCCATCGTCTGTAGTTCTTCAAAAACCCTATCGCGCAAAGCAAATGGTATCGGACGTGCCTTGACAAAACGTGGCTTTGCCCCCTTTTGTACAGATATAGACGCTGTAACGCCGTGAAACGTGCCAAGCTGCTCCGAAAAAACTTCGTGATAGTGGCTTACCAGGTCTTCCGTAGACTTCACGACGTTGACTCCCACCGTCTGAGCGATGCCTAGCTTGAAGGCCTTCATCCAGCTTCGTCCAAACAGCGTAGGACACGCCCCTTTCACGACAAATAGTGGTAGCTGGCGCTCCTTGTCGCCAAGTTTGACCATTGCTTCGAGCTTTCCCTGGACGCGTTTCATGTCGCCGAAAAAACTTCTCAGCTGCACACTCGATGGCTCCAACGGCACCGACGGAAAAAGCTCGGCAAACTTGCCATCATCAATGGTCGACACACTAGCACCGGTGTCCAACTCCATATCGAGCATTATGCATTAACTTCAACCGCTATGCGCATTGGCTCCGAACTAGCCGTGTGAAGCGTCCACAAGTCAAAAACTTCGGGCTCTTCAGCAGAGACGGGCAGGTCGCCCAGGTTGTTTACGCGACTAGACTGGCTCCGGTCGAAATTTCTACTCCCGGCTGAACTCTGCAAACTCTTGCAAGGTGCCCTTTTTGGCGGCAGTTGTTACAGATCGTGCTGCCGTGCTTACACCGACGCGCGGAATGACATCCCCCGCAACGGAAGCAACAGCTATCAATTTTCCCCGAGGTGACAACGTTCGCTTGCTCCGGAGCTTCGCGAGATAGTAGCTGTGCTTGCTGACAGCTTAATGTGCGTGAATCTTTACGCGCAGCCTCCATAGCTACGACGGTGTCCTTTGCAGTTTCGAAAGTTAAACACGTCGTTTCCAACAGCCGTGTTTGCATGGTTACGTCATTGATTCCGCTGACTATCTGGTCGTGCGACATGCGCTCTCGAAACGTTGCGAAATTGCAGTCTTCGGCTAATTTCTTCAACGAGGCAATGTAGTCACTTACGGTCTCCCCCTCTTTTCGATGTCTTGAGAAAAACTTGAAACTTGCCACTACTTCTGATACGCGAGGGGCGTAGTGCTTGCCAAGTGTGGTAAAAATTTTGGTCAGTCCTGCTTGGGCGAGCCTGCTTGGTGCTAGGAGGCTTCGTAGCAGAGAATAAGTCTCTGGACCGCAGCATGTCAAAAATACGGCTGTCTGCTTGTCGCTCGGGATGTCGTTCGCGATGAAGTACAGCTCGGCCCGCTCACGGTATTCCGCCCACTCCGATGTACTCGGGTCGAACGGATCCAGCTTCCCGACGACAGGCATGACGTGTGATTGTGCTGTGCCCGTCCGGTTCGTCAGTCCCACGCTCGTCGCCACTTGTGATAACCGGATAGTCCTGAGCCATGCCGGTCGCTGGACCGAATCACACACACGTACGTTGCCGGGTTACACACTGACTGGCTGGTCATGTGCGCCGTATTTATTTCCTTGCAACATCGACGCCCCCAGGCGCCGGAACGGCAAACTAATCTTATCACAACAAGACGACGCCGTAAGCATGCGTGTTTCTTGTTTATAAGCGATTTAGCCTACGTGTTATGTGTTTTGTGCATTAGCACATATGATTTAACGGAAACGTTTTTTTTTGCGCGTCATACTGCGGGTTCAATAAGAACTACTTACTGCGTAAGCTAGCTGATGTATATATATCAAAACAATCAAGAAACAACGTTTCACAACAATATTGTAACTCGCGACGACCCACGGGGGCAAGGTGCTAGACGCTCACGCACTCCACCACACTTTTAAGAACCGCTCGCTGCAATGTTGTAGGTATATCGAGTAGTCATTGCGATACATGATGCGGGCGTCGGTGCGTACGTGTCAGATTACGGCAAATGCGTGTGTTGTACGATTCATTCACCTTAACGCAACTGATAACTCCAGTTCCCAAACGTCAAGCACTTGTGTGCCGTTGACTGGTACAGCGCTGTGAACGCGAAAAAACGAAAACGGTCGTGGCGATAGCGTAGCAGGACACACGATACAATACGCTTTGCGTCCGATATCCACGAAATCGAAAGCACTTGGTGTGGCAATGCCGGCGTGATGCGACGAAACGAACGCCAGCGCACGCGCGCGCCGGGTCACGTCGAAGTGGTTCACGTACAGCACTGGAATCCACGGTTGCCTCGTTGCACAGATCTGCACAATTTTCATCTGTGAAAGCACCGCATCGGACGTCTGACAGGCGACAAACTCGATAAATGTTTATCAGAAAAATAGTCTACCTTGCGCAACTCTAATCAACAAGGATGCATACCAACTAGGAGTGCATGATTTAATGACAAAAATATATTACCTATGCACCCAGCATATTACTCTCTCAAACTTGAAAAATTGACAGGTGAGTGGGACCAGAAAAGCGCCAAAAGCAGCAGACGCAGAAATCAGTTCATACTGGTCCAATGTTATGCCAACGAAGTTGACTTTTTAGCTGACGCCGGCAAAAACGTTCGAGTGACGGGCCAATATTACAAGCCTAATTGCATTGGTCCACCCAAATTGGCTGCTGGTTGTACAATTCGGTCCATTGTGGCCGTTATAATACGTTGGCACAGCTATTAATGGCGGGAAGTTCTGAATGCTGCTCCAACATTACCGTTCTATTCCGCTGGCAAAGCCAATACTGGCGGTATGTTGTCAATGCTGGTCCAACATTGCCGTTCTATTCGGCTGGCTCAACCACTATTGGGTGTGCGTTGCCATACCTGGGTCATTCTCGGGTCATGAACTGCCGAACCGTCCCCAACATTGGGCCATCGTTCTGTGCTGGCTAGATAATGATGTCAGAAGCCCCTGCGGCATGTGTAAGCTTCCTGTCTTGGTACTTCCCTTTATCCACCTCTGCTTTACATCGTGCACTCTTCCTTCAACTGAAGTGCTAAGATGGCCTCCTTTTCGGGGCTTTACTCTCCAGCTGGTAGCTTTATTCACGGCTGGTGCTATTCATATCTGTTATTCATACAGGGCGAATGTGATGAGTTGAGAGACACGATTGATAGCTGGCGAGGTTTGCTAACCCGTTTCAGGGGATCTTAAATGTCACCTTCTCTACTTGATCACGTGGCCACTAAGTCTGGTGGTTTATAAAAAAAAACACCAGAGCAGATGACACGTGCTATGGCGTTCCCTTTAACAGTGGACACCTCTGCACATAAATTGCGGGTGTTGCGCATGTTCTGCTTGATCCTTATATCGTAACATAGAGAAGCTCCCTGGAGAACTATCTTTTACTACTTTCTGGCTGTTAGTACAGAAAGCCCCCTTTCCATTCCTTGCAATGAGCGAAAAATTGATGCTTTTATGGGCATGAATGGCGGAAACAATTTGCCAGCCGGAACAATACTAGCCTTATGCAACGCTAAACAGATGTATCAGTTGCCACTTTAGGGGCGAAACTCGTTATAGCGTGGGCTGTGCGTCCCTTGTATGTAGCGACCTCTCGTTTAGCTCATGCAGTGTTCACTAGATGACAGTACTGTCTCCTAATGTAGCCTCCTATCGTTTAGTTCTTGCAGTGTTCATTAGATGGCGGTACTTTTATATGATATAACAGTGACATCCTATATACAGTCAAGTCCTAGAACAGTGACATCAGTGGTTCATAGGCTAGCAATGCAGATTACAAAGGAAAGACTCCAGGCATGTATAGAGGATGAGGGGATGCTGGGGGAACTGCAGAATGGGTTTCGGAAACACAGGAGATTGGAAGAGACTCTGTTCTTACTGACGCAGTCCATCGAAATAGCAGAAAAAGAACACAGGCCCCAGTGGCTAGCATTTTTGGGTATCAAGAGAGTGCACAATAGCGTGGTTCAAGAGAACTTGTGGGAAATACTGGACGCACTAGCTGTGGAACATGGAGTCACTAATCTTTTAAAGATATCTATAAAGGTAACAAGGTAGTTATAAAGTGGGAAAAACGGGTATGCAAGCCCACAGAGGTAAAACGGGGGCTTAGGCAGGGTTGTCCTCTGTCATCCTTGTTATTCATGACGTACTAAAAAGGGAGAAGCCAAATTAGAGGGAAGTAGACTTGGCTTCAACCTCTCTTTCGTTAAACAAAGAAAACTCATTGATCAGGCACTACCAGCATCGATGTACGCAGATGATATAGTGCTAATGACCGACAACAAGAAAGATTTGCAGAGATCCATGGACATCTGTGGTAATGAGGGAGGTAGATTAGATTTCAGATTCAGTGAGGAAAAATTAGCAGTCACGTTTTTTAACGTTAATGAAGGTAGTGAGCTTAGAATGCAGAAAGTCATGCTTGGGGGGGGGCGAGTACCTAAGGGAACAGGAAATATACGTCACGACTAAAAGTAACAGGAATGAAGCGGTAATAAAAAACAGGACACTGTGGAATTACAATAGATACGATGTTGAGTGAAAATTATGAAAATGGGTCATGGTTCCTGGTCTGACGTTCAGCAATGCGATCTTGTGCATGAGATCAGAAGTTCAAGCAAGAATTGAAATTAAGCAACGTGGATTAGGTAGGCTTGCTTAGGAGCTCACGGGAATACACCAAATCAGGGAGTACAAGGTGATCTGGGATAGACATCATTCGAGGGTAGAGAAGCTAGCAGCAAGATAAAATTTAAGAAGTGATTGAGAGAAATGGGCAAAGAGCGTTGGGCTAGGAAGGTATTCAGCTACTTGTACATGAAGAATGCCAATACAAAATCGAGGAAATGAACCAGAAAATTGACTGGTAAATAGTTAGAAAACAGCAGGGGGCCAAACCAAAAATAATAATTGGTTGAAAAGAATGTGAAGGAAGCTGAGACAGATATGTGAAAAATCGGCATAAATAAGAAGTCCGCAATAGAGATCCAGCGACCTTCTAAGAAGCAAATTGCCAAGGAAAGGATCTATGATAATACTCGGGGTAGTTCGCTGATGTTTGAGGCCAGGACGGGAGTATTGCGAACCAAGACATATTGAGCCAAATACGAAGGGGTAGACACGGCATGCAGTGCGTGTGGAGAGGAAGAGGAAACTGCCGAACACTTGATAATGTTCTGTAAAGGCCTTCACCCTATAGTTCAGGTTGATGGTGCAGAGTTTTTCAAAGCACTGGGTTTTAGGGGCAGAGATGGCAAAATAGACTTTTAGCGTGTAGAATTAACAAGAAAGAGGTTATCTGATTGGTGGCTAAAATCAAGGCACGAGTAAAAATTGAACCCTTCACTGCAAGGCACGTGTCCTCAACCTCACTATTAAAAGGAAAAAAATATAGCTAGTTTTTGGTTCACGAAGTATTACAGCTTAATGGCGGGAGCCACCGCCCGATCTATAGGGTACTGCCTATTCAATTCATGCAACCATCCGATGAAAAGATGCAAGATGTTGTGAACTAGACGGTGGTGCTTGTAGTTGATTCTGAAAGAAGCGAGATGTTATAAAATAGGAATGATGTCACACATGACGCATGTCAATGGTGGAAGGCTATCGCTTGATTTAGAGCGGCGACGTACGCTCGGAGAAGCGTTGTAATAAAATCGAGGAGGCCAAATGTGTGGAGCATTCATGATTTACCGGGTATACCTCCGGAGCTTTGCCCGCTCATCAGCATTCATTTGTGTGCATTTCGGCACTTTTCTTTTTATTTTTCACATAGCTATTTCAAACGTTCAAGAATATTAATAGTGATCAGGGTGACATCGGTCATGATGTGGTGCAAGCGCGGTGAGCAGAGGAAAAGAAGAGTGCCGCCATGGGGGTCCAGTGGCTAAGGTATTCGGCTGCTGACCCGCAGGCCGCGGGATCGAGTCCCGGCTGTGGCGGCTGCACTTCCGATGGAGGCGGAAATTTTGTAGGCCCGTGTGCTCAGATTTGGGTGCACGTTAAAGAACCCAGGTGGACGAAATTTCCGGCGCCCTCCTCTTTGGCGTCTCTCATAATCATATGATCATAATCATATGAATCATAATCATATGGCGGTCTCACACACATGAATGCAGTGCTAAGGTTTAGTGAAATATATGAGGGTGAATTCTTTCAGCTACAAAACGAGTGCCCCTCGCACCTCAATAAATCTGTAAGACAGATGCCAATGGCACCCGTCGAACTTTGAACAACGAATTTAAGAATAGCATATTCATTTATATTTTCAATCCAAGAAGTAGGTTATTACTTTAGTATGCCTTAGGCAGTATTATATTCGGTGTGAAAAGTTAATAAAATTCTCGCACTTCTACAAAATAAACAGCGCAGTACACGTGGTTGGGAAAGTTTAGAGGCGTTATCAAGCGCGAAAAGTGCCTGCGCCGTCTCAGAAGTGCCTAATAAAAGTGTTGGTAGACATCACAGATCACCAAAATTTTGAAATCATAAATACATCACGTGACATCGCCGTTGGTTGTAAATTGGGCAGATCCCCGAGAAACTAACAAACCGCATGAGGTGCAGAAAGCTTTTGCGAGGGAACACAGTCCACTGAGAAGCAGAAAAAGATGGCTGCTTCGGCGTTCAAATCCAGCACAGTGGTGTGGCATACAAAGTGATCAAACGAAACGCTTGCTTCATTAGTGCTCACCTATGTGAGTACTCGTAGCACTAGCATGCGATATGATTATCGTGAAAAATCAGACATGGTTATTGTTTTGTTTCAAGCTTGAAATTGCCTCCCCCTTGCACCCTTTGTGCGTTTACCATCTTCAGTGTCTGGACAACACGCTAGCTGATTGGGACCCTTGGCTTAGCGAGCGGAAGCTGCTAAACCCGTCAGAGTATTGCATTTGCCATTTGGGAGGTGCAAAGGAATAGGCGGCTAACTCATTTGTGGCTGCACCCTGTGAGCACTCGAAGAAGTTCATTGGAGGAATATACGCCTGAGTGAGTCTACGTTTTCTGCGAACGTCTCATTTTCGAGTCTTCTATGGGGACAAGAGTGACAATATGGGCTTGTTGGTGGGCCCCTCAGTCTATTCTTTCCTGTGTTCGTTTTTTCGCCTCGCGCTACGTAAATTTCTTCTATGGGGGCCAATGCTGAGAGAAAATGCGTTTTGTTCAGCTTTGTTCACTGAAGGGTGGGTGCCTAGAAAGGAAGATGTAAAATGAACTACATGAGCGAACAGATTATTTGTCAAAGCTTAGCTTTGCTAAAGGTAAATGGTGACCGTCTTGTCTATTTTGTACTGTTCAAGCTTTATTCCTGCTACCTCTCTGCTAGACCAGACACTGCCCATTGCAACAAGCAAATGGCATCTTATAAATGATCTTTGAGGACACAATGATCATTCGCAATACACGTGTTACCGTAATGTTAGAGTAAGTATTACGCAAGCAAACACACTCTTTATCAAGAAGTGCGCATTCTAAAAATATTGTTTCCAAACTTCAGAAGGCGTCAAGACACTTGAAGTTTTTTTGCTGCGAGTGGCTGGGAACGCTATAGAGCTCACGCAGCCATACGCACTTTTTGCTGCAGTCAGAGGAATATGGCTCATTAACTCACAGTGTACAATGTAGTTACTGCGCACATGCAAGTTTGTTTTCCACCAACTTGCCCGCTAACTACCCACAAACTAGTCAACGGGCCCTTATTAGGTCTGAAAAGCGCCTCTATAGAGGTCACCAAAATTGAAACTCGGGGTCCGTAGCCTCTGACGTTATGCGCTACGCACTGGTAAGAAAATCTCGGGGGCTTTGTATATTTCAGAAATGATTTGCAGACGATTCAAGCTACCTCTCATTTAGTAACTGCCGCCACTCTGTGCAACGATTAAACAGGCTGCTTGGCCTTGTGACCTCCCCTCTTCTCCCAAGAAAAAGTGCCACCACATCCACGAAGGGAATGATGATGAGTGGGCGAAGCTCCCAAGGTAAATCTGGTAAGCCATGAATCCTTCATACATTTTGCCAACTCGAGTTTACTACAACGCTCCCCCTAGCGTAGGTCACCGCACTAACTCGAACGACTGCCTTCCACCAATGACACGCGCCATATGTGACATCATTCGTGTTCTATACCATCTCGCACCTTTCACCATCAACTACAAGTACCACGTTCTAGTTTATAACATCTTGCATCTTTTCATCATCAGCTACAAGTACCGCCATCTAGTGAACACTGCAAGAACTAAACGGGAGGTGGCTACGATGGATTTGATGGATTGATATGGCTGTACCCTTTAGATCGGGTGGTGGCTCATGCCACCAAGCCGTAAGACTTAGTGAACCGAAAACTAGATTTATTTTTTTTTCTTTAACATACAGAGAATGGCCCCGCCCCTTTAGAGACGGTACCGCTACATACAGATGGTATATATAGACGGTAACGCTACAAACGAAAGTCTCTACCGCCATATATTGATCCCTTCAAGAACTAAAAGAGAGGTGACTACATACAAGGGACGCACAGCCCACGCCTTAAGGAGCTTCGCCCCTAAAAACGTGACGCTCGTCATTTCTTTACCTCTTTACATGTGCAGGCTAGTCTCTCGAGAAAGATCCAATGTTATACTACCCTTCAACCAGTGTCACTCAAAATACACACTGTCAAACATTCCTCAGCTCCCCGCAAAGGAAAGACCACCAGGTAATGTCCCACGAGTCTCAAAAATAAAAGAATGCAAGGTTATGTTCGATGTGTACTTCAGAAACGCTTCTGCAGTCCCCTGGCTACAAAGGTGAGTGACCAAGCAGGTCCTAGAATCCTCGGCAGAATTGCCAAACCACTTAGTCAGGAATGTGGCACGCTTTCTTACCACCTTTCTTTCTGTCACTCTGTTGACTTCTTTCTTTTTTTTTCAGCACCCCCTTGGAGTTACATTGCGTATTGGAGACGTAGTGACTAAATGTACCCACTGGGCTAGACACTGAAGTCTGGAATCATGAGAATTAACCCAAACGTGTTTCGGCGGCATAGTCAAGTTCAAAGGTATCACTTTTGACAAACATCAGAACTGACATGGGACAACTTCATGGTTGTTTTCACAGATGACTCCACCACCAATAAATGTTTGCAATATTTATTATTTGTTGAAAACCTTTTGATTCAAGCGCTGGTACGCAAAACTAGTGAGCACTGGCAATTACAGAACATGACATAGTCTGCTAATGAGCGATAACTGTGAATTAGCAATAAAAAATAAAGTATATTTGCACAAACCTGGCAAGCAGGAAAATGAGCTAAATTCACTTCGTCTTACATTTTTAATTAACTTATGACAATTTCTCTGCATAGAAGGGCCTGCTGCTTCAATGTTGAAAATTTAAGATTCTCCGACTGTTTTTCTTCCTCGTCGGTAATGTCTGAATAAATGAATTCATAATATTGTGACCTGAAGCAGTTATTATTAATGATCTATTCATAAGAGCGCAAAACAACTTCGCATGAACATTAGGTACATTGTAGTCCGGAAACCCTTCCAATGTTGTTGTTATACACAAACAAGAAAAAAGTTATTCGCTCACGAGCTTACATTGCTCTCCCGTTATGATTGAAGCCTGCATGATTTTTGATTGCTTTACTCGCTACATTCTTTATAGAAACCTTGCATAATGCTTTATGAAGAGGCTCAGGAAATTTTATTCGGGTATGTTGAGCAGTTCCGCCTCACTGCCACTGCAACGGAGGCTTGTACAGCAAAAGCAGTGGTCCTTGCTCGCACTGTTTTGACTTGTAGGCAATACCGCTTCAGACTAGGCAATAATACTGGTTGTCATTAGAAAGTGAAGAATGTAAGCATTTTAATTCAATACAATTCACATCAATAGGCCGAGTGTAGAACATAAGGAAACAATGACTAAAATGCAGAAATGGTGCTGCCGGAGTGGGACCACCACCTAATAAATCTTTTTGTTGGGCTAGTTGGTACATGCTTACTAAATTTCAAACAGACGCATACCACCGGGGAAAAAATTGAGAACAGATCAGCAAGGGCGTCACTCGCAACTAAGTTTATTCTCAAAAATCAGCAAAATATAAAAGCGTAGCAACCACGCGCGCGCACATTGCCTCACATGCAAGTTAAAAGCACGCGATAAGATTGAAAACAAAAGAATTATGACAAAAAGCCACTAAACAAAAAATATTTTAAATATGAAATTCCTCACGACGCAGAGCAACAGATGTACTAACATGCGTATCTCTCACCTTCTTATTGTAGCATGTTTCCATAATTTCACGTGCTGGGGTGTCATTGCTATCTTCAAAAATGGAAACACAGGAAAACATGGCTTCGCACTTGCAGGAACCACAATGTGCAGGCAAATGTGCCAGTTGTCATTCTTTTGTTGTCCATCTTAGCGCGTGTTTTTTTTACTTGCACGTGCGCGCGCATAGTTGCTACGCTTATATATTTCGCTAATTTTCCGAGAATAAAGTTGGTTGCGAATGACGCCTTTTCTGTTCTGTTCTCAATTTTGTTCCCCGATGGTATGCATCTTTGTGTATTTCAGTAAGTACTGTGTTATTTTCAATAACGAAACCCTTGCAAAACCCATAAGTTTTTCTGTTCACATGTCCATCTAGTTACCCCAAGATAAGCTGTTCACAGAAAAAATACAAGAAATAAAGAAATAAAAGCACTGTACAGGCAATGTACACAGTTGCCTCATAATTTTCTTGGGCCTTCGATGTGGCCAGCCAGCCATTCCTCTTCACGCCTAGGATCCATACCATACGTAAGCAAACTCACAGCTACCAAAAACAACACACCTAGAGCGAAACCCGCAATCTTAAATAGGGATGTTTTCTCAGAGAATGCATCATCAACCAGTAATATTTTCAGTTTTGGTTTCTATTTAGGGTATGTTCTTTTTTACTTGCCGCCAGTTGACTTCCGTATATATATGCATACCTCTGAATAAAACTTGAGTTCTGGTTTGTGATCGTCACCGACAGTGGTCGCTTCGTCGTTCTACCGCGGCTTCCGCCATAATACAACAATGGCGACGAGGGTGCGTCTTATTCGGGGGCGTAACCACGCTTGCACCTTTTCGACGCCGCGAGCTTCATCGCGCTTGCTCCGCCGCCCCCGTTCCTGCCTGAACCCGGCTGCCCTACCATTCCGTGGACGAAATGGCACCAAATCTTCGAAAACTACCTACTGGCGTCCGGAGCGTCCAACTTCCCACCCGAAAGGCGCAAGGCCCTGCTCTTACACAGCCTCGGCGTTTAGGGTCAACGTGTCTTCTCCAGTCTACCACTTCCAACGGATTTTCTGAAGCTAGCAAGGCCACCGCCATTCAGCCTTCTGTTTACGACGAAGCTGTAGCGACTTTAACGCAACATTTCACAAGCTCAAGCAATTTCGTCGTAGAAATGCACCAGTCATTTCGCAATTCGTCATAGCAATTTCGTCGTAGAATGCATCGCATTCAGCACCCTAGGGAGTCTGTCCAGGAACACGCTGCCGCACTTCGTGCGCTTGCTGCTGCATGTTCCTTTGCTTCCCCTGAAGACTCGCTTCGGGACCAATTCGGGGAGGGGGTCTCGTCTCAGCACATTTGCAAACGCCTTCTTCTTGAAAGTTCTACCCTTTCGTTTTTCCGAGCAATACAATTAGCGTCAGAAATCGAACAGGCTAGTGAGAACCTTCAAGAAATTGCTTCAAGCACCGTGCAGCGTATATCAAGAAGCTTTCACTCAACGCTACACGACCGCAGCCGAAAAGAACACTGCCACCGTCCTTCGCGTAGCGACACGCCTCTGCCTGCACCTCGTACCGAAACGCACCCGCTTCCCGACACCCACCAACCTGCTTCACGTGCTCGCCCACCCACTTCATCCTCTTACTCTTACCATTGCGGTTCCCGCCAGCACCGTGCCGCGTCATCCCTCTGCCCAGCGAAAGGCCAGCGTTATTATATTTATGGGCTCATTGGGCACTTTAGTTCAGTACGCAGAAAGAAGCAACAGGGCGTTCGTGTTCACGAGCTTAGCGACCAGAATTTGCCCGACGAAGCTATGAGCATTCTGTCTGTGGCCGCATCCAGTCGCGCTTCAATTCATGTCGAGGTAACAGTTGGGCATGCACTGTTACCATTTCTTATCGGCTCGGGCTTCTTGGTTTCCAATATGGCCGTTGATCTTTTCGATAAGTATTTTGCCAGCCATACGTTACTGCCTGTGCTCCGTGTGAAGCTGCTAGATTGCTCGAAACAGCCTATCCCTGGGCGAGGATGCCTTCTATTGACGGTCGTGTACAAGGAACGCGAAGCGTTCATTCTGTTCTATGCTGTTTCGCAAGGCACATCGCTGCTAGGTTTTTACGCCATGAAGGCCCTTCAGCTCCAGATTGACAACTCCTCCCTCTGCTGCCTTGAGACTACTGGGTCACCTACCTGTGCTACCAAGACACAGAGTAGTTGGTAGCACATACAATTTTGTATAACGTGCTAAAGTCCTTTATATTTCTAAAGAAGGTGATCCAGGTGACCCTAAAAATTATAGGTCAACCTTTGTCTTAAGCATAATAATTTTTTTTGAAAAGATTGTTTCTAAAAAGACCAAAATATTTCTTGATAAGTACAATGTTCTGTTCCCCTAGTAACATGGCTTTAGACCACATTTCTGAGTAGTAACCTCTGTCATCGCTTTACCACAAAACATAAATATGACATTAGATCTCAACAAACTACTAGCTGTCATCTTTCTTGATTAAAAAAAGCCTGTGACATAGTGGACCTTTGTATATTGTTTAACATTGTGGATTTCATGCCTAAGTGTTCAATTTTTATCAAGCTACACGAAGATGGATTTCAAGTGGTGACAAACTAACAATATAACACTTTCAAGACAGAATATTGTTACCGGGGTTCCACAAGACTCAGTGCTAGGTTCTCTCCTTTTTTGTTTATATATGGGCTCGGCACCGCATCGAGAATGTCTCGTTTACGAACCATGTTTTTGCAGGTTGCTCTCATCTGGGCATTCTGTTCTGGTCTGCCCGGCAATTTCCGATCTACAGCAGATTGACCATCTTTCGACGAGCCATTTCCGTCATCATTCCTGCTAGGTGTGAATAAAACGGTTTACTTCAGCGAGAAGCCAACGTCTACTACAGCCACCTGGCCCTTGTGTCTCGACGGGATTGGCTCTGGCCGACTAAGTACCGTTTTACTCGAGCTGAAAGAGCCATTTCGAAAGCGACAAATGCCAAATCTGGGTGCTACAGGCTACTTTGTCTGGCAACAAAAATCGACAACAGCGACGGTGGAAGTGCGCGCCACGGGATATAAATGCCACTCTGCTGCCTCACACTTTGGGCTCGACACCGCATCGAGAATGTCCCGTTTACAACTCATGTTTTTGCAGGTCACTTATCTCAATCATGCTACCAGCATAAAAAGCAGCAATTATTGTCTTCTCGCGGTGTCGTGCCCACCAGAGTGTAGTGATCTAGTGAAACGAGTGTAATGTTGTCTGTATGTTGCATATTGTACTTGGACCGACCTTTTGTTGTTGCTTGCGGGTGATGTTGAGGTAAATCCAGGGCCTATGTCGAAGGCGAAGGCTGACGCATTCACCCAGGCACTGCAAACTGTACGGGAACTCAAAGATGAGTACGCTGCTTTGGTAACGCAACATAATACAGTACTCGACGAAATGAAGCAACTAAGGCTAAAGGTGAATGCGTTAGAAAAGGTTCAGGCCACCGGACTTACGGCTGGGGACAGTACGGAGCCAGCTTTTCGCGATATGTCTGAAAAGCTGAAGTCAACTGAACATGAGATTAAGCGCCTAAGTACAAAAGTGGTATCACTTGAAGAGGCACAGTCTTCGGCAAGTATGAGTTCTAAGGCCACACCTGCGGACACAATGCGGGGATTTACGGATCAGCTTACGTCAATAACTTCATGATTTGATTAAGCGAAAATAAGATGCGTCGATCCAACCTACTCTTTTTCGGTTCGGAAGACAATGCTAATGAAGAATGGGCAGCTTCTGAACAGAAAATTATTAAGTTTTGTTCTGAAAAATTGCAGCTTTCACTCACTGGTACTCAGTTTAAAAGGGTTTATGAACTCTTTTAAACTGAGTACCAGTGAGTGTAAGCTGCAACTGGGTAAACATAATAAAACAAAGTGTCGACCTATTGATGCCAAACTTGCCTTTTTTGAAGATAAGGACTAAATCTTGTCGCGTGCACGAAATCTTACGGGCACTACGTTTTCAATACGCGAAGGTTCTTTATTGGCAACAAGACAGACCCACAGAAGGCTATTAGAATTTGCCAAAACTCACAATAAGCTATTTAGGCTTATTTTGAGTTTGAGAAAAGTTGCGCATCGAAAACGTTGCTTACTTCTACGACGTCGTCACTAAGTTAGTTATACGTTCAAGCAGATAGCTAGAAGGAAGCGTACAATTGTTTAGGAAGCCGGAGCTGCATTAGCCTTACACTCTTCTCTCACTAACAGTATCATTCACTAACATTAGAAGCATTTTATGCAAACGTTAAATAGTCTCATCTTATATCAACGATAGCCTTTCTGATATTCTTGTCTTCAATGAGACATGGCTTAACGCTGACATCAATGACAATGAGATTTTTACGCATGCTAACAGATACAAAATCTATCGAAGCGATCATCCAGACAGAAGGGGTGGTGGTGTTCTTATAGCTGTTAAAAAAACCATCACGTCTTATGTCGTCGCTTACCATTATAAGATTGAAATTATATGGGTAGTTAGCACAATTCATTCCACAAGGATGTTGCTCGGCAGCTGTTATCGTCTTACCGATTGTCATCATTCTTTCTTACAAGAGTTGCGCAGCAGCATTATTCTGCCATCGAAATCTGTGAGGCTCGCATCATTTATCTATTCGGTGATTTCATTCTACCATTTATTGACTAGGAGCAGCTGTCATCTTCTTGTAAGTACACAACTGACTTCATTAACTTAACTTTAGGCTTTGATTTGGCTCAGGTTGTTACTCACTCAAATCGTTGTTCAAATACACTTGGTCTCGTTCTAACAACAGCACCTGAAAATAAAGACCACATAAACTATTTGAATAACTTTAGTGACAACAAACTGCGTGGAAGTTGATCTTTCTATCTTGCCACCTTTTGCAGGAACCGAATAAAAAAATTAGAGATTATAATAAAGCCGATTATGAAGCCATCAACAGGAAACTTGAGTCTTTTCTTGACAATGTGCTACTGCCTTCTTTTTACAGTCGCTCAGTTGAGGAAAACTGGGTTCTTTTCAAGAATGAGATTTCAGCCCTAGTAGGAAAACGCGTGCCGTTGATAACAAGTGCGGATGATAAAACTAATCCATGGTTTAAGAAGTCTTTGCGCAGACTTAGAAACAAAAAGAAGTGGCTTCATCGGTCTGCGAAAAAATTGCGTTCACACACGTCTATGGATAGATACGAGGAATGCCTAAAAAAATGTTGCCACGAAATTGAAACTACAAAAAATAAATACTATTTCCAGGATTTGCCTTCACTCCTAAATTCTAATCCGAAAAATTCTTGAAAGTACTAAGTCCTGATCGCGACAATAACTTCATTTCATTACGCGATGCAAATAACACTCCTTTTGCTGTCACTGATTGTCCTCATGTCTTTAAATCATTCTTTTCATCCGTGTTTACTAGCGAGCATGATCATCTTCCAGAAATTGTTGAACGCGATTCATTCACGTATAGATATTACAATTGAAGGCATAGTTAAAATAATTGAAAATTTAAAGTTGTCATCATCTTTCGTTATTGACGATATAAAGTCAAAAATATTAAAACACGATGTTTATGTGTATGGCACTATCCTGTTTCACATTTTTCGGCAGTCGCTCACTACAGGAATGTTGCCTTCTGACTTGAAGATAGCGAAGGTAGTGCCAGTGCATAGAAGTGGTAGTAATAGTTCACCTGAAAATTATCGCCCGATTTCCTTGACGTGCGTATGCTGAAAGATGCTTGAGCATATCATACCTTCTAACATTTTTGCACATCTAGAATCTAACAATTTCTTTTTCTCTAACTAGCACGGGTTCCGAAAAGGTCGTTCTTGTGAGACTCAACTCTTTGAGTTCACCACCGACATACATTCTAACATAAATAGTAGTCTACAGACAGATTGTATATTTTTTGATTTTGCAAAGACATTCCATCGTGTTGCTCATTGTCGCTTGATAATAAAACTTTCATCACTAAAACTTGATTCACTCACGCTTACATAGCTCAGTACTTCCTAAATAAACGCCAACAATTCACTATCGCCAACAATCACTCTTGATCACTTTGTTACGTTTCCTCTGGTGTACCACAGCGCAGTGTTCTTGGTTCCTTACATTTCCTCACCTACATTAATGACCTGCCTGACAACTTATCCTCATGCATGCGTATATTTGCTGATGGCAACATCATCTATCGTCCCATCCGCAACAATAGCGATAATCTAACTTTTCAAAAAGCCCTCGAGTATATAATGAGTGGTGCAAAAACTGGCAGATGACACTTAATGTTTCCAAATGCAAACTAACCACCTTTAGTCACTAACGTGATAACTTTGATAACTTTAACAGCCATTACATAGTTGATGATAGCATTGTAGAACGCACTGATCATTACAAATACCTATGCATAAACTTAACTTCTACACTTTCGTGGTCCACGTATATCACTTCTATCTGTGCCAACACATCAAGATCATTAGGTTTCCGCGTCGAGAGTGAGTGAGTGAGAATTTATTAGATGGCAGAGAGGTCGGCCTTAGCTAGTTCACTCTAGCCTGCTACTCTACACAGGGGATAAGGGAAAGGGGAAGGAAAGAGCGATGAAGGCTTATGATGGGGACAAGAAGAGGTGATGCGTATGTACAGTGGCCACTTAGCATAGTACCCTACAGTCTAGTTTCTTGTCCAGTGCTTTTTATAAAGTCTAGAACAGCCTTTGTAGCAGTTTTGGACAATGTTTGGTCGTTCATTGCTGACAACATGTGGCTTTCACTTAATGGTGTTCGTCCAATGCTTGCCAACGTTGCAGTTAGCATTTTTCTTTGCGCCACGTATAATGCACAGTCACAAAATATGTGGCTATCGTTTTGCGCACTTCGCAGCGTTCACAATTTGGGCTGTCCGCACGGCCGATTAGGTGGGTGTAGTGGCGAGTGAAGGCGACACCCAGGCGAATTCGGTGCAGTATATTAGCATGTCTTCGGCTGATTTTATCTGGAAGACGAAAAGTCATACCGGGGTCTGTTTCCCGCAGGCGCTTGTTCCGGTGATCTGGTAGCGATCAGTAGGTGGCAGCGCATTCGCGCATGATTGATCGCAACAATGTGTGGACGACATCTCGCAAGTAGGGTACTTTGACGTACATAGGAGCGTTGTATATAGCCGCTCTTGCTTCGCTATCGGCTGTTTCGTTGCCAACCAGGCCGCAGTGTCCAGGAATCCATTGGAGCGTAATCAAGTGACCGCCCTTGTGTGTTAGATCAAATGCTTGGACGATTCCTAACGTTAACTCGTAAAATTGGCCTCTTCTTGAGCAAGAATGGATAGCTTGAAGCGCTGATTTTGGATCAGACAGAATCGTCCATTTACGCGGTGCTTGGTCGTTCACAAATTTTATGGCTTCTTGTATAGCAACAAGTTCTGCAGCTGTCGAAGATGACCTATGATCTAGTTTGTACTGTCGGGAAATACCGAGTTGAGGGATCACAAAGGCTGCAGCTGAGGCGGATGAAGTTACGGATCCATCGGTGTAAATGTGCACAGAGTCGCGGTATTGGTCATCTAAATGTGCCAAGGTGAGTTGCTTGAGGGCAATATAAGAAACATGCGACTTATACGAAATTCCACGTATGTTAAGGCACACCAGCGGTTTAGTCAATGTCCATGGAGGCACTGCAGGGATTACGGCAGGTGCAAAGCCTGAAGGGATCATGTGCCTATGCGTATCGAGGCATCGCGAATAGGTACAGCCTGGTCGGTCCACTTGTAGTGAAGACGACGGGTGCTGTGCATGTCGGGTCAGCAGACGAAGGTGCATTTGATGGGGCTCACAGGACTTTTAAACCTGTATAGGGTAGGTGCGTAACTCCTGTATAGTGCCAGATGTAGATGTGCACGGTGGCAGGCCAAGACATATTCTCAGTGCTCGTGCCTGAAGGCTCTCTAAAGTACGAAGGCACGTTGCCCGCGTGCTGGAAAGCACAGGTGAGCTGTACCCTATATAGCCCCCAAACAATGCCTTGTATACCTGCAGAAGACTTTTCTCCGAAGGGCCCCATCTCCGTCCTGCTATACCACGAAGAACATACACAAAACTTATTAGCTTGTTTGCAGCACAGTCACATGCTTTGACCAGGACAGGTTGCGATCAATGACGACCCCTAAATAGCGGTGGTGCTTAACCACGGGAATCACTGCTCCGTGAGTGAAGATTGGGTACCGCGACATTGATTTCTTTGTAAATGCCAATGCCGCACATTTTGCTATTGAAAGTTCCAGGCCCTGATGACGTAAGTACTTAAATGTTATTGATGTGCCTTGTTGTAGCCTTGCTCGCAGTTGTGGTCCCGTTGATCCAGATGCCCATATGCATATGTCGTCCGCATACGCATTGATTCTGACAACGTTGAGAAGGTCAGCTTCAAGGCCAATGAGTGTTATGTTAAAAAGCATGGGGCTATGGACGGCGCCTCGCGGAACTTCACGGCTTACGAGGTGCCTGGCTGTGTCACCGTCGTATGTCGACATAAAAATGGTACGTCCTCAGAGATAGCTCCCTATCCATGCGTGTAGTCGGCCACCTATGCCGATGTCTTCAAGTGCGTCAAGAATGGCCTCATGGTAGACGCTATCGTACGCGCCCTTTATATCTAGAAAATGGCCCTTACCAATCTCCGACGTTGTCTTTCCTTTTCAACAGAAGAAACTACATCTATGACACCATCTATAGATGATCGATCTCTACGGAAGCCATTTATAAAATCTGGTAAGCCGACATCATTCTCCAGCAGCCATTCCAACCTTACCAGCACTGTGCGTTCCATCACCTTACCGATGCAACTGGCTAGGGCAATGGGTCTATAAGAAGACAAGTCGTGTGAACACTTGCCTGGTTTCAGTAAGGCCACTATGCGGCTGCACATCCAACTCTCTGGGACTGTCGCTGTTTCCCACGTAGAGTTGTAGAACGACAAGAGAGCCTGCCTTGCTTCCTGGCTGAGGTGATATAAGCCGAATAAGTAATTCCATCAGGCCCTGGTGCGGTCGACCTTCGGGACGTAGAAATCGCCGCGTCGAGTTCGTGCATTGTGAATGGCAAGACGAGGCGATCGTTGCTGGATGGCGGTGAGGCTAAATACGAAGGTGATATCGATGAGGAGGACATACCTACGAGTAAGTGGCAGTAATCTTCTGCAACCTCTACTTCAGGTCGACCTTGCTTTAGAGCCAAAGATCGGAAAGGAAACAACTGTTGAGTGGGCGTCTTAAGGCTTCGGACAGTTTGCCATATTCAAGACAGGGGTTTTCTGGGATCAAGAGAGCTACAAAATACCCTCCACCGTTGCCTATCGAGCTTATCAAAGTGTCGCAATACATGTCGTTGTGCTTGGCGTGCTGTAGATAGGTCAGATGGTGATTTCGTCCTTCTGTATTTTCTCTCTGCCCGGTGACGAATTGCACGAAGGTATTCATAATGTGCGTCAAGTTGTGATCTTGGTAGCGACACATTCACAAGTTTTGTATGCGTTGTTAAGGCTGATGCAATTAGGCTTTCTATATCAGATATAGATTGAATGTTCCCGCACTGAGCATTTACAGAAGCTTGGAATCCTGGCCAGTCTACGCTTTTCACAGGCCGGGGAGACGAACGACGGAATCCTTTTAGCTGTATATATGTAGGGAGATGGTCACTTCCATGTGTTTCAACGTCTACAAACCAACAGGTGGTAGGCAAGAGACTTCTGCTCACAAAACATACGTCTAGACAGCTGCTGTACGATGCGCCACGGAGGTAAGTAGGTGAGCCATCATTAATGGACATAAGGCCCTGATTGAGCACAAAATCGGCAATGTCCCTACCGCGGGTGTTCATTGAGGCAGAACGTTAAATCTTGACGTACGCATATAATTATTTGCTCGCATTTCGATCATCACGTGACCACAAAGTGACGTATCCGGAAATACGAAACGACGACATCAGATTCGGCTCACATATTACAACCAACGAAAATTTGTATTTAAACATCCGTTGTCGAAAGTCAGACAATCGGCTTCGCAAACCTCGTGCTTTCCACTGAATTATAGGAGAGGTGCGCACACGTTCATCGTAGAAATTCGCCATATTGTTTATGAAAGGGTCAGCAGTAACGGTTCCAGCACGTTGAGGATCTGCACTGCTGTTTTCGCTCCTGGTGTGTGTAGCTCGTTGACAATCGCACGAATAGATTTTAGTAGATGTTTCAGCATAGTTTCGCTCTTCTCAGTGTCTTGCCTATCATTTTCCGCCCTCTTTGAAGTTGCAGCCCGTGATGCGGTCTTTTTTATTGCTTGGTCGGTAGCGAAGGCCACTCAGTATCTGAAGCATCAGCGTGCAACGCGGGCGTTGGTCCACTTTCTGCATCCCTGGGACGTGGTGCGTACAACATGGGTGTAGCGGCCTTATAATGCGCGCGTGTATGTTCATCTGTTGCTGATGGTGATGCATCACTCCTATTTCCACTATGATTTCGCTGGTGCCTACGTTTAAGACGACGTCTGTGTCGGCGGATGGACGTGACTGCCTCTCTGTGTGTCGAGTTGTCTCTGACCATCTTCCGCAGGACGCGAATTTCTTCTTTGATCTTCGGGCACTCCTTCGACGTTGCTTCATGTGCACCAGAGCAGTTTGGGCATTTCAATGGAACAGCAGTATCGCAGTTTTCCACCTTATGAGACCCGCCGCACCGCTGGCAGGTTGTCTCACTTTTGCACACTGCGCTGACGTGTCCCAACTTTCAGCACTTGTGACACTGCAAAGGCCGTGGCACGTAAGGGCGCACGGGATGTCTCACGCATGCAGCCTTCACGCTAGGGGGCAGAGTCTCAGAATCAAATACTAGCTTGATGCAGCGAGACTTCCCGAAGCGGCGTATGGTCACGATTTTGACTGTCGACGTCACAAGATTCTGCAGGTCAGCGTCTGTGATGTCAGCGTCGACGTAATTTATCACGCCAGTCGTTGTTCCTTTCCCGTGAGCGAGAAAAGCGCGAACTGAAATACTTCCGAGCTGCGTGACGGCCTTCAGTTTGTCAAGAATGTTTTTGTTTGTCAAATCAACTGACAATGTGTTTTTCCTACTATTTATGCGAATTTCATTCACTTGAGCAGGTGCTACTCGCTCGAAATAATTAGTCAATGACTGCCTGTTTAGTGAGTTCAGGTTGTCTGATGTAGACATGGGTACATACGAGATGGTGAAACATCGCTTGCCTTTGTCTAGCGCCGGTTCTGGCTCCGCCGTTGATGACGTCCTGCGAAGCTTCCTTTTCAACCGGCGGGTATGGAATGTCCCGAAATCGGCTTCCGATTCCATCTCTTCCACTGATGAGCTCTCGGTAGAATCATCACAAGAAGCAGATGCGCCAACGTGGTCAACCACATTCGGTGCATCCTTATGCAAACGGCTAGAGCCCGCTGTCTCGTTGGATAGATGGTCCCCCATCCCGGGGGTGACGTCTTCCGTTCCGCTTGTTCAGATAAAGTAAGGAATTCTGACAGTTTGAGAAAAAACGATAGTTGTTCAAGGCAGAATTATGCCCGAACGCACTTCTTCTTCCTCGTCTTCCTCATTTCTGCGCCGAAATCTATACAGTGCTCCCTCCGATGTACGCAAACTGGCTTATCTTTCTCTAATCCATCCTCAACTGGTGTTCGCATCCTCCATTTGGTGACCATATCAACAATACCTCATAGATAAGTTAGAATGTATACAGGACAGAGATAGTCGATTCATTGTGCGTAATCACAGCTACCCGTCCAGCATAACACAAATCAAACATAGCCTTGGACTCGAGCCTCTGAAAATTCACCGCGACATCTCACTTTTATCCCTATTTCACAAACCCATCCACACCAGCGTGATTCCACCTGTTCACCTTAATCTGTTACATTGAACTTCAAGCAGACTACAGAACACCTTTAGCTTATTACGCATGTACGGCAATACTAACGCTTTCAACCAGTCGGCTCTTCCACAAGCTATTCGTTTGTGGAATGATTTTTCAGATGATCTTGCGTCAGAAAAAGACCACAGAAAGTTCTATCATACTCTTAATAATACCTATGCACCAAAACCTGCTCTACCGCATCTTCATAATTATCTGTGCTCTTAGGACTGTTGCCAATGTTTTTGCACTATTGCTAGGTTGTAGTTACTGTCATTTTATTTTTTGTATTTCACCTTCACATGCTGTAACTCACTTTTCTAGTATGTATTTTGCTTACATGTTCATAGGTCGAACTGCATTTTCTATTATGTTCAATATTTGCCTATGTATGTGTAGATATATGCGTATATATATTTTTCTAACACACTATCTGTACCACCCTCCTTACACAACAACTCTCGAGGACTCTGTAAGGTACTGTAAATTAAATAAAATATAAATGACCAACAGCAATTATTCTACTGTGCAGAATGATTGATGTATGCAGAAGAAACATGCATTATGGTAACTGCTAATAATATTACTTTTAGAAATGCACGTGCCCTTTTGTAAACAGTGAAAGAGGACGATGATGTTTGGAGAAACTTGCGTGCAGTTTGTGGCCTGTGTGCCATTTGAGTGTAGCCTGTGTGGTGTGAGTTTCTATTATGTGAACAAATTATTATATTTTATTACAAGGTTGAGGACAACATTTCAGAAGTGCAATCACCATCCTATCAGCACGGAGAGAAAATCCGAGTTCCGTCAGTCTACGTAGCTGGTTGACGTAACCCTAACCTTGAAATGCAATGCACCGACGGAAGAGACAAACTAACTTGTGGTGAATGAGGTACAGAATTTGGCAATGAAGACACCGTTACGGCTCGCGACTTACTCAAAGCTCTTCAAAAAAGGACAGACTGCTATCAAGTTTCCTGGAATGATTGGTTTTAACTATTGCAGCACAGCTTCGACCAGCAGAAACGTTCCAATTATTTCCGGACTTGAGCCCCAACATCAGTCCCATCGACGGCTCCTAAGACACTCCTTCAGCGCGCGAGTGGATTGAAAGCGTTCTTCGAGCGTCAAAACTTCATGGGTGGTCAGGTGCCTACACGCTGTAAACTGCCAAGGCCCTACTGGTTAGAGCTGCCAATGACTGGTGGGATGATCTTTATTCGAGCAGAGAAGTCGTAACTAGGTTGCAACAAAAAATAGCCGTACGTCAAGTCTGGCAAATGCGGCACAGGCTCTCGCGTAATCAGTGCACGCGGCTTTTCGTTATCTTGCGAAGGCGCATATGCGTTGGTGCATATGCTTCACTACAATACCCCCGGGGTGAAGAGTAGCCATCTTGGCGACTCAGGGAGTAGGTGCAATGAGGGGGTCGTACTAGGGCTTGCGACGGTCAACGTGTATGGTATCGCGTCCTCGACGACGCAAATCTGGCGATTGTGTTAGTGGCTCGATGATGTAATTCACCGGGGAGTTCACGTCAGTGACACGGTACGGACCATGGTACCGGGTCAGAAGTTTAGAAGACAGGCCAGGAACGTGCAGGGGCACCCAAAGCCACACAAAGGAGCCAGCACGAAACGTGGGAGATATGTGGTGAACGTCGTCATGTCGAGTCTTTTGTAGACCTTGAGCCTCACTTGTCAGAGACCGAGTCAACTGACGGCAGTCTTCAGCGTATCTGGCGGCTTCCGAAAGCGGGGAGCACTCAGATGCATCAGGGCGGTACGGGAGTATAGTGTCGAGTGGGTGGGAAGGTTCGCGGTCGTACAACAGAAAGAACGGGGAAAACCCGGTAGTCGCTTGCATCATGGTGTTGCAAGTGAAGGTAACAAAAAGTAATACAGCATCCCAGTTAGTGTGGTCGGAGGAGGTGTACATCCTCAGAATGTCGCCAATTGTGTGGTTGAAGTGCTCAGTGAGCGCATTTGTCTGTGGATGGTAGGCGGCAGATTTCTGGTGGATGATGTTGCATTCAGCAAGGATAGCTTAGATGACCTCCGACAGGAATACTCGACCCCTATCACTGAGTAGTTCCCACGGAGCACCATGGCGTAGAATGAAGCTGCGGAGAATAAAGAGTGCAACTTCGTGGGTGTTTGCTGCCGGTAGAGCTGCAGTCTCAGCGTAGCGTGTCAGATGATCGACGCTGACAGTCATCCACCGGTTTCCAGATCTATGGGAAGGGGCCATAGATGTCAATACCCGCGCAGCCGAATGGGCGAGCCGGGCATGGGAGCGGCTATAACAAGCCAGTAAGGTGCCGTGGAGGCGTCTTGTTCTGTTGGCAAGTGCTGCAAGACTGAACATAATTCTGAAAAAAGCGATACATTCTTCGCCTGTAATATCGTTGACGAAGCATTTGGTAGGTTTTCAGGACACCTGCGTGAGCACTTTGGGGATCTGCATGGAAATTTATGCAGTTGTCAGAGCGCATATGGGTTGGCATAGCAAGGAGCCACTTCCGACCACCAGGCGTGTAGTTGCAGCGGTACAGAATGCTGTCTCGTAAGGAGAGTGGGCTGCTTGCTGGAGTAGCGCTCTCGTGCAAGCGACAGCAGACGGATCGGTAAAGTAGTCGATTAACAAGGCAAGGTAAGGGTTTTCACGCTGCTTCGAAAGCATGTCAGTGGTGTCGAGTGGTGACAAGGTGGAAAAAGGGGGTGATAGAGAAGGCGCATCTTGTGGTAATGGCGATTGAGAAAGTGCATCGGCGTCCGCATGCTTGCGACCGGAACGATATACCGCACGGATGTCGTATTCCTGCAATCGAAGCGCCGAACGCCTCAGGCCTCCGGACGGGTCTTTCAAAATGAACAGCCAACTTAGAGCGTGGTGGTCAGTAACCACGTCGAAAGGACGGCTGTAAAGGTACGAGCGAAACTTCTTCAGCGCCCAGATTATGGCCAAACACTCCTTCTCTGTCACGGAGTATTTCAATTCAGCCTTTCTGAGAGTGCGACTTGCATAAGTGACTACTTAATCTGTTTGGGTGCCTTTCGATTGTACCAAAACTGCACCAAGACCGACGCCACTTGCATCGGTGTGAATATCTCTGGCAGCAGTGGGGCCGTTGTGGCGAAGAATAGGTGGTGTGGTCAGCAGGCGGCGCAGCTGGCGAAATGCGTCGTCACATGCAGGTGACGACACGTCACATGCAGGTGACCACGACGACGAGGTAGAAGACGCTCGCCTTCCACTGACTACACCACCGAGAGCTGCGTTCCGTTGGGGCCCACGTACAATGGTTCACCGCAGGTGCCTGCCACATGCACGATTCCCGTGACATCAATGGCACGCGACACCTCAACGACCCCAGACTCCACGACGGCTACCTTGCGGCGCGCGTCGGAGTCTGAGCACGAGATATTTTCACCCATTATTCGGCACCCGATCCCGGAGCTTCCACAGTTGACATTATCCAATGAAAATGATCTTCCATCAACCTCGGCAATCTGTGCATCCTGCAAGCAGCCACTACCATCTACCTTGACGTCTCCTGCAGCTGAAGTTGTTGCCCGCGACATGCTACAGCAGAACTTCCGAGATACTGCTACAATGACCAAAAACCAGATGATAGATTTGCTATTGACAAAACAGCCAGCACAACCTATAACATCCACACAGGCGCACATCCACCAGGCTTCCCCGACGAGCACGGGTGCGCCAGCCAAGTCTCCGGTAGAGCCCACGCGTTCCGGATCCCATGGCAAACCTCCAGAGCCTTGGAAGGTCGACACTACAACGCAACAATCTACCTTGAATCAGACATCACCCTCATCATGACCCAGGCGACTACCGCCTTTGCGCGGAACATCTGCAGACCAGTCACAGTGAACCTAAGTGCCTGCAGTGGCTTCCGTGCACTATTTCGACCACGGTGTTTCCACGCCCGTCGACTCGGTCACCCGCGCCGGCATGTCAGCCACACTGCAACGTTCAGGTCGGTGTCCCATCGATGGCTACGTCCGGGCCAGAACTGCCAGCCCACTGCTCCTTGTCAACAGCCATGTCGGCGCCATGTGTGCTGTTGGAGACGCTGCTGCATCCTTTATGTTTCAGTATTTGGTCGTCCTGGTTCCGCTTCAATGCATAGCACCATCTCACCACTATCACCGGCTCGGCCCTTACGGTGCCCTCCCACGGCTCCACCTGTGGTACCTTTGTCAGACACACATGCTCGAAGCAGCGGGTGCACTCTCCAGTGATCCCGCCAAGTCATGGCGCTTCCTATTTTGTCCCTTCCACTTCTGCCAGAGTCGCCCACCGGAGACCCGCTGCTTACCGATGGCCCATCAACGTTGAAAACATGGACTTTCCAAATGAACATTTTATGGATTGTCGTTCATGTATATAGCTTTTGTCACTATCTTTCTTTTTTTTTCATATGCCTTCAAATCGCGCAAAGCACTAGGGGGGGGGGGGAGCCCTGTAGTGCCATCATCAACATCATCATTTCTGGATCACTGCGCCGCGCCTCTCGTGCAGCTGATGCTAGCTCGAGCGGCGCGAGGGGGAGAACGAGCACCAGGCCTGGCGGTTCGGACGAGGCAGCCGCTGACGCTCCGCTTCAGCAATCGCCTTGGAGAATAAAGTGGCGAGAGAACGACACGACCGCGTTGGCCGCCGTCCCGTCTTCCTCTCTTGCTACAAGCTCATCCATATTTGCTTCGTCCTCGCGCTGTACTGGAGGTGTAACTGCAGGCCACTTTGATCTCGTGTCATGCAACAATGTTTACGGAAAACGTATGCTACAGCTCACAGGAAAAAAGACCTGGATCACACTCCCAATGGTAGTCATTACCTTCCCTAAAGCCCTGAAAAAATATATTGTTTCTTTGTTAGAGACAGAGCATGTTATAGAAGCATTGTTAGTTTTGTAGAAGCTTGTGTGTTATATACTTATATGATTACTGTTCTTTCTGTGCAATTAGCGACACGCGATAGTGTTGTGCAATGAAGTAAATTATGATGGTATTTCTGCCATTTTTTTCTCATGAAGTACGTATTTTCCAGGTCACCTTAGGCAGTCTTTTTGCTTCCCAATTCAAATATAATAGGTTTTTGTATTTCATAGCGTCTTAATCAAAGACACCGTATCTTTTTATTGTATATGTATGTATCCCTATAATTTGTTCTTAGGTTCTCTATTGTATGATGCGTGCTGGTCGATAAAATTATTTACTATATATTTGGTCAAACAATCCTGAAAGTTGGTGCACTGAAATATTTCTGTATACTTTAATTTTACCCTGCTGTGCTAGGAAGCACGAGCTGCTGGGCGAGTTGGTAATTCATTCTGAGTGCGCGAGAAATTTGAAGTACGAAAACAGACACCTGGACAGAGTGCCACAATGTCCAGGTGTCCTTCTTTTGTACTTGAACTTTCTCGCGCAACTTAGTTAAGATATGCAAAGATACTCCTACTGGTATTCTCTTTTCCGACATTCAACTAGCCTTTGCTATAGGTCCGACAAGTGTTCGTAATCTGTATATATATCATAAAGTAAACATTCATTCATTTCTTTAGCCCACTTAATTTTGATTTACGTGTTCATGATTTTGCCAATACTCGCATATTTCAATACGCTCAGCGTAGCGGCCATTTTGTCTCGGCATTCTCGTGTTCCAGAAGCAGTTTCCCATCTGCAAGATGTTACAATATAATTTGAACAACTGCTTCGCAAATAGAGCGAACGAAATAAACGTTTCTAAACGCATCCGCATTATTTGTTTAGATTATCCACGGAAAAAAAGGTAGTTTATGCGTTCTGTTGCTGGCTCGCTATTCACCTTGTTCTCTGTGCCGACGCGCACCTGTTCCTTCATCTGTTAAACACCTTGATTTACTTCTCGACAATCACTTTTGGAATTCTCACCGGGCGTTCAAGGCTAGGGACTGTCTCTCGTACGTTATGCACTACTATACGCCACTATCAGTTCGAGAAATCATACTGAAAGCCATCGGTGATAGCGTTCTTCGCTGTGATAATACGTCGTTTGGGCATTGTGCGATTTGTTTGAAAAATAAATAACCTCTTTCTTTCGTTTCATATTAACTATAATAAGCATTGACTTAACATTTACCTTTTTCAGAGGCCTTTGTAAATCACTACGATGCCCTAACTTTGATTCCCTTCTGAGTGATACAACTGTATTAAGGAATTTGCGGTCCAAATATTATAATCTTATAAAAGCCCCTGCACACTTTCTTCGACCTAAAACCATTTCGGGTGATTCGCTGCTCCACCTGATATGGTCAGCGCACTCGTTGCTTCTTAATACCACTTTGCTTTATCAACAACTCACGAGTGTTTTAAATGCGAAGCATTTCTTAGCGAACTGCGGTGACATTGAGCGTATCTATCTATCTATCTATCTATCTATCTATCTATCTATTTATCTATCTATCTATCTATCTATCTATCTATCTATCTATCTATCTATCTATCTATCTATCTATCTATCTATCTATCTATCTATCTATCTATCTATCTATCTATCTGGCTGCTTACGTTTGAGTGCTCTCGTGGTCACTCCCGTAACTTGGTGTGAACCACTATTAGCACGGGAGTACAAGATGATTTGACGAATATGACGCGCTGATCAAGACATGAATAATGCCACAATATCGTCGCATACGTCATCACAGAATGCCCGCCAGACAGTGGCTTATACCGACGGGCGGGTATGTGCCACTGGCATGCGGAATTTGCCATAGATGATTCATACTTAGTATCTACCAATTAATGACGAAAACACACATGCCAAATTTTTACACGCGAGCGTTAAGAAATACCTGACACCGGTAGCGTCAATTCGATGAATGTAAAGAATAAATTCTAGGGATTAAGCGGGAATCAAACTCAAGCATTTTGCGTGGTAATGAAGGATTTTACCAGAGAGCTACATAGGTCTCGTTTGGTCACTGTGCAATTTGTTGGAAAAATAAAGTAAACTCTGTCCCTCGTTCCATAATAAATGTAATGAGTTATGATTTAAGACTTCACTTATGCACAGACCTTAGTAAATCTCTGCGATGCCCTAATTTTCAAATAGGCGCTAATCTTAGTGAAACGTCAAAAGTGGTTGCAGTGGTGCCTACCTTATATTATAAGCAGTACTTATGTACTTTCTTGATACAGCCGTCACATCGGAGTAATGTCAATTACGTTAACGTAGGCCCGTGTGCTCAGATTTGAGTGCACGTTAAAGAATCCCGGGTGGTCGAAATTTCCGGAGCACTCTACTACAGCGTTCCTCATAACCATGTGGTTGTTTTGAGACCCTAAACTCCACAAATCAATCAAAACGTGTATTCTGGTTAGTTGTCCAGCGCTGAAGCTGATTTATGTAGCTGCGTCGAGGGCCGGCATACTCGCGAGCATCAGCGCTTCATATCCGCTTCTGGTGTTGCTAATACATATGCTCCAGTTGGCATAGTTGCGCAAGTGAAAACAATTTGTTATATAAGTATCTCGAACTCTTAACATATGTATGTGCGTGCAACATTTATACACATGCTTAGCCTAATTTCTTGACGTGTCACTCAATGAAAATTTGCAACACGGTCACCTTCCCTTTGCATGCATCGCATAACGTCGATTCCCAGGTACGTGAGGTCTGCCATTTTTTTGTCTTAACACGAAATTCAAACGGAAGCAACTTATTCGTCGCATTCATCTTTAACTATTTCGCAATAGCTTCGCTGGGTCGATTCCTGGCTGCGGTGGCTGCATTTTTGATGAAGGTGAAATGCTGTATTCCTATGTGCTTAGATTTAGGTGCACGTCAAATAACCCCATGTGGTTAGGATTTGCGGAGCCCTCTACTACAGCGTCTCTCATAATCATAGTGTGGTTTTGGGAAGTTAAACCTCACATATCAATCATATCGCAAAGGCTGTTTACTTTCGTGAGCCTGAGCGGCGGCTTTCGTGGTCCCTCAGCTTCGTATTTAGTGGCAGTACACACGAGATTACAGGTGGATCATTCCAAGTGAAACGTCCCAGCCCTAAATTTAACCACCAGGAATTATCTTGAAAGAAAATTGGTCTGAAAGGTAACTTTGTGAGTGAGATTTCAGTTAGCTACTCTTGTACGAAACACTTTTGTACTCAAGTGGCCACCCTTCAAGATTGACGGCGAAAAAGAAAAATTAGGCGAGAATAAATTCTGTGTATCCAACACTCTAACTGGGTATGGCGACACATTTGGTTTAAAGCATTATCTTGTTGTTTTCCTAGCAAGCGACGTCACAACTAAAATCATATAATAAGTCTACTAACTGGATTGGCTGAGGAAAGAAGGCTTAGCAACGAGATGGTTGTCTTGTGCAATACACATGTCCCCCACCATGATGGCCGCATGTAGAATAACGGTAGGCCTACTCGCAGAAAAACATCTGCTTCCGAGCTTCATCCGGCATTATTTTCCTCTCCAAAAAACTACTCTTTTCTACTTTAGAGCACTACAACGCAAACATAAATAGACTACATATACTGCAAAAGAAACTATCCATCACGTATCTGGAGTACACCACAAAGCACACACCGAACCACTACCTACACGTTTTCTCACAATTTTTGCTCACAAACTTTACGCATACATCTTAGCTCTCACATACAAACAAAGTCTCGAACTTTATAACGCAAGAATTCGTACATATGCCAAGCTTAAGAAGAGAACTCCCCCATACCCTTTCAGAAATACAGAAAACTGGATCATTTCATATACACGTTTAGTTATGAGCGAGCAGATGCTCTGCTACAGACTTCCAAAGCCGCTGAACTACTTTACAGAACATGAAATTGTGGTCGAATCAACTAGTAGGAATGCATTAGGACATTTTTTGTTTGTCTTCGACAGTTTGAGCCAATAATAAATTTTGCAGCTGTTTGTTCTTTATGGCTTTATAAGCGTTCATACAATGTTCCTATTTCTCTTTCCTTCATTCGCAAAATGTGATTAGGATATTCACTGTGTCTCTCCTATTTCAGAAGTAAAGCACGACGTTTCTCGCATGTACCAAAAATGTTGTGTTAAAAAACCGAAAAGCACAAAATGTACAACCAAGCGGTATCCGTTAAAGCATACGCGCGTATCGTACAATTTTTGTTCTTTTTATACCACATATCCACTCTCCTGCTGTATGCCTTTTAAGGCGGTCCAGAATCCCCATCAAAAGAAATGTGTTTCACTTTTTGTTCAGGCCTCTTCTATTTTTATGGCAAGAAAAAAGAAATAAAGAGATGAATTGAGTTGAAAAAGAAAACTCGCGAATGCAGGCAAATTTGTGAAAACTGCGGCAATGGTCCAGCCGCCAATCTTTTCTTGTTCTTCTTTTATCAGTTGACGTATTATCTACTACAGATATTTTAAATGTCCAATAATCTTCATATATTGAAACAAATCCTTGCGAAAATGAAAAAAAGAGACTTTTCGGAGAGATTCAATCGTAAATTAGGCATCAACGTCCTTGTGCAACAAATACTTGATATAAATAATATTGCGATCCCTTTATTTTGATGTGAAAAATACGAATCCTGTAAATTTTGTTTAAAACGCAAAAATAGTTTTTATGTGCACAACCAACGTCAGCGGTGTGCGTTGGCAAAGTGTGTACATATGCGCTGTTGTCAGTACCCTTGTAGTCCGCTACTTTTCTCGTCGTCTGCTGCAAAGCACATGCAGCAAGTATATAAACACAGTTGGACAAATGCAAGCTACTTTTAATTCGTTTGTGTGTTGTAAACGGAGAAAAAGCGTCTCCTCCTTATTTTGGCGAGTTTTAGTTTTGTTCTCCTCACACGTTTGTTTTTGCATTTGGCAGGACAGTGAAGTTTCTGCAACGCATGAGTCGGCACTCTCATTGGACAGTAGGCGAGGTAATTGTGTGGTTACTAATAATATTTGAAACAAAGTTAAAGCTCACAAGCATCTGATATGTTGTGGTAGCCGACCGGACTTCTACGATGCAAAGAATAACTGAAATATTATGAGGATATTCGCTCAGATATTGCTTACCAGAAAAGAAGGACACGTTGCATGGAAAACAAAAGCGTCTAATTTTGATGAATCTTGAAGAGATAAATAAACAATGAGAAAGGACGTTCAGTTCGGAGTGCCGGTTCTCCAAACTCGTCTTTTTGCGTCCGTGCCACTGTGTCCTGGCTGATGGGAGTGGCACGCACACAGTATGTGGGTGCATGAACCACCAAAACTTAAGTAAGCTTATGCCAGTGGCCCCAAGCAAACCATTTAGGTGCTCTTGGCTACTTTTGTATGCGGACTTAATAATGAAGATTGCATGTTTAGCAAATGCGCATCTTGTCCCGGCACAACTTACGCAGTGAATCTGCTTCAGCAAAGTCTCGCCCACCGTTTTCAGAGCAGAGACAGCATACGCGTGGAGCAATGGATAAGCGAAGTTCACTGCTCATTCAAAGCCATTGTTTTCACGCAAGAAACATTTTCTGAAAGATTTGTAGACATGTTAAATCAGATGAAGACACATCTTTCTTAAGCAAGCAGCAGCCCAGGTCCTTTAGAAAAATTCAGTCAAGTTTAAGTCCTCAAGAGGCTGTTGTGATGATAGATTTTGCCAAAAATTCCACTTTCCACGTCTGATGGGAATTACACGTCTGATGGGAATGTTAGCGTATTTTGATATCAAAGATCAAAGGACAACACATCACAAAGAAAAAATTGTGTGAACGATAGAACACTTACGTTCTGAAAGCCATAATTTTTCTTATTGGTGAAACGTATACTGTTTTGTTATGAATATCAAGTACCTCAGAAGAACAACGATTTCATCCACGCATGAATTGGAGATAAACCAGGCCACAGTGTCAACGAATGGATACCGTTAGCTATCTTTTGTTTGTCGGCATTACTTTCCCTCGTGCCAAGGAAGCCAGCCAATAAGCATAGACTGATGTGAGTGACCTAGCCAGAACGTACTTGAACAACTGGCGTGGTCCTGATGCAAGCATCAAAAGTCACCAAGAATGATCACGCGTTTTAAGGGGAAAAAGACATCACTGTTCTCTACTCCTGACGCTGGTGGTGCAAATAAAAAACTAATTTTTGTTTAAACAAAACTTACAGCGAAGCTACTGTACACATAAAAAAAGGCGTTGCATAACCCAAGAAAACGTCTCGTATGTTTAGCACAATAGTCTTGACGGTTTATTTAAAACTCAATCTCCTAAAAAGTCACTTTTTGTCAGTTTTGCGAAGATTTCCTCAAGAAATGTTTGTTTTATAATGTAAATGCAAGGCAATAAGCTGTAGCAGCGTCAGAACACAAGCAGCAAGAGCAGGCCGGATATACGGGCGTCGTCGCAGCAGCAACCAGGCAGTCCCAGCTCGCACCTCGTGCCAACATGTCGATGTCGCTGCGGTAGTGGGCATTCCTCTTCACTACATATCGTCCCCCATCGGAAAAAGAGCCATCCCGACGGCTCACGCAGAACTGAGTACAGGGCGGATCGTAATATGATTTCAACGGGCGTACGTGAACGGTTTCGCGACCGCGAAAGCGCTGGTCTGTGGATGACGTCACAGGTTCGATGATCTAGTTAACAGGTGAAGTCTGCGAGACAACACGGTAGGGTCCCTGGTATTTTGAAACAAGTTTCGAAGAAACGCCTGTAGGGACATCTGGAACCCAAAACCGCAAAAGAGTGCCTGGAACAAAGTTAGGGTACGGGTGCTTATCGTCACGCCGAGATTTTTGTCTCCATCGGTCAATGGTTGGAAATGACTGGGCGAGCTTACGGCATTCCCCGGCGCGGCGCGGAGCTTCAGAGATGGGCGTAGACTCGGAAGAATCAGGGTGGTAGGGCAGAAAGGTATTTAGTGTTGTGGAAGGGTCTCGGTCATATAACAGGAAACATCGCGAAAAGCCCGTAGTGGCCTGTGGAGCAGTATTGTTGGCGTATGCCGTAAAAGGCAGAATGAGGTCCCAATCGGAGTGGTCTGAGGCAACATACTTAGATACCATGTCGCCAAGGGTACGGTTGAATCTTTCCGTCAAGCCATTCGTTTGGGGATGGTAGGCGGTGGTAGTCCGGTCAATGATACGGCTTTCGGCAAGGAGTGCGTTGACGACTTCAGAGAAGAACACACGTCTTCTGTCGCTGAGAAGTGCACACGGTGCGCCGTGACGGAAAATTAAGTACCCCAGGAGAAAAGATAATACGCCACGTGTTGTGGCAGCAGGCAAAGCGGATGTTTCTGCGTATCGCGTCAAGTAGTCTACAGTGACAACGTATCCAGCGGTTTCCGGAAGCCGTGAGTGGAAGAGGCCTTTAAAGATAGATTTTAATGTGGTCGAAAGTCCTGGCTGGGCAAGGAATTAGCTGGATCGAACCAAAGGTGTGATGAGGCAGAGCTTTCTGTCGTTGGTACTGTGGGCATGACGTAATGTACTTGCGTACAAAGGTGTACATGCCTCGCCAATAAAACCGGGAGGAAATCCGAGCGTATGTTTTGAAGATGCCCGCATGTGCGCACTGAGGGTCAGCGTGGAAAGCTGAACATATTGCAGCACGAAGATGGCGAGGTATAACCAGTAACCACTTTTGGCCGTCTTGGTTGTAATTCTTGCAATACAGAAAGTCATCGCGGATCTCAAAGTGAACCCCTTGATGGCGCATTGCTCGAGAAGATGGAGAAGTTGACGGGTCTGAAAGGAATCGCCGAAGAGCGTTGATAAAGTAATCCTTACGTTGCTCAGACGCCATGTCACAGTTAGCTGGAAACGCAACCATTTCGTCCATGGCAGATACACAGGCGGAACTTTCCTATGATACAGGTGAACGCGACAAGGCGTCGGCATCAGTGGGACGTCGGCCAGACCTGCAGACAACACGCATGTCAAACTCTTGCAACCGCAAAGCCCAGCGAGCTAAAGCGCAAGACACTCCTTCACTGTTACAGAATAATTGGTGAGGGTATGGCTTGCGCAGGTAACTACGTACTCCCGAAATCTCGATTTGCGCTGCGCGAGTATGGCGCCGAGTCCAACACCGCTTGCATCAGTGTGAATCTAAATCGGAGCAGTCGGGTCGAAGTGACGCAAGATTGGTGGTGAGGATAACCGGTGGCGCAACTTTTTGAAGGCATGATCACAGGCGGGTGATCAAGCGTAACTTTTTGAGTCAATCCATAAGTGTTCAGTCAAGGGGGTGGTGATCATCGCGAAATTCCGAATAAAGCGGCGGAAATACGAGCAGAGTTTATGGAAGCTGCGCAGATCCTTCAGAGATCAGGGTTTAGGGAAGTCTGCGACTGCTTGAAGCTTACCGGTGTCAGGAACAATACCGTCTTTAGAGACAACATGGCGGACAATCGTGAGCTGACTTGCGCCCCCGCGGCCTTTTTTCAGGTTGAGCTGAAGGCCGGTGTCAGTTAGGCTCTGCAGCACTTCATTTAGCCTGCGGAAATGCGTGGAAAAATCTGGCGAAATTATAAGCACGTCATCTAAGTAACACAGGCACGTTTTCTACTTCAGGCCACGCAAAAGATTGTCCATCATCACCTCGAATGTTGCGGGCGCATTGCAAAGAACGAAAGGCATGACGCGGAATTCGCAAAGGCCATCAGGTGTGACAAAGGCCATTTTAGGCTGATCTTCAGGTGCCATAGGGACGTGCCAGTAGCCGCTTCATAAGTCAATAGAAGAGAACTCCGCGCCTTGGAGGCTGTCAAGGGCATCGTTGATTCTCGGTAAGGGGTAAACGTCCTTTCGAGTTATTTTGTTCAGACGATGGTAGTCAACACAGAAGCGAATTTACTCGTCCTTCTTTTTAACGAGAATGACTGGAGACGCCTAGGGGCTATTCGAAGGCTTGATGACGCCACGCTTGAGCATGCCAGCTACTTGGTCACCGATAACCTGGCGCTCTGTCGCGAACACGCGATAGGGTCTTTGACGCAAAGGTGCATTGGTGCCCGTGTCAATGCGGTGACACACAGCTGAGGTGCGGCCCAGGGGACTATGCTGGAGGTCAACGGAAGAACGGAACTTGTTCAGGAGTCGTAGAAGCTGAACACGTTGCGGAACGGTTAACGTGTGGGCGATAGAGCTGCTCAGTTTGTCAGGTCTAGTAGCCTACGGCGAAGAGGCACAGGTGAATCCAGCCACTTCGTGTTCGGCGAAAAAACCAGTTGGATTGTCAATTATTGCAGAAGGATTGAGACTGTAAACACGCCCGACGCACTCGCCCTTAGTAGTGTTACAGGACATGACAGCAGATTTGAGATGAGCAGTCTGCTGACACCGTCATGAAGTTCCAAAAGGGCATGAGGTAGCGGCGAACACTTGCGACAAATGAAAAAGGCAGATGGCGTGAAAAGCGCTCTTGATTTGGCGAGTGCGTTGCAAGACACCATGGCAAGGGCAAAAGAGTGCGGCGGTATCGTAATGTCTTCAACAACAAATAGCCTGTCCCCAGTTTCAACAGCGTCAATTAAGGTAACGTCGCTAAACACTTAAAATGCCACCTCAGCGCGCGAGTAGTCGATGACGGCCTTATTAGCGGAGAGAAAGTCCCAGCCAAAAATGAGGTAAAGGGAGCAGGAATCCAACACTATTAATTCGACGACATGGATGAGGCCTTCAATCGTATAGCGAGCAGTACAGGCAGCGGCCGACGTGACGTGCTTTGCGCGTGCTGTACGAAGCGTTATACTTGCTTGTGGCATCATGACTTTTTTGAGCAAGCGGCAGTCTGGCACTGATCGCTGAAACTGCGGCACCAGTGTCGACAAGAGCGAGTGCAGCGACGCCGTCCACTTATAAGTTCAGTACAGTCGTCGTTGAAGAGAGAGGCCTTGGTCTTTTCGCGGGTTCCGCAGTTCCTGCTTCTAGAACTGCGGCAATTAGTTTTCCCGCTCCGGCGATGAAGGACGACGACGCATCGGCGATGGCGAGCGGCGTCGAGGTGATGGCGATCGGCGGTTAACAGGAGGATGGAGGTTGGCGTATGATGACATCTGGTCGGGTTGCTAAGAGCCTGAGAACGAAGGGCATGGTGCCACATATGGACAAGTTCGAAGCTCTGGTGGTAGTTCCGGTGATAGGCAGGGACACATCGACGGCAGTATCGCGCTATGTGGCCAGGCAACCCACAGGCAAAGCATATCGGCCAATTGTCGGGTGTACGTCATTGTCCACTACTCTGGAAGGACATTGGCTGAGCAAACCGAGGACTGGGCACGGCTGATGGTAGTGACCTAAAAGTATTAAGAGGTGGCCTTGCGGCAACCTCAGTATAGCTTAGAGGTGCATTCCCCTCGGCAAGGCCGCCGACAGCAGCGAAGTGTTGCGGACAGGTGGCAGAGCCACGCAAACTTACTCCTAGATCACTTCAGGAATATTTGCTGGCAGATGTGATGGTGGTAGGCCGGCTGTTGATGGCAGCGACAGCTGACGAGTGACCTCAGCGCGAACAAATTCTTTGATCTGCGATAGTAGCGAGTGATGGTCAGAGGTGGTTGTCAAGCTTGAGAGGGTGTCATACGGGGCGTTAGGGCGTCGTGTGAGAAGACGCTGTCATCGGAGCTCGTCAAAACTTCGACACAGCTCGATGAGCTCCGAGACAGTGGCAGGGTTTTTCGAGAGGAGCATTTAAAAGGTGTCGTCGGAAATGCCTTTCATAATTTGTTGTACCTTGTCAGTTTTGAGCATCGTAGGGTCAACACGCTGGCAGAGGTCGAGGATGTCCTCGATGTAGCTGGTGAATGTCTCACCAGTTTGTTGGGACCGGCTTCGCAGACGTTCTGCGTGAAGTTTGCCCACCGCAGGGCGTCATAAAACAGCTGTTATGCAGGTCTTGAAGGTCGTTCAAGTATAAATGTCCGTCTAGTGGTTTCTTTACCACAGCTTGGCGACATCCTTTAAATAAAACATAATGGTGCCCATTTTCATGGCATCATCCCATTCGTTGGTAGCGCTGGCTCGTTCATAGGATTGCAGCCAATCCTCAACGTCTGTCTCGTCAGTGCCGCTGAAGAAATCGGGTTCACCCAGGAGCCGGGAACCGGGACAGCCTCTGGGTGGCGAAGCGCCGGGGGGGTGTGAAGACAGCGTGTTAAGGCATGACGGACGGGAGCTTTAGGCAACGCAATTCCAGGGTCGTGGAAAACCGCAGCAGCCTTCACCAAAATATAATGTAAATGCAAGGCGATAAGTGGTAGCAGCGTGAAGACAGAAGCAGCACGGGCGTCATCGCAGCAGCAACCAGGCAGTCCCAGCTGGCGCATCGCGCCAACGTGTCGATGTCGCTGCGGTAGTGGACATTCCTTTTCACTACAGTTTATTGCCTTTTAAAATATTTTCAGCTGATGGTAGGTCAGCTGGTAAAAAAAGCAAGAAGGTGTGGTTGCTGGAACGTTGCCCAGTTTTTACAATAATTGACCTTATTCGCGTGTTTTCTTGCTTCTTTGCTAAACTTATTTAGGCCGCAGAGGTAATATATTGCCACAAGCATGGAACGAGGTTGAGCCATGCCAATGCGGGTTGTGCCATTGTGGGCACATAATGCGGGTATGTGCCATTGTGTGAAAAAAAGAAGACTGTTGTTCTCGTGGTCTAACGTTCGTTTCGGCTTGACGACCAGGGCCGCTGTTCCTGTGAACAGACGTTGTGGTCTTCCTATAATCACGTGACGTTTTCTGGTTGAGGTGCTGGGTAGTTTTGTATGCACTGCAATCAGCAGCAAGATCCTGAATCTAGTCGCGATGTGGAAGAAGCAGCTGACCTACGGCGTAGCAGGCGACAACTAGGCCTACCACCTGAATTCGAACCCCTTCCTCAACTCGTCAGTACCTTGACTAGTGTGGGAACGCAAATCCAAAAGAAATCAATGCTGCCTCCTTCATGGTTCTTCAACGCCCTACGGACTTTGACGACGTTCCACGGGAACCCTTACGAGGACATCGATGACTGGCTTGACGACTACAACCATTGCGGCAGCGTCAACGAGTAGAGCGAGTTGCTAAAGCTTTGGTATGACTACTTTTACCTCGAGGACTCTGCGCGCATCTGCTCTCAATTGGTTCGAAAACTATGAAGCCACTATGACAACCTGGCCATAGTTTTGCAACCAGTCGGAATACCTTTCGAAGCTCTGACCGAAATGAGCAAGCGGAACAGCTCCTCAGTTCCCGAAATCAGCGTCTGAACGAGAGTGTTGCCATGTTCGTTGAGAACATGTCACGGCTGTTCAGGCGAGCTGACTCCTCAATGACGGAAGAGAAGGTGCGCCTTCTGATGCGTGGAATGAAATAGCAGCTGTTCGCTGGATGAATGTGGAACCTTCCAAGCACTGTAAAGAATTTCATCCGCGAAGCCACGAAAATAGAGAGAATGCTAAGGCAGCGTTCGTATCAGTATGAGCGTCCTGGTAGTTTTTCATCTATGTCATGGGTCCTCCCGACACCTGACGTCATGACTATAAGAGACCTGAGGGAGCTCATGCGCAGTATTGTTCGCGAGGAGCTGCAAAAGCTGCACGCGGTGTCTTCTCAGTCCCATGTTGCTGCTCTAACAGATTTCGTCCGCGAAGAGGTCCAGCAGCTGGTGCACTCCATGGCGACTCTGCGTCCAGCCGAGGTCCAACCCATGGCGGCTCTGCGTCCAGCCGAAGCTCCACTATTAACGTACGCGGAAGCAATACGTACTCTTTCACCGGCTGTTGGCTATCTGTCCCGTCCGTCCACCCTGCAGACGGCGCCATCATTCTACTGACGACCGCCGCAGTACGGCAACCCACTCCTTACACGGAAATCCAGTGTATGGCGTGCTCCCGACAACCGGCCTCTCTGTTATCACTGTGGTGAGCCAGGTCACATCTACCATGAATGCGCATACAGGCACATAGGTCTTCCTGGCTTTCGTCCGCATGCTTGTCTACCCAGAGATGATGAGCAGCCCCGTGCTATCGCCAAATACTTGGCAAGCCAGCAGTCCCCAACACTTCCGCGTCGCCAATCCCGCTCACCGTCTCCACGGCGTTCCAATCACCTGGCCAACAATCGAACTTTGCGGACGTCCTTGCAAGAAGATCACTAGATCCACGAGCCCACGCCAGAAAATCTTAGAACAACGACCTCTTGGGACCAGGCCGCTGTTGATCGACCATTTCAAGACTCTCTCCCAGATGGCCTGCCGACATTTGATGACATCCTTTCACCGACGTGTGCCATCAACGACGAACGTGTCTGCTCGCATCTCTGTCCTTGTCAACAACCACCCACTAACCGCTCTGGTAGATACGGGTGCCGATTTTTCTGTTATAAACCCTGACCTCGCTGCACAGCTAAGAAAGGTAACAACACCTTAGGGACATGGAATCAACCTTCGGACTGTGGGAGGTTACCTATTGACACCACTGGGAATATATACAGCCCGGATCTAAATTCGTAAGTTAAGTTGACCTACATTGCTTCCTTCGTGGTATTGCGCGAATGCTCCTAAAACCTGATTCTCGAAATGAATTTCCTCAGTGAGCATGGAGCAGTTAACAACCTTCGCGACCTGCTCGTAGCTTTCTCTAACGACCATGCAGCCACACAAAAGGATGCAGTTGCGCAGACCACAACACTTCGAATTGCTGACGACACCATCGCACTTCCGCCGCGAGCCAGTATGTTGGTAACTGGGGACCGCGACTGTCACAACAAGAGTAGTGGCATCGCGAAAACTAACCTCTCGGTGCTCTTGGCTCGGCAGATTTGTGTGGCGCGCGCTATCGTCCAACTGACACATCGGAGAACTCAGCTTCTGATCACGAACTTCAGCAACCAGTACCAACACCTGGCAAAGCGAACCGCGATCGCGAACTTTGAAGCCATTTGTGACGAAGAATGTTCCATTATCGCTCCGATTGCCGCTGCTGCCGAATGTGACACTGCATTAGCCAGTACAGTTGACGTGAATTGCCAGATATCCTCTGCGCAGCAGCAGCAGATACTTATGATTTTACATACGTATAGCGACTGCTTAGCGTCCTCCTTCAAACTCAAGCAGACCCCAACCATGAAGCACCGCATTAAAACGCACCGTACCGAACGGCCTGTGTGACAGCACGCCTACCGCGTATCGCAAAAAGAACAAGAGGCAATACGTTTTCAGGTGAAACAGCTGCTCGACGATGGCGTCATCCAACCCTCGAACAGTCCATGGGTGTCACCCGTCGTATTCGTTTAAAAAAAAGACGGCACTCTTAAATTTCGCGTCGACTACAGGAAGCTCAACAAAGTGATGAAGAGAGACGTCTACCCTCTCCCACGCATACATAACTCACTGGATGGACTTCGACATGCCCGATATTTTTCATCAATGATTTTACGCAGCGGCTACTGGCAGATTGAGGTCGACGAACGTAACAGGGAAAAAACAGCCTTCATAACTCCCGATGTCCTCTACGAATTCAAAGTGTTGCTATTTGGATTGTGCTTTGCACAAGCAACGTTCCAAAGAATGATGGACACCGTCCTTTCCGGTCTGAAGTGAAATCCTGCCTCGTCTATTCAGACGAGGTCGTTGTTTTTTCAAAAAACATTTGAGCGACATTTATAACGTCTTCAGTACGTCTTCGTCGCTATTCGATTCGCAGGCCTATCGATAAAAACAGAGAAGTGTCATTTCGGCCTCAAAACACTGAAGTTTCTCGGCCACCTTATCACTAACGATGGCATTCAACCAGACCCAGAAAAGACCGCGGCCGTTGCTGCACTTCCTCCACCGTCGAACAAACTTGATTTGCACTGATTTTTGGGTGCCTGCGCCTAGTACAGGCGCTTTGTACAGAGATTCCCTAACATCGCTGAACCCCTTACCCGCTTCACGAAGGAGTATACTCCTTTATGGGGTCCAGAGCAAAAAGCCGCTTTTTTCAAGCTTCAACAGCGCCTTCAGAGCGAACCCTTACTAGGGCACTTTGATGAAGATACCGCCACCGAACTTCACATTGACGCAAGCAAGATCAGTCTCGTTGCAGTGCTCGTCCAGTGGCAAGACGGAGCCGAACGTCCCATCGCTTATGCTAGTTGCATTCTGCCATCTGCTGAAACTAACTACTCGACCACGGAGAAGGAATGCCTTACTGTTATTTGGGCGATAACAAAGTTTCGACTCTATCTGTATGGCCGTACATTCAGAGTAGTTACGGATCATCATGCCCTTTTTTGGCTGGCCAACCTCAAGGACCCTTAAGGGTGCCTCATGAGGTGGAGCTTGCGCCTTCAAGAATTTGTGGTTACAGCCGTCTGGAAGTCGGGCCGCAGGCACACTGATGCTGATTGCCTTTCGCGCGCTCCCCTCGCGACGACATCGAGTGAAGATGATACCGATGGCCATTTTCTTTGTGCAGTCAGTTAATCTGATTTGGCCCAACAACAGTGGAATGATTCAGAGATCCGACAGTTTATCAAATACCTTCAAGGTCACAGCTCGAGTTCACCATCGGCCTTCGCACGTTCAGGGTCATTTTGTCTCCGCAACGACATCGTCTACAAAAAGTGCTTCGAACCTTATGCGACTGAATACCTCCTCATTTTCTCACAAGGGCTGCGTGCTGACATTTTATCTGTCTGCCACGACGAGCGTTCCTCCGGCCACCAAGGACTCGCACGTACCCTTGCCCGGATTTGGACTCGCTACTACTGGCAAAAAGCTCACCCAAGATGTTGAGCAATACGTTAAAGCGTGCAATCATTGCCAGCGCTGTAAAGCCCCACTTGTGCGCCCTGCTCATTTATTGCAGCCTGTTACACCCCGTCACAACCGTTTTAACGAATCGGCATGGACTTTCTTGGGACCTTCTTTAAGCCAAATGATGGCAACCGCTGGATCGTAGTCGCTACTGACTTCTTAACAAGGTACTGTGAAACGAAAGCCCTACAACGAGGCAAGGCCAATGATATTGCGTATTTTGTCATCAACAACATCGTCCTCCGCCATGGAGCCCCAACTGTTTTTATCACTGTTTGAGGTACAGTATTCAAAGTCCAATTGATGCAAGACGTCATGAGACTTAGTGAAACAGCTCATCGCAAAACGACCGCGTACCATCCACAAACCAATGGTCTGACGGAGAAAATAAATGGGACGCTCACTGACATGGTACCTATGTACATCGACCACGATCACAAAAACTGAAATAAAATTTTGCCATACGTAACGTTCGCTTACAACACTGTGGTTCAAGAGACTACGGGTTTCACTCCTTTCCGGTTGCTTCACAGCCGAGAAGCAATTACGATGCTGGATGCTATGCTCTTGCCTGACATGACCAATATTCCTACTGAGGCGAACGACTTTATCCGGGTCGCTGACTCGGCCCGCCAGCTTGCACTCGAGCGGATCCGAAAACAACAACGCATCGACTCGCAGAGGTACAACTCCCGTCATCACCATGTTATTTACCAACCCGGTGATCTGTTGTGGCTGTGAATCCCGGTTCGCCAGAGGGGCTGCTCGGAAAAGTTCCTTCACCACTACGTCTTTCTTCACCGCTATTTCTTGACCGCGCTCGGGTTCACGAGCTTAACGACCAGAATTTGCCCGACGAAGCTATGACCATTCTCTCGGTGACCGCATCCAGCTGTGCCACAATTCATGTTGAGGTAACAGTTGGGCATGCGCTGTTACCATTTCTTATCGGCTCGGGCTTCTTGGTTTCTATTATGGCGGGTGATCTTTCCGATAAATATTTTGCCAGCCATACGTTGCTGCCTGCGCCCCGTGTGAAGCTCCTAGATTGCTCGAAACAGCCTATCCCTGTGCGAGGATGCTTTCTATTGCCGGTCGTGTACAAGAAAAGCAAAGCGTTCATTCTGTTCTATGCTGTTTCGCAAGGCACATTGCTGCTAGGTTTTTACGCCATGAAGGCCCTTCAGCTCCAGATTGACGACTCCTCCCTCCGCTGCCTTGAGACTACTGCGTCACCTATCTGTGCTACCAACACACAGAGTAGTTGGTAGCACATACAACTCTGTAGAAAGTGCTAAAGTCATTTATATTCATAAAGAAGGTGATCCAGGTGACCCTAATAACTATAGGTCAACCTTTGTCTTAAGCATAAATATTATTTTTTTGAAAAGATTGTTTCTAAAAAGACAAAAATATTTCTGGATAAGTACAATGTTCTCTTCCCCCAGTGACATGGCTTTAGACCACATTTCTCAGTAGTAACCTCTGTCATCGCGTTATCACAAAACATAAATATGACATTAGATCTCAACAAACTAGTAGCTGTCATCTTTCTAGATTAAAAAAAGCCTGTGACATAGTTGACCTTTGTATATTGTTTACCATTGTAGATTTCATGCCAAAGTGTTCAATTTTTATCAAGCTACATGAAGATGGCTTTCAAGTGGTGACCAACTAATAACATAACACTTTCAAGACAGAATATTGTTACCGGGGTTCCACAAGGCTCAGTGCTAGGTTCTCTTCTTTTTTGTTTATATATGGGCTCGGCACCGCATCGAGAATGTCTCGTTTACGAACCATGTTTTTGCAGGTTGCTCTCATCTGGGCATTCTGTTCTGGTCTGCCCGGCAATTTCCGATCTATAGCTGATTCACCATCTTTCGACGAGCCATTTCCGTCATCATGCTTGCTAGGTGTGAATAAAACGGTCCACTTCAGCGAGAAGCCAACGTCTACTACAGCCACCTGGCCCTTGTGTCTCGACGGGATTGGCTCTGGCCGACTAACTACCGTTTTACTCGAGCTGAAAGAGCCACCTCGAAAGGGACAAATGCCAAATCTGGGTGCTACAGGCTACTTTGTCTGGCAACAAAAATCGACAACAGCGACGGTGTAATTGTTCGCCACGGGATATAAATGCCACTCTGCTGCCTCAAACTTTGGGTTCAACACCGCGTCGAGAATGTCCCGTTTACGACTCATGTTTTTGCAGGTCACTTATCTCAATCATGCTACCAGCATAAAAAGCAGCAATTATTGTCTTCTCGCGGTGTCGTGCCCACCAGAGTGTAGTGATCTAGTGAAACTAGTGTAATTTTGTCTGTCTGTTGCATATTGTACTTGGTCTGACCTTTTGTTGTTGCTTGCGGGTGACGTTGAGGTAAATCCAGGGCCTATGTCGAAGGCGGAGGCTGAAGCATTCACCCAGGCACTGCAAACTGTACGGGAACTCAAAGATGAGTACGCTGCTTTGGTAACGCAACATAATGCAGTACTCGACGAAATGAAGCAACTAAGGCTAAAGGTGAATGCGTTAGAAAAGGTTCAGGCCACCAGGCTTACGGCTGGGGACAGTACAGAGCCAGCTCTTCGCGATATGTCTGAAAAGCTGAAGTCAACTGAACATGAGATTAAGTGCCTAAGTACAAAAGTGGTATCACTTGAAGAGGCCCAGTCTTCGGCAAGTATGAGTTCTAAGGCCACACCTGCAGACACAATGCGAGGATTTACGGATCAGCTTACGTCAATATTTTCAGGATGTGATTAAGCGAAAATAATATGCGTCGATCCAACCTACTCTTTTTCGGTTTGGAAGACAATGCTAATGAAGATTGGGCAGCTTCTGAACAGAAAATTATTTAGTTTTGTTCTGAAAAATTGCAGCTTACACTCACTGGTACTCAATTTAAAAGGGTTCATAGACCGGGTAAACATAATAAAGAAAAGTGTCGACCTATTGATGCCAAACTTGTTTTTTTTTTAAGATAAGGACCAAATCTTGTCGCGTGCACGAAATCTTACGGGCACTACATTTTCAATGCGCGAAGATTTTTTATTGGCAACGCGACAGACCCACAGAAGACTACTGGAATTTGCCAGAACTCACAATAAGCTATTTAGGCTTATTATGAGTTTGAGACAAGCTGCGCCTCAAAAACGTTGCTTACTTCTACGACGTCGTCACTAAGTTAGTTATACGTTCAAGCAGATAGCTAGAAGGAAGCGTACAATTGTTTAGGAAGCAGGAGCTGCATAAGCCTTACACTCTTCTCTCACTAACAGTATCATTCACTAACATTAGAAGCATTTTATGCAAACGTTAAATAGTCTCATCTTATATCAACGATAGCCTTTCTGATATTCTTGTCTTCACTGAGACATGGCTTAACGCTGATATCAATGAGATTTTTACGCAAGCTAACAGATACAAAATCTATCAAAGCTATCATCCAGACAGAAGGGGTGGTGGTGTTCTTATAGCTGTTAAAAAACCATCACGTCTTATGTCGTCGCTTACCATTATAAGATTGAAATTATATGGGTAGTTAGCACAATTCATTCCACAAGGATGTTGCTCGGCAGCTGTTATCGTCCTACCGATTGTCATCATTCTTTCTTACAAGAGTTGCGCAGCAGCATTGATTCTGCCATCGAAATGTGTGAGGCACGCATCGTTTATCTATTCGGTGATTTTATTCTACCATTTATTGACTAGGAGCAGCTGTCATCTTCTTGTAAGTACTGAACTGAATTCATTAACTCATTTTTAGGCTTTGATTTGGCTCAGGTTGTTACTCACTCAACTCGTTGTTCAAATACACTTGGTCTCGTTCTTACAACTGCACCAGAAAAATATAAACCACATAAACTATTTGAATGACTTTAGTGACAACAAACTGCTGCAAGTTGATCTTTCTATCTTGCCACCTTTTGCAGGAACCGAATAAAAAAAATTAGAGATTATAATAATGTCGATTATGAAGCCATCAACAGGAAACTTGAGTCTTTTCTTGACAATGTGCTGCTGTCTTCTTTTTACAGTCGCTCAGTTGAGGAAAACTTGGTTCTTTTCAAGAATGAGATTTCAGCCCTAATAGGAAAACACGTGCCATGGATAACGATTGCGAATGATAAAACTAATCTATGGTTTAAGAAGTCTTTGCGCAGACTTAGAAACAAAAAGAAGCGGCTTCATCGGTCTGCAAAAAAAAATTCGTTCACACACGTCTATAGATAGATACGAGGAATGCCTAAAGAAATATTGCCAGGCTTTGCCTTCACTCCTAAAATCTAATCCGAAAAATTCTTCAAAGTACTAAGTCCTGATCGCAACAATAACTTCATTTCATTACGCGATGCAAATAACACTCCTTTTGCTGTCACTGACTGTCCTCCTGTCTTTAAATCATTCTTTTCATCCGTGTTTACTAGCGAGCACGATCATCTTCCAGAAATTGTTGAACGCGATTCATTCACCTATAGATATCACAATTGCAGGCATAGTTAAAATAATTAAAAATTCAAAGTTGTCATCATCTTCTGGTATTGACGATAATAATTCAAAAATATTAAAACACGCTGTTTATGTGTATGGCACTATCCTGTTTCACATTTTTCGGCAGTTGCTCACTACAGGAATGTTGCCTTCTGACTTGAAGATAGCGAAGGTAGTGCCAGTCCATAGAAGTGGTAGTAAAAGTTCACCTGGAAATTATCGCCCGATTTTCTTGACGTGCATATGCTGAAAGATGCTTGAGCATATCATAGCTTCTAACATTTATGCGCATATAGAATCTAACAATTTCTTTTTCTCTAAGCAGCTTGGGATCCGAAAAGGTCGTTCTTGTGAGACTCAACTCTTTGTTCACCACCGACCTACATTCTAACATAAATAGTAATCTACAGACAGACTGTTTATTTTTTTTATTTTGCAAAGACATTCCATCGTGTTGCTCATTGTCGCTTGATATTAAAACTTTCATCACTAAAACTTGATTCACTCACGTTAACATGGCTCAGTACTTCCTAACTAACCGCCAACAATTCACTATCGCCAACAATCACTCTTCATCACTTTGTTACGTTTCCTCTGGTGTACCACAGCGCAGTGTTCTTGGTCCCTTACATTTCCTCACCTACATTAATGACCTGCCTGACAACTTATCCTCATGCATGCGTATATTTGCTGATGGCAACATCATCTATCGTCCCATCCGCAACAATAGCGATAATCTAACTTTTCAAAAAGCCCTCGAGTATATAATGAGTGGTGCAAAAACTGGCAGATGACACTTAATGTTTCCAAATGCAAACTAACCACCTTTAGTCACTAACGTGATAACTTTGATAACTTTAACAGCCATTACATAGTTGATGATAGCATTGTAGAACGCACTGATCATTACAAATACCTATGCATAAACTTAACTTCTACACTATCGTGGTCCACGCATATCACTTCTATCTGTGCCAACACATCAAGATCATTAGGTTTCTGCACCGAAATCTACACAGTGCTCCCTCCGATTTACGCAACCTGGCTTATCTTTCTCTAATTCGTCCTCAACTGGCATTCGCATCCCCCATTTGGTCACCATATCAACAATACCTCATAGATAAGTTAGAATGTATACAGAACAGAGATAGTCGATTCATTGTGCGTAATCACAGCTAGCCGTCCAGCGTAACACAAATTAAACATAGCCTTGCACTCGAGCCCCTGAAAATTCACCGCGACATCTTACTTTTATCACTATTTCACAAACCCATCCACACCAGCGTGATGCCACCTGTTCACCTTGATCTGGCACATTGAACTTCGAGCAGACTACAGAACACCTTTAGCTTATTACGCATGTACGGCAATACTAACGCTTTCAACCAGTCGGCTCTTCTACAAGCTATTTGTTTGTGGAATGATTTGCCAGATGATCTTGCGTCAGAACAAGACCACAGAAAGTTCTATCATACTCTTAAACATACCTATGCACCAAAAACTGCTCTATTGCATCTTCATAATTATCTGTGCTCATAGGACTGTTGCCGATGTTTTTGCACTATTGCTAGGTTGTAGTTACTGTCATGATATTTTTTGTATTTCACCTCCACATACTGTAACTCACTTTTACAATATGTATTTTGCTTACATGTTCATAGGTTGAACTGCATTTTCTATTATGTTCAATATTTGCCTATGTATGTGTAGATATATATGTATGTAACGCTATGATGACTGGGAGACGTGGCCTGGCTCACACTCCATGTTTACTCTACTCTGCACTTCTTCCTTCTCGGCTTCTATCTACCATCACTTCATACGTCACACGATTCCCCCTCCCCCCGAAAGAAGACATGGATTACGAACAAGAAAAAGCAAACAAGGAGAGGTAAAAAAGTAAGAAACGTCAAAATTCAGAATTGGTCCTATGCTCCAGGGTAGTTCCGTAAACTTTCAATGACTTCAGGGGAGAGTGCACCAGTCTGGTTAACGCAGGAGTTCTGGTGGGCGAGGCTGGTGGTTGCGTAAAGGATAACAAAAAAATGCTTTGGACGTGGAGATAGGGGTAATCACAGCTGGCATTATGTTCAATATTTGCCTATGTATGTGTAGATATATATGTATATATATTTTTCTAGCACACTATCTGTACCGCCCCCCTTACACAACAACCCTCGAGGACTCTGTAACGTACTGGAAATTAAATAAATATAATTGACCAACAGCAAATATTCTACTGTTCAGAATTATTGATGTATGCAGAAGAAACATGCATTATGGTAACTGCTAATAATATTACTGTTAGAAATGCGCGTGTCCTTTTGTAGACAGTGAAAGAGGACGATGATGTTTGGAGAGACTTGCGTGCAGTTTGTGGCCTGTGTGGCATTTTGTAGCCTGTGTGGCATTTGAGTGTAGCCTGTGTGGCGTGAGTTTCTATTATGTGAGTAAATTATTATTTTTTAATACGAGGTTGAGGACAATATTTCAGAAGTGTGATCACCATCCTATCGTCACAGAGAGAAAATCCGAGTTCCGTCAGTCTACGTAGCTGGTTGACGTAACGCTAACCTTGAAATGCAAAGCACCGACAGAAGAGACTAACTTGCGGTGAATGAGGTACGGAATTTGGCAATGAAGACACCGTTACAGCTCGCAACTTACTCAAAGCTCTTAAAAAAAGGACAGACTGCTATCAAGCTTCCTGGAATGATTGGTTTATACTATTGCAGCACAGCTTCGACCAGCGGAAACGTTCCAATTATTTCCCGACTTGAGCCCCAACATCAGTCCTATTCGACGGCTCCTAACACACTCCTTCAGCGCGCGATTGGATTGAAAGCGTTCGTCGAGCGTCAAAACTTCATGGGTGGTCAGGTGCTTACACGCTGGAAACTGCCAAGGCCCTACTGGTTAGAGCTGCCAATGACTGGTGTGATGATCTTTATTCGAGCAGAGATGTCGTAACTAGGTTGCAACAAAAAATGGCCGTACGGCAAGTCTGGCAAATGCGGCACAGGCTCTCGCGCAAGCAGAGCACGCGGCTTTTCGTTATCTTGCGAAGGCGCATACGCGTTGGTGCATATGCTTTACTACAATACCCCCGGGGTGAAGAGTAGCCATCCTGGCGACTCAGGGAGTAGGCGCAATGAGGGGGTCGTACTAGAGCTTGCGACGGTCGACGTGTACGGTATCGCGTCCTCGACGACGCGAATCTGGCGATTGTGTTAGTGGCTCGATGATGTAATTCACCGGGGAGTTCACGTCAGTGACACGGTACGGACCATGGTACCAGGTCAGAAGTTTAGAAGACAGGCCAGGAACTCGCAGGGGCACCCAAAGCCACACAAAGGAGCCAGCACGAAACGTGGGAGCTATATGGTGAACGTCGTCATGTCGAGTCTTTTGTAGACCTTGAGCCTCACTTGTCAGAGACCGAGCCCACTGACGGCAGTCTTCAGCGTATCTGGCAACTTCCGAAAGCGGGGAGCACTCGGATGCATCATGGCGGTACGGGAGTATAGTGTCGAGTGCGTGGGAAGGTTCGCGGTAGTACAACAGAAAGAACGGGAAAACCCGGTAGTCGCTTGCATCATGGTGTTGTAAGCGAAGGTAACAAAAAGTAATACAGCGTCCCAGTTAGTGTGGTCGGAGGAGGTGTACATCCTCAGCATGTCGCCAATTGTGTGGTTGAAGCGCTCAGTGAGCCCATTTGTCTGTGGATGGTATGCGGCAGATTTCCGGTGGATGAAGTTGCATTCAGCGAGGATAGCTTGGATGACCTCTGACAGGAATACTGGACACCTATCACTGAGTAATTCCCACGGAGCACCATGGCGTAGAATGAAGCTGCGGAGAATGAAGAGTGCAACTTCGTGGGCGGTTGCTGCCGTCAGAGCTGCAGTCTCAGCATAGCGTGTCAGATGATCGACGCTGACAGTAATCCACCGGTTTCCAGAGCCACTATATGGGAAGGGGCCATAGAGGTCAATACCCACGCGGCCGAATGGGCGAGCCGGGCATGGGAGCGGCTATAACAAGCCAGTAAGGTGCCGTGGAGGCGTCTTGTTTTGTTGGCAAGTGGTGCAAGACTGAACATATTTCTGCACAAAGCGATACATTCTTCGTCTGTAATATCATTGACGAAACCTTTGGTAGGCTTTCAGGACACTTGCGTGAGCACTTTGGGGATCTGCATGGAAATTTATGCAGTTGTCAGAGCGCATATGGGTTGGGATAGCAAGGAGCCACTTCCGACCACCAGGCGTGTAGTTGCGGCGATACAGAATGTTGTCTCGTAAGGAGAGTGGGCTGCTTGCTGGAGTAGCGCTTTCGTGCAAGCGACAGCAGACGGATCGGTAAAGTAGTCGATTAAAAAGGCAAGGTAAGAGTTTTTACGCTGCTTCGAAAGCATGTCAGTGGTGTCGAGTGGTGACAAGGTGGAAAAAGGGGGTGATAGAGATGCACATCTGGTGTTAATGGCGATTGAGAAAGTGCGTCGGTATCTGCATGCTTGCGACCGGAACGATATATCACACGGATGTCGTATTCCTGCAATCGAAGCGCTGAACGCCCCAGGCCTCCGGACGGGTCTTTCAAGATGAACAGCCAACATAGAGCGTGGTGGTCTGTAACCACGTCGAAAGGACGGCTGTAAAGGTACAAGCGAAACTTCTTCAGCGCCCAGATTATGGCCAAACACTCCTTCTCTGTCACGGAGTAATTCAATTCCGCCTTCTTGAGAGCGCGACTTGCATAAGCGACTACGTATTCGGTTTGGGTGCCTTTCCGTTGTGCCAAAACTGCACCAAGACCGACGCCACTTGCATCGGTGTGAATATCTGTGGCAGCAGTGGGGCCGTAGTGGCGATGAATAGGTGGTGTGGTCAGCAGGCGGCGCAGCTGGTGAAATGCGTCGTCACATGCAGGTGACCATTCAGATATACCTTTGCTGTTGGCAAGCAGACTCGTCAGAGGTGCGATGATGGATGCGAATTTGCGCACAAAGCGACGAAAGTAGGAGTAGAGACCAATGAAACTTCTTAGGGCTTTCAGTGATGTGGGCATTGGGAAGTCGGCGACAGCCCAAAGCTTATTGAGATCCGGAAGAACACAGTCTCTTGTGATGACATGTCCCAAGATGGTTAGTTTTCAAGCTGTGAAGTGGCACTTCTTGGTGTTAAGTTGTTGGCCTGCAGAAGTCACACACGTCAGAATCTCTTGGAGATGACCAAGATGTGTCGGGAAATCAGCTGAAAAGACTACGATGTCATCCAGGTAACACAAGCAAGTTTTCCTCTTGTGGGCACGCAAGATGGTATCAATCATGCACTCAAATGTCGCAAGCGCGTTGCAGAGCCCAAATGGCATGGCTCTAAACTCATATAGGCCATCCGGTGTTACAAAGGCGGTTTTAGGGCAATCACATTCAGCCATTGGCACCTTCCAATACCCAGAACGCAGATCCAATGATGTAAAGTACTCGGCGGCTTCTAAACAGTCAAGAGTATCGTCTATTCGTGGTTGCGGGAACTCATCTTTCTTCGTAATCTTGTTTAGGCGCCGATAGTACACGCAAAATCGAACGGTGCCATCTTTTTTTTATTACCATTACCAAAACCACAGGTGATGACCAAGCGCTTTGAGAAGGCTGTATGACTCCATGTTTAAGCATGTCGTCTACTTGCTCCGTAATGACGCGGCGCGCGTTTGCGGAAACGCGTTAAGGAAGCTGTTGCAGAGGCGAATGTGAGCCGGTGTCAACAGTATCAGTGACAGTCGTGGTGCGGCTCAGAGTAGCCTCTTGAAAGTCGAAAGAAAAGCGAAACTTGTTAAGGAGGGCAAAAAGTTGGTGGGGATTCGAGGGGGGAAGGTCTGCGTCAATAGCATTGTCAAAGGCTAACAAACTTGATGCCTCAGACGCATGAGTGATTGCGGCAATGTGACATGGGTTTTCGTCGGGAAGAATAATATCATCAATATGTTCAACAGGTTGTACACGTCCAAAGGTTTCACCACCGGGTAAGCCAATTGGGTAGTTGCAATCGTTGGTAACCAACATTACGGTTAAACCAGATGCAATTGTAAGAACGGCAAATAGGAGAACGATGCCCTTGCGTTCAGTAAAACTGGAGATGGCGTGAACACCACCGTGGCATCAGGTTGCACTACACATGAAAGGCTAATAGGGACTTAAGCTTCCGGAGGCAAGGTGATGTCGTCGTCAGCGATGAGTTTGCAGATCAGAGAAGATATGTCTGGCGATGGAAATTAACACACCGGTAAAACGGACACTTGCGCACGGGAACAATCGATGATAGCTTCATGATGTAATAATAAATCCACACCCAGGATGAGGTCATGAGAGCAAGATGGTAGAACGAAAAATTGAACGATACTTGGATGATGACAGGCGCCGTACACACAGACGAAGGATAAAGGCGTTGCGCGCTAGCCGTGGACAGCACCATGCCACAAAGATATGTAGTCAATTTCTTTAGTTTGCGACAAGGTTTTGCGTTCATCACAGAAATTGCAGCCACAGTATCAATTAACGCTAGTGTGGCGACACCCTCTACATCGACGTCAACATTTCGCAGCGAAAATGGAGGCCTTGATAATTGCGCAGAAGTTGCAGTTCTTGCCTCCGGAACTTGACTGATTAGTTTCCCTCCTCAGGAGGTGGTGGACGACGCATGGGCGATGGCGATCGGCGACGAGGGGATAGGAAACGAGCAGTTGATGGGCGGCGATCCATGTCGGAGTGGCTCTGTTCATATGCAGACGTGGTGGCCTGCTGCGGCGCATAGGTTGGCGTTTCAAAGGAGGTGTACGCAGCTGTGGAACAGCGGCGGCAGAAGCGTGCAACGTGGCCAGCGATGCCACACGCGAAGCAGAGAGGACGGTTGTCATGGGTGCACCACTCATTAGACAGACAGGAAAAGCGAGGTGGGGGCCTGTATACCGGAGGCGAGGTTGAAGGAGGTGTAGCCGATAAGGAGACTGGCTGCTGTGGGGGCCCTGCGACCACAGCTGCGTAGCAGAGAGGTGAAGAGGGCGCAGGCGGAGCGTAGCCGACGTTTGAGAAATCAGGTGCTACTGAAGTGCATGGGTAATGGGCTGGCACTGTAGAGAGGACATCGCAAATTTCACTGCGTATGGCCTGCTGAAGTGCCGAAGGCAGGCTTGTGGTGGGCGCGTCGCTATGCCGCAGCAGGGAGAGCAGCCGCAGACTTCCTCTCTGATGAAGTCTTTGATCTGGTTGGACAGACTTTCTTGGCGAACGTTGGCATTTGCGAGTGCGACGGCCGAGATCAAATCTGGTGGTGGGACACTCTGTCGGGTGATACAACGCTGACGGCGCAATTCATTGAAGCTCTGGCACAGGCTTACAAGGATTGCCATCGTGGTCGGGCTTTTTGCTAGAAACATCTGGAATCTGGAATGTGCCATTCTCGGTGCCCTTGAAAATCTGCCGAATTTTTTCTTCTTCAGACGTAGACGCGTTAACACGCCTGCAGAGGTCGTGCACATCCTCAATGTAACTAGTAACCGTCTCGCCAGGCTGCTGGCCTTGGTGGAGTAGACGCTGGTAAGTGCGGAGCTTGCAGACTTCTGGTCGGCCGAACGCTTCAGTCACAAGGGTCTTAAAGGAGGACCAGTTGACGATGGTGGTTTCGCGGTTGGTATACCAAAGCTTAGTTACGTCTGCTAAGTAAAAGATAACGTAGGCGAGCTTAGAGTCGTCGTCCCACTTGTTGTTGGCACTTACGCGTTCGTACAAGGAGAGCCAGTCTTCGACGTCTTGCTCACCACTGCCGCTGAAGATTGGTGGGTCTCGTTGGCAGGTAGCGCCAGGGCAGGTAGACGGAGCAGCCGATGGTGCTGGCTGGGCTGGGATAGGCTGGTTGGCGACTGCGTCAGTCATGTTCTGCAGTGGTCTCTCGGCCAACTTGCGAGAGCGGAGCTCCAGGTCTGCTTGGGGATCTCAGCAGCCTTCACAAATTGTGATGATGTTTATTCGAGCAGAGAAGTCGCAACAAGGTTGCAACAAGAAATGGCCGTACGGCAAGTCTGGCAAAGACGGCACAGGCTCTCGCGCAATCAGAGCACGAGGATTTTCGTTATCTTCCGAAGGCACATACGCGTTGGTGCGTATGCTCCACTACACTGGTTTCATTCTAGAAGCTGTGAAATCATATCATGGGAGGATTTCGAGTACGTTTCGGTCGTACCTTTGTCTACCAGAAATCCAAAGTTTACGCGACAGGCCATCATCTACTATCAATCAGAAGTGCCACGGTGGAGACAAGGGACGCCCAGTGTCTACAGAAACTAGAATTTGCACCAGTTACAGCCCGAAAAACACACGTAGACTCACTTTTCAAACAATTCCTGTCACAGGACAAGAACTTCAAAGACCGTAAAACAATGACAACGAAGGAGGGCAAAAAACTGAAGCCCGATGTCTGCCGGAGGAACAGGAAACCCAAAAGAGAAGGATACAGCCGAATCTGAAGGCGAATCCAGTCCTGCGAGAAAAGACAGCGAGCCGGAAAAAGTGAAGGGAAAACCAGAAGCAGTGAAAGAAACAGCAGCAAAAGGTGGCGAAGAAGAAATGAAAAAGAAAGAAGATGAAAAAGCAGCACATGAACAAAAGGCGATGATCAGCAGGAGGACATAGAGGTTGCAAAATGCAAAACGCCGAACAGCAAGCCAAGCCAAGACGACAAAACCGAAAGAAAGAACAAAGAAGAATATGAAGAAGCAGCCAACAGACAAATTGCGACACATGGGAATAAGCAAGAAGGTGGCGAAGTTGCACAAGACAAGCTACTGAAAAATGGGTGAAAAGAGCCCGAGAACAGACAAGAAGAAAGAAGAATGAACCACCCCGGGCCAAACTAAAGGAAGATAGTCAGCCGAAGCCGACAAAACCAGATGACGCCGATACAATGAGAAGTGACGGAGCTAAGCCACAGGAAAACTCGCTGCAGACAGGTCAAAACCAGAAGCTCGTGTTGGACCAAGCGTCAAAGTTGAAGTCTAGGCAAGAAGACACCGGCAACGTGCGTGTTGTGGCTTTCATAAAAATCAAACCAGTGAAGATAGCCGCTACATTTACCGCAGAAGCTTCATGCTATGAACAGGTGAACTACTGCGTGCCGTGAAGAACTTAACGCACCAGTGTACAGATATAGCAGTTTTCTATTGGTGTTTCCGTTTCTTCTTAATGTTGTTTCTTTCGTGTGTGATTTATTTAGTATTTCATATAGGAGGATGGCCAAACATTCGCATGTTAGGTCAGTCCAGAACATTCTTGGGACAGCCTTAACGAGGCCGTTAAGTGTTGCAGGATGGCTGATCTTACAAATGCACACGTACTTTCGTAGACAGTGAAAGAGAACGACAACGTTTGGGAAGAATCCCGTGCAGTTTGTGGCCTGTGTGGCGCTTCGTAGCCTGTGTGGCAATTGAGCGCAGCTTTTGTGGCGTCAGATTTTATTATGTGAGTAGAGAGAGAAATAGAGAGAGAATTAATAAAATGAGGAAAAGGCAGGGAGCCTAACTAGAAAATGGAGAATTTGGTTTGCTACCCTGCACTAGGGGAAGGGGTAATGGGGAAGAAAGATGGGAAAGAAAGCGAAGAGGGAAATAGACGCGCGAAAAAAAGGCTGGGGTGCTATAGTCTATACAATAGGCCACTGCCACGCAAAAAGTTCAGTAATTCCTTCACTGATTTTCTGTGAGCACACAAATCATGTCGCCTGTCAAGCACTGATTATTCAGACAAAGGTCTGTCGTCAAGGCGAGCTAACGCAGCAGCTAGTTGCCGTCTTTGCATGCTGTAACGAGGGCAGTGACAGAGAACGTGCTCTATAGTTTCATCGCTGCCGCATGGACCGTAAGCAGCACTGTCTTCCATGCCGATTCGGAAGGCGAAAGCTTTGGTGAAGGCGACACCAAGCCATAGTCGGCAAAGCACCGTTGTCTCGAGTCGAGGAAGTCCACACGGAGGCCGGAGAGACGAGCCGTGTCCAGTCCATGCAGTTGCGTGTGCCGTAAGCACTCAGCGTTCCAAAGGATTTTAATTCTGCATTAGCGATTTTTCGGATTGTTATTGCAGCATCAGTCCTTGAAAATGGTATAGATTCTTCTTCACCATCGTCGTGTGCTGATCGAGGAGCTGCATCGGCATGTTCGTTGCTCACTATGCCGCAGTGACTTGGAAGCCACTGAAACGCGATTCTGTGTCTTTCGTTGAAGAAGTGGTGAAGCAGCTCTTTAATTTCCACCACTAGTTGTTTATAAGGTCGCCGACGCAAGGCGAATATCAAACACTGTAGTGCTGCCTTAGAGTCCGTGAACATGCTCCATTTCTTGGCTTCTTGGTGTTTAAGGACTTTAACTGCGCTACGTAGAGCAGCACGTTCCGCAGCTGTCGATGATGTCTGGTGGAATAACCGAAACTTCACCGTTGTCACTGTTGCAGGAAAGATCACCGACCCTGTGGACCCATCCTTTTATGTTTAAGCGTCAGTATATAGATGATTATGCTCACTGTACTTCTCATATAACGAAAGAAGAGAAAGCTGCTTTAGCGCTGGAGACGAGAGCCGGGCTTTTGACCCTTTGCCTGGAACCGGGAGTTCAACATGTGCATAAGTCATACTCCATGGGAGAGTTGAAATTCCGGATGAAGTTGTATAACCCATAGGAATACGTGTGCAATATGTCAAGACTGTCTGGCAAAAAGAGGCACGAGGTCAGTCTTCTGGCAGTGAAGGTAGATAATAATATGTGAATAAATTAATCTTTTTCATTAGGAGGTCACAGACAACATTACAAAGAAGGTAAATTCGGAGTTAAAGAGTATGTCGAAGTAGTTCCTAGGTATCAAATTAACAATTAATACAAAGAACACAAAATATGCAGTCCTTCAGTAATGTTTCAAGATAGTAGATACCACACCTACAAACATACTGATAAATAACATTCCGTTATAACAGACTGATTTTACAAATACCTCAGAGTGATTTTCCACAAACATTTTAAGTGGGAAGAACACATAACAGCATATGCTTTACATAAGCGTCTGGTTGTTACGGTTAATATTAGCCCGTGAAAACTTCGATATACCATTATGGTTTTTGTTTTTGCATTTATTGAAAGTAACTTGAGATATTGTACCAATTCTTGAGAAGTGCGTATAAGCCTTATTAGATGGGGTTATCAAACTCCCAAAACTTGCAATGAGAATTATGCCTCAATCAAGCTGTTTTGATCACATCAAATCAAATCAAATCAAACTTTATTTCAGGAATGCATACATTTACAAGAATAAAATTCTACAGTACAGAGGAGGTCCCGAAGTTAGAAAACAGTCGGGGAGACCTCCGTTAGAGAATAAGTCAAGTGCGATAACAATGCAGCAAGCAGTGAAAAACACTTTGTACGAATTAAACATGACCAGAATGTTCAGCCAATATGACATATTACCTTTTCAAAGCTTGTGACAGCTCAGCATATCAACAAGCATTGATCATATTGTGAGATGGAATGATCCAATCAGCTTGTAGTGCCACCATTACCATCATCATTTCTGGATCACTGCGCCACGCCTCTCGTGCAGATGATGCTAGCTCGAGAAGCGCGAAGGGGTAAACGAGCACCAGGCCTGGCTGTTCGGACGTGGCAGCCGCTGACGCTCCGCTTCGGAAATTGCCTTGGAGAATAAAGTGGCTAGAGAATGACACGACCACGTTGGCCGCCGTCCGTCTTCCTCTTTCGCTACATTAGTGACCTGAAGGACACGCCCTTCGGCGAGCTACCAGCTGCCATGCTTCCGCAACTCTGCCCGCCAGTACCGCTGTTCAACCCGGCTTTACCCAACGCATGGCTCATGCGGCTCGACGCCATTCTCGCTGTGAATGGCGTCACGGACCAGCCGCTTATGCACGCCATCTTGCTCGACGCGCTGCCGGTCGAGTTTTGCCATCTTGCTACCACATAGATCACGAGCCCGCAGCCATATGACGCCCTCTGCACTGCGCTGCTCACCTGCTACGCCCTCACGTACCGACAGCTTCCAGGAGGCCGCGACTTTGGGGCTGTCACTGCGTCGCAACGTGCGCTACCAACCGGCACGCCACCCTCTAATGACCATGACCTCACCACTCCGGCTACGACTCCCTCTACCTCATTTCCGGTCACAGGAACATTGAATCCTGCTCCTGACCACGACGACGAAGTAGAAGACGCTTGCCTTCCACTGACTACACCACCGAGAGCTGCGTTCCGTTGGCGCCCACGTACAAAGGTTCACCGCAGGTGCCTGCCACATGCACAATTCCCGTGACATCAACGGCACGCGACACGTCAGCGACCCCAGACTCCACGATGGCTACCTTGCGGTGCGCCTCGGAGTCTGAGCACGAGATATTTTCACCCATTATTCGGCACCCGATCCCGGAGCTTCCACAGTCGACAATATCCAATGAACATGATCTTCCATCAACCTTGGCATTCTGCGCATCCTGCAAGCAGCCACTACCATCTACCTTGACGTCTCCTGCAGCTGAAGTTGTTGCCCGCGACATGCTACAGCAGAAGTTCCGAGATGCTGCTACAATGACCAAGGACCAGATGATAGATTTGCTAATGACAGAACAGCCAGCACAACCTATAACAACCACACAGGCGCTCATCCACCAGGCTTCCCCGACGAGCACGGGTGCGCCAGCCAAGTCTCCGGTAGAGCCCAGCGGTTCCGGATCCCAAGGCGAACCTCCGGAGCCTTGGAAGGTCGACACAACAATGCAACAATCTACATTGAATCAGACATGACCCTCATCATGACCCAGGCGACTACCGCCTTTGCGCGGAACATCGGCAGACCAGTCACAGTGGACCTAACTGCCTGCAGTGGCTTCCGTGCACTATTTCGACCACGGTGTTTCCACGCCCGTCGACTCGGTCACCCACGCCGGCATGTCAGCCACACTGCAACGCTCAGGTCGGGGTTCCATCGATGGCTACGTCCGGGCCAGAACTGCCAGCCCGCTGCTCCTTGTCAACAGCCATGTCGGCGCCATGTGTGCTGTTGTAGACGCCGCTGCATCCTTTATGTTACAGTATTTGGTCATCCTGGTTCCGCTTCAATGCATAGCACCATCTCACCACCATCACCGGCTCGGCCTTTTCGGCGCCCTCACATGGCTCCACCTGTGGGTACCTTTGTCAGAAACGCATGCTCGAAGCACCGGGTGCACTCTCCAGTGATTCCGCCAAGTCATGGCACTTCCTACTTTGTCCCCTGCGCTTCTCGCAGAGTCGCCCACCGCAGACCCGCTGCTTATCGATGGCCCATCAACGTTGACAACCTGGACTTTCCAAATGAACATTTTATGGATCGTCGTTCATGTATATAGCTTTTGTCACTCTTTCTTTTTTTTCATGTGCCTTCAAATCGCGCAAAGCGCTAGGGGGGGGGGGGAGCCCTGTAGTGCCATCATCACCATCATCATTTCTGGATCACTGCGCCGCGCCTCTCGTGCAGCTGATGCTAGCTCGCGCGGCGCGAGGGGGAGAACGAGCACCAGGCCTTGCGCTTCGGACGTGGCAGCCGCTGACGCTCCGCTTCAGCAATCGCCTTGGAGAATAAAGTGGCGAGAGAACGACACGACCACGTTGGCCGCCGTCCCGTCTTCCTCCCTCGCTACAAGCTCATCCATATTTGTTTCGTCCTCGCACTGTACTGGAGGTGTAAATGCAGGTCACTTTGATCTCGTGCCAAGTAACAATGTTTACGGAAAACGTACGCTACAGTTCACAAGAAAAAAGACCTGGATCACACTCCCAATGGTAGTCATTACCTTCCCTAAAGCGCTGAATAAATCTTTTCTTTCTTTGTTAGAGACAGAGCATGTTATCGAAGCATTGTTAGTATTGTAGAAGCTTGTGTGTTATATACTTATATGATTACTGTTCTTTCTGTGCAATTACCGACACGCGATAGTGTTGTGCAATGAAGTAACATATGATGGTATTTCTGCCATTTTTCTCATGAAGTACGTATTTTCCAGGTCACCTAAGGGCAGTCTTTTTGCTTCCTAATTCAATATAATAGGTTTTTGTATTTCATAGCTTCTTAATCAAAGACACCGTATCTTTTTATTGTATATGTATGTATCCCTATAATTTGTTCTTAGGTTCTCTATTGTATGATGCGTGCTGGTCGATAAAATTATTTACTATATATTTGGTCGAACAATCCTGAATGTTGGTGCACTGAAATATTTCTGTATACTTTAATTTTACCCTGCTGTGCTAGGAAGCATGGGCTGCTGGGCGAGTTGGTAATTCATTCTAACTGAGTTGCGCGAGAAATTTGAAGTACAAAAACAGACACCTGGACAGAGTGCCACAATGTCCAGGTGTCCTCCTTTTGTACTTGAACTTTCTCGCGCAACTTAGTTAAGATGTGCAAAGATACTCCTACTGGTATTCTCTTTTCCGACATTCAACTAGCCTTTGCTATAGGTCCGACAAGTGTTCGTATTCTGTAAATATATCATGAAGTAAACATTCATTCATTTATTTAGCCCACTTAATTTTGATTTACGTGTTCATGATTTTGCCATTAATCGCATATTTCAATACACTGACGATGCGGTTATTTTTTCTCGGCATTCTTGTGTTCCAGAAGCAGTTTCCCATCTGCAAGATGTTACAATATAATTTGAATAACTGCTTCACAAATAAAGCGAACGAAATAAACGTTTCTAAACGCATCCCCATTACTTGTTTCAATTATCCACGAAAAAAAAGGTAATTTATGAGTTCTGTGTCTGGCTCACTATTCACCTTGTTCTCTATGCCGACGCGCACCTGTTCCTTCATCTGTTAAACACCGTGATTTACTTCTCGACAATCACTTTTGGAATTCTCACCGGGCGTTCACGGCTTGGGACTGTCTCTCGTACGTTTAACACTACTATACGCCACTTTCAGTTCGAGAAATCATACTGAAAGCGATCGGTTATAGCGTTCTTCGCTGTGATAATACGTCGCTTGGGTATTGTGCGATTTGTTGGAAAAATAAATAACACCTTTCTTTCGTTTCATATTAACTATAATAAGCATTGATTTAACACTTACCTTTTTCACAGGCCTTTGTAAATCACTACGATGCCCTAACTTTGATTCCCTTTCGAGTGATACAACTGTATTAGGGATTTGCGGTCCAAATATTATAATGTTATAAAAGCCCCTGCACGCTTTCTTTGACCTAAGACCATTTCGGGTGATTCGCTGCTCCACCTGATATGGTCAGCGCACTCGTTGCTACTTAATACCACTTTGCTTTATCAACTACTCGCGAGTGTTTTAAATGCGAAGCATTTCTTAGCGAACTGCGGTCACATTGAGCGTATCTATCTATCTATCTATCTATCTATCTATCTATCTATCTATCTATCTATCTATCTATCTATCTATCTATCTATCTATCTATCTATCTATCTATCTATCTATCTATCTATCTATCTATCTATCTGGCTGCTTACGTTTGAGTGCTCTCGTGGTCACCCCCGTAACTTGGTGTAAACCACTATTAGCACGGGAGGACAGGATGATTTGACGAATATGACGCGCTGATCAAGACATGAATAATGCCACAATATCGTCGCATACTTCATCACAAAATGCCCGCCAGACAGTGGCACATACCTATGGGTGGGTATGTGCCACTGGCATGCGGTATTTGCCATAGATGATTCATACTTAGTATCTACCAAAAAATGACGAAAACACACATGCGAAATTTTTGCACGCGAGCGTTAAGAAATACCTGACACCGCTAGCGTCGATTCAACGAATGCTAAGAGAAAATGCCAGGGTCTAAGCGGGTATCAAACCCAAGCATTCTGCGTGGCAATGAAGCATTTTACCAGAGAGCTACATAGGTCTCGTTTGGTCAATGTGCAATTTGTTGAAAAAATAAAGTAAACTCTGTTCCTTGTTCTATAATAAATGTAATGAGTTATTATTTAAGACTTCACTTATGCACAGATCTTAGTAAATCTCTACGATGCCCTAATTTTCAAATAGACGCTAATCTTAGTGAAACGTCAAAAGTGGTTGCAGTGGTGCCTACCAAATATTATAAGCAGTACTTATGTACTTTCTTGATACAGCCGTCACATCGGGGTAATGTCAATTACGTTAAAGTAGGCCCGTGTGCTCAGATTTGGGTGCACATTAAAGAATCCCGGGTGGTCGAAATTTTCGGAGCACTCTACTACGGCGTGCCTCATAACCATGTGGTTGTTTTGTGACCCTAAACTCCACAAATCAATCAAAACGTCAATTCTGGTTAGTTGTCAAGCGCTGAAGCTGATTTATGTAGCTGTGTCGAGGGCCGGCATCCTCGCGAGCATCAGCGCTTCATATCAGCTTGTGTTGTTGCTAATACATATGCTCCAGTTGGCATAGTTGCGCAAGTGAAAACAATTTGTTATATAAGTATCTCGAACTCTTAACATATCTATGTGCGTGCAACATTTGTACACATGCTTAACCTAAATTCATGACGTGTCACTCAATGAAAATTTGCAACACGGTCACCTTCTCTTCGCATGCATCGCAAAACGTCGATTCCCAGGTACGTGAGATCTGCCATTTTTTTGTCTTAACACAAAATTCAAATAGAAGCAACTTATTCGTCGCATTCATCTTTAACTATTTCGCAATAGCTTCGCGGGGTCGATTCCTGGCTGCGGTGGCTGCATTTTTGATGAAGGTGAAATGCTGTATTCCTACGTGCTTAGATTTAGATGCACGTCAAATAACCCAATGTGGTTAGGATTTGCGGAGCCCTCTACTACAGCGTATCTCATAATCATAGTGTGGTTTTGGGAAGTTAAACTTCACATATCAATCATGTCGCCATAGCTGTTCACTTTCGTGAGCCTCAGTGGCGGCTTTCGTGGTCCCTCAGCCTCGTATTTAGTGGTAGTACACACGAGATTACAGGTGGGTCATTCCAAGTGAAACGTCCCAGCCCTAAATTTAACCACCAGCAATTATCTTGAAAGAAAATTGGTCTGAAAGGTAACTATGTGAGTGAGATTTCATTTAGGTACTCTTGTTCGAAACACTTTTGTAGTCAAGTGGCCACCCTTCAAGAATGACGGCGAAAAGGAAAAATTAGGCGAGAATAAATTCTGCGTATCCAACATTCTAACTGGGCATGACAACACATTTGGTTTTAAAGCATTATCTTGTTATTTTCCTAGCAAGCGACGTCACAACTAAAACCATATAATAAGTCTACGAACTGGATTGGCTGAGGAAAGAAGGCTTAGCAACGAGATGGTTGTCTTGTGCAATACACATGTCCCCCACCACGTTTGCCGCATGTCGAATAACAGTAGGTCTACTCGCAGAATAACATCTGCTTCCGAGCTTCATCCGGCATTATTTTCCTCTCCAAAAAGGTACTCTTTTCTAGTTTACACCACAAACATAAATAGACTACATATACTGCAAAAGAAACTATCCGTCACGTATCCGGAGTACACCACAAAGCAAACACCGAACCACTACTTACACGTTTTCTCATAATTTTTGCTCACAAACTTTACGCATACATCTTAGCTCTCACATACAAACAAAGTCTCGAACTTTATAACGCAAGAATCCGTACATATGCCAAGCTTAAGAAGAGAACTCCCCCATACCCTTTCAGAAATACAGAAAACTGGATCATTTCATATACACGTTTAGTTATGAGCGAGCAGATGCTCTGCTACAGACTTCCAAAGCCGCTGAACTACTTTACAGAACATGAAATTGTGGTCGAATCAACTAGTAGGAATACATTAGGACATTTTCTGTTTTTCTTCGACAGTTTACGCCAATGATAAATTTGGCGGCTGTTTGTTCTTTAAGGCTTTATAAGCGTTTATACAATGTTCCTATTTCTCTTTCTTTCATTCGCAAAATGTGATTAGGATATTTACTGTGTCTCTCCTATTTCAGAAGTAAAGCACGAGGTTTCTCGCATGTACCAAAAATGTTGTGTTAAAAAACAGAAAAGCACAAAATGTACAACCAAGCGGTATCCGCTAAAGAATACGCGCGTATCGTACGTTTTTTGTTCTTTGTATACCACATATTCACTCTCCTGCTGTATGCCTTTTAAGGCGGTCCGGAATCCCCATCAAAACTAGTGTGTTTCACTTTTTGTTCAGGCCTCCTCCATTTTTATGGCAAGAAAATGAAATAAAGAGATGAATTGAGTTGAAAAAGAAAACACGCGAATGCAGGCGAATTTGTGAAAACTGCGGCAATGGTCCAGCCGCCAATCTTTTCTTTTTCTTCTTTTATCAGTTGACGTATTATCTACTACAGATATTTTAAATGTCTATAAATCTTCATATATAAAAAAAATCTTGCGAAAATGAAAAAAAGAGACTTTTCGGAGAGATTCAATCGTAAATTAGACATCAACGTCCTCGTGCAACAAATACTTGATATAGTTAATAATGCGATCCCTTTATTTTGATGTAAAAAATACTAATCCTGTAAATTTTGTTTAAAACATAAAAATAGTTTTTATGTGCACAACCAACGTCAGCGGTGTGCGTTGGCAAAATGTGTACATATGCGCTGTTGTCAGTCTCCTTGTAGTCCGCTACTTTTCTCGTCGTCTGCTGCAAAGCACATGCAGCAAGTATATAAATACAGTTGGACAAATGCAAGCTACTTTTAATTCGCTTGTGTGTTGTAAAAGGAGAAAAAGCGTCTCCTCTTTATTTTGGCGAGTTTTCGTTTTGTTCTCCTCACACGTTTGTTTTTGCATTTGGCAGGACAGTAAAGTTTCTGCAACGCATGAGTCGGCACTCTCATTGGACAGTAGGCGAGGTAATTGTCTGGCTACTAATAATATATGAAACAAAGTTAAAGCTCACAAGCATCTGATATGTTGTGGTAGCCGACCGGATTCTACGATGCAAAGAATAATTGAAATTTTATGAGGATATTCGCTCACGCATTACTTACCAGAAAAGAAGGACACGTTGCATGGCAAACAAAAGCATCTAATTCTGACGAATCTTGAAGAGATAAATTAACAACGAGAAAGTACGTTCATTTCGGAGTGCCGGTTCTCCAAACTCGCCTTTTTGCGTCCGTGCCACTGTGTCCTGGCTTATGGGAGTGGCACGCACACAGTATGTGGGTGCATGAGCCACCAAAACTTAAGCAAGCTTATGCCAGTGGCCCCAAACAAACCATTTAGGTGCTCTTGGCTACTTTTGTATGCGGTCTTAATAATGAAGATTGCATGTTTAGCAAATGCGCATCTTGCCCCGGCACAGTTTACGCAGTGAATCTGCTTCAGCAAAGTCTCGCCCACCGTTTTCAGAGCAGAGACAGCATATACGTCGAGCAATGGATAAGCGAAGTTTACAGCTCACTCGAAACCATTGTTCTCACACAAGAAACATTTTCTGAAAGATTTGTAGACATGTTAAATCAGATGAGGACACATCTTTCGTAAGCATGCAGCAGCCCAGGTCCTTCAGAGAAATTCAGTCAAGTTTAAGTCCTCAAGAGGCTGTTGTGATGATAGATTTTGCCAAAAATTACACTTTTATGCTTCAAGACTTGCCTCAGTCGTACCACTGGGTGATTGCACAGGCCACAGTGCAACCTGCAGTTCTCAACCTTATTGACGAGGAAAGCACCCGTTTCTCTGTGGTGTTGGGCCGTTATTTCAGATTTTCCGGAGCATGACACAGTCGCAGTGCATGCGTGCGAGGTATTCAAGGTAGTAAAAAGAAATATGCCACAAGTCGAGCTTCCGTCTCATATAATGACAAAAATAAATTTTTTGCTACCACGAGCAGGACCACGACTTGTTGGCAGAGTGGAACCTATTTGGCACTTCTAATGGCAAAAGTGCACGCCAGGGTGTCGGCGGCACAATAAAACGTCTGAACGCAAAAGCAAGCCCACAGAGGCTATATGGAAGTCACTATTAAACATCCAAGATTTATTTCTCTAGAATAAAAGCAATGTAAAGAAAATAACAGTAGTTCGGGTGCTTTGTTACACAAATCAAAAAATGAGAATCATGCTAACTTCGAGATTCGCCTTGTTGCAAGCTGTAAAAAGGTACACAACAACTGCCTTATGCCTTATTCCAAAATACACCGACCACTCTTTCTGCCCTTAATGTTGACCTTACATTGTTCTCCAAAACTCGTAAAATTGAACTTAAAAAGCCGGAGTCTGATGGGAATGGTAGCGTATTTCGATATCAAAGATCAAAGGACAACACATCAAAAAGAAAAAAATGTGTGAACAACCGAACACTTACGTTCTGAAAGCCATATTTTTTCTTATTGGTGAAACGTATACTGTTTTGTTATGAATATCAAGTACCTCAGAAGAAGAACGATTTCATCCACGCATGAGCTGGAGATAAACCAGGCCACAGAGTCAACGAATGGATACCGTTGGCTATCTTTTGTTTCTCGGCATTACTTTCCCTCGTGCCGAGGAAGCCAGCCAATAAGTATACACTGATGTGAGTGACCTAGCCAGAACGTACTTGAACAACTGGCGTGGTCCTGATGCAAGGATCAAAAGTCACCAAGAATAATGACGCGTTTTAGGGGAAACAGACATCACCGTTCTCTACTCCTGACGCTGGTGGTGCAAATCAAAAACTACTTTTTTCTTTTAAACAAAACTTACAGCGAAGCTACTGTACACATAAAAAAGGCGTTGCATCACACAATAAAATATCTCGTATGTTTAGCACGATAGTCTTGATGGTTTATTTATAACTCAATCTCCCTAAAAAGTCACTTTTTGTCAGTTTTGCGAAGATTTCCTCAAGAAATGTTTGTTTTATATTGTAAATGCAAGCCAATAAGCGGTAGCAGCGTCAGAACACGAGCAGCAAGAGCTGGCCGAATATACGGGCGTCGTCGCAGCAGCAACCAGGCAGTCCTAGCTCGCACCTCGCGCCAACGCGTCGATGTCGCTGCGGTAGTGGGCATTCCTCTTCACTAAGTATCGTCCCCCATCGGAAAAAGAGCCATCCCGACGGCTCACGGAGAACTGAGTACAGGGCGGATCGTAATATGATTTCAACGGGTGTACGTGAATGGTTTCGCGACTGCGAAAGTGCTGGTCTGTGGATGATGTCACAGGTTTGATGATGTAGATAACAGGTGAAGTCTGCGAGACAACATGGTAGGGTCACTGGTATTTTGAAACAAGTTTTGAAGGAAGGCCTGTAGGGACAGGTGGAACCCAAAACCGCAAAAGAGTGCCTGGAACAAAGTTAGGGTACGGGTGCTTATCGTCACGCCGAGACATTGTCTCCATCGGTCGATGGTTGGAAATGACTGGGCGAGCTTACGGCATTCCCCGGCGCGGCGGGGAGCTTCAGAGATGGGCGTAGACTCGGAAGAATCAGGGTGGTAGGGCAGAACGGTATCTAGTGTTGTGGAAGGGTCTCGGGCATATAACAGGAAACATTGCGAAAAGCCCGTAGTCGCCTGTGGAGCAGTATTGTAGGCGTATGACGCAAAAGGCAGAATGAGGTCCCAATCGGAGTGGTCTGAGGCAACATGCTTAGATACCACGTCGCCAAGGGTATGGTTGAATCTTTCCGTCAAGCCATTCGTATGGGGATGGTAGGTGGTGGTAGTCCGGTGAATGATACGGCTTTCGGCAAGGAATGCGTTGACGACTTCAGAGAAGAACACACGTCTTCTGTCGCTGAGAAGTTCACGCGGTGCGCCGTGACGGAGAATGAAGTACCCCAGGAGAAAAGATAATACGTCACGTGTTGTGGCAGCAGGCAAAGCGGATGTTACTGCGTATCGCGTCAAGTAGTTGACAGTGATAACGTATCCAGCGGTTTCCGGAAGCCGTGAATGGAAGAGGCCTTTACAGATAGATTTCAATGTGGTCGAAACGCCTGGCTGGGCAAGGAATTGGCTGCATCGGACCAGAGGTGTGATGAGGCAGAGCTTTCTGTCGTTGGTACTGCGGGCATGACTGAATGTACTAGCGTACAAAGGTGTACATGCCTCGCCAATAAAACCGGGAGGAAATCCAAGCGTATGTTTTGAAGATGCCCGCATGTGCGCACTGAGGGTCAGCGTGGAAAGCTGAACATATTGCAGCACGAAGATGGCAAGGTATAACCAGTAACCACTTTTGGCCGTCATACTTGTAATTCTTGCGATACAGAAAGTCATCGCGGATCTCAAAGTTAACCCCTTGATGGCGCAATGTTCGAGAAGATGGAGAAGTTGACGGGTCTGAAAGGAATCGCCGAAGAGCGTTGATAAAGTAATCCTTACGTTGCTCAGACGCCATGTCACAGTTTGCTGGAAACGCAACCGTTTCGTCCATGGCAGATACACAGGCAGAACTTTCCTATGATACAGGTGAACGCGATAAGGCGTCGGCATCAGTGTGACGTCGGCCAGACCTGCAGACAACACGCATGTCAAACTCTTGCAACCGCAAAGCCCAGCGAGCTAAACGGCAAGACACTCCTTCACTGTTACAGAATAATTGGTGAGGGTATGGCTTGCGCAGGTGACTACGTACTCCCGAAATCTATATTTGCGCTGCGCGAGTATGGCGCCGAGTCCAACACCGCTTGCATCAGTGTGTATCTCAATCGGAGCAGTCGGGTCGAAGTGACGCAAGATTGGTGGTGAGGATAACCGGTGGCGCAACTTTTTGAAGGCATGATCACAGGTGGGTGATCAAGCGTAACGTTTTGAGTCAATCCATAAAAGTTCAGTCAAGGGGGTGGTGATTGATCATCACAAAATTCCGAATAAAGCGGCGGAAATACGAGCAGAGTTCGTGGAAGCTGCGCAGATTCTTCAGAGATCAGGGTTTAGGGAACTCTGCAACTGCCTGAAGCTTAGTGGTGTCAGAAACAATACCGTCTTTAGAGACAACATGGCGGATAATCGTGAGCTAACTTGCGCCGCAGTGGCCTTTTTCAGGTTGAGCTGAAGGCCGGTGTCAGTTAGGCTCTGTAGCACTTCATCTAGCCTGCGGAAATGCGTGGAAAAATCTGGCGAAATTATAACCACGTCTTCCAAGTAACACAGGCACGTTTTCTACTTCAGGCCACGCAAAAGATTGTCCATCATCACCTCGATAGTTGCGGGCGCATTGCAAAGAACGAAAGGCATGACGCGGAATTCGTAAAGGCAATCAGGTGTGACAAAAGCCGTTTTAGGCTGATCTTCAGGCGCCATAGGGACTTGCCAGTAGCCGCTCCTTAAGTCAATAGAAGAGAACTCCGCACCTTGGAGGCTGTCAAGGGCATCGTTGATTATCGTTAAGGGGTAAACGTCCTTTCGAGCTATTTTGTTCAGACGATGTTAGTCAACACAGAAGTGAATCGACTCGTTCTTCTTTTTAACGAGAACGACTGGAGATGCCCTGGGGCTATTCGAAGGCTGGATGACGCCACGCTTGAGCATGCCAGCTACTTGGTCACCGATAACCTGGCGCTCTGTCGCGAACACGTGATAGGGTTTTTGACGCAGCGGTGCATTGGTGCGCGTGTCAATGCGGTGACACACAGCTGAGGTGCGGCCCAGGGGACTATGCTGGAGGTCAAAGGAATAACAGAACTTGTTCAGGAGTCGTAGAAGCTGAACACGTTGCAGAACGGTTAACGTGTCGGCGATAGAGCTGCTCAGTTTGTCAGGTCTAGTAGTCTACAGCAAAGAGGCACAGGTCAATCCAGCCACTTCGTGTTCGGCGAAAGAACCAGTTGGAATGTCAATTATTGCAGAAGGGTTGAGACTGTAAACACGCCTGACGCACTTGCCCCGAAGTAGTGTTTCAGGACATGACAGCAGATTTGAGATGAGCAGTCTGCTGACACCGTCATGAAGTTCCAAAAGGGCATGAGGTAGCGGCGAACACTTGCGACGAACGAAACTGGTAGATGGCGTGAAAAGCGCACTTGATTTGGCGAGCGCGTTGCAAGACACCATGGCAAGGGCAAAAGAGTGCGGCGGTATCGTAACGCCTTCAGCAAAAAATAGCCTGTCCCTGGTTTCAACAGCGTCATGTAAAGTAACGTCGCTAAACACTAGAAATGCCACCTCAGCGCGCGAGCAGTCGATGACGGCCTTATTAGCGGAGAGAAAGTCCCAGCCGAAAATGAGGTAATGAGAGCAGGAATCCAACACTATTTATTCGACGACATGGATGAGGCCTTCAATCGTAATGCGAGCAGCACAGGCAGCGGCGGGCGTGACGTGCTCTGCGCGTGCTGTACGAAGCGTTATACTTGCTTGTGGCGTCATGACTTTTTGAGCAAGCGGCCGTCTGGCACTGATCGCTGAAACTGCGGCACCAGTGTCGACAAGAGCGAGTGCAGCGACGCCATCTACATATACGTTCAGTACATTCGTCATTGAAGAGAGAGGCCTTGGTCTTTTCGCGGGTTTCGCAGCTCCTGCTTCTGGAACTGCGGCAATTAGTTTTCCCGCTCCGGCGATGAAGGACGACGACGCATCGGCGATGGCGAGCGGCGGTAAACAGGAGGGTGGAGGTTGGCATACGATGACATCTGGTCGGGATGCTGGGAGCCTGAGAACGAAGGGCATGGTGCCACATGACGGACAAGTTCGAAGCTCTGGTGGTAGTTCTGGTGATAGGCAGGGACACATCGACGGCAGTATCGCGCTATGTGGCCAGGCAACCCACAGGCAAAGCATATCGGCCAATTGTCGGGTGTACGTCATTGTCCACTACTCTGGAGGGACCTTGGCTGAGCAAACTGAGGATTGGGCACGGCTGATGGTAGTGACCTAAAAGTCTTAAGAGGTGGCCTTGCGGCAACCTCAGTATAGCTTAGAGGTGCATTCCCCTCGGCACACGCCGTCGACAGCAGCGAAGTGTTGCGGGCAGGTGGCAGAGCCACGCAAACTTACTCCTAGATCACTTCAGAAATAATTGCTGCTGAAAGATGTGATGGTGGTTGGCCGGTTGTTGATAGCAGCGACAGCTGACGAGCGACCTCAGCGCGAACAAACTCTTTGATCTGCGATAGCAGCGAGTGATGGTCAAAGGTGGTTGTCAAGCTTGAGAGGGTGTCATACGGGGCGTTACGGCGTCGCGTGAGAAGACGCTGTCATCGGAGCGCGTCAAAACTTTGACAGAGCTCGATGAGCTCCGAGACAGTGGCAGGGTTTTTCGAGGGGAGCATTTAAAAGGTGTCGTCGGAAATGCCTTTCATAATGTATTCTACCTGGTCAGTTTTCAGCATCGTAGGGTCAACACGCTGGCAGAGGTCGAGGATGTCCTCGATGTAGCTGGTGAATGTCTCACCAGTTTGTTGGGACCGGCTTCGTAGTCGTTCTGCGCGATGTTTCCCACCGCAGGGCGTCAAAAAACAGCTGTTATGCAGTTCGTGAAGGTCGTGCAAGTATGAATGTCCGTCTAGTGGTTTCTTTACCACAGCTTGGCGACATTTTTTAAATCAAACATCACGGTGCTCAGTTTCATGGCATCATCCCATTCGTTGGTAGCACTGGCTCGTTCGTAGGATTCCAGCCAATCCTCAACGTCTTTCTCGTCTGTGCCACTGAAGATTTCGGGTTCACCCAGGAGCTGGGAACCGGGACAGCCTCTGGGTGGCGAAGCCCCGGGGGGGTGTTAAGACAGCGTTGTCAGGCATGACGGACGGGAGCTTTCGACAACGCAATTCCAAGGTAGTGGAAAACCGCAGCAGCCTTCACTAAAATATAATGTAAATGCAAGGCGATAAGCGGTAGCAGCGTGAGGACAGAAGCAGCACGGGCGTCGTCGCAGCAGCAACCAGGCAGTCCCAGCTCGCGCTTCGCGCCAACGTGTCGATGTCACTGCGGTAGTGGACATTCTTCTTCACTACAGTTTATTGCCTTTTAAAATATTTTCAGCAGATGGTAGGTCAGCTGGTAAAAGAAGCAAAAAGGTGTGTTTGCTAGAACGTTGCCCAGTTTTTACAATAATTGACCTTATTCGCGTGTTTTCTTGCTTCTTTGCTAAACTTATTTAGGCCGCAGAAGTAATAAATTGCCACAAGCATGGAACGAGGTTGAGCCATGCCAATGCGGGTATGTGCCATTGTGTGAAAAAAAGAAGACTGTTGTGGTCGTGGTCTAACGTTCGTTTCGGCTCGTTGACCAGCGCTGCTGCTCCTGCGAACAGACATTGTGGTCTTCCTATAATCACGTAACGTTTTCTGGTTGAGGTTCTGGGTAGTTTTGTATGTACTGCAATCAGCAGCAAGATCCTGAATCTAGTCGCGACGTAGAAGAAGCAGCTGACCTACGGCGTAGGAGGCGACAACTAGGCCTACCACCTGAATTCGAACCACTTCTACAACTCGTCAGTACCATGACTAGTGTGGGAACGCAAATCCAATGCCTCCTTCATGGTTCCTCAACGCCCTACGGACCCTGACGCCGTTCCACGGGAACCCTTACGAGGACATCGATGACTGGCTTGACGACTACAACCATTGCGGCAGCGTCAACAAGTAGAGCGAATTGCTAAAGCTTCGGTATGCCTACTTTTACCTCGAGGACTCTTCGCGCATCTGCGCGCACTTGGTTCGAAAACCATGAAGCCAATATGACAACCTGGCCATAGTTTTGCAACCAGTCGGAATACCTTTCGAAGCTCTGACCAAAATGAGCAAGCGGAACAGCTCCCCAGTTCCCGAAATCAGCGTCTGAACGAGAGTGTTGCCATGTTCGTTGAGAACATGTCACGGCTGTTCAGGCGAGCTGACTCCTCAATGACGGAAGAGAAGGTGCGCCTCCTGATGCGTGGATTGAAATAGCAGCTGTTCGCTGGATTAGTGTGGAACCCTCCCAGCACTGTAAAGAATTTCATTTCGCGAAGCCAGGAAAATAGAGAGAATGCTAAGGCAGCGTTCGTATCAGTATGAGCGTCCTGGTAGTCTTTCATCCATGTCATGGGTCCTGCCAACACCTGACGTCACGACTATAAGAGACCTGAGGGAGCTCATGCGCAGTATTGATCGCGAGGAGCTGCAAAAGCTGCACGCAGTGTCTTCTCAGTCCCATGTTTGCTCTAACGGATGTCATCCGCGAGGAGGTCCAGTAGCTGTTGCACTCCATGGCGACTCTGCGTCCAGCCGAGGTCCAACCCATGACGGCTCCGCGTCCAGCCGAAGCTCCACTATTAACGTACGCGGAAGCAATACGTACTCTTTCACCGGCTGTTGGCTATCTGTCCCGTCCGTCCACCCTGCAGAGGGCGCCATCATTCCACTGACGACCACTGCAGTACGGCAACCCAGCCCTTACACGGAAATCCAGTGTATGGCGGGCTCCCGACAACCGGCCTCTCTGTTATCACTGTGGTGAACCAGGTCACATCTACCGTGAGTGCGCATACAGGCACATAGGTCTTCCAGGATTTCGTCCGGATGCTCGTCTACCCAGAGATGATGAGAAGCCCCGTGCTATCGCCAAATACTTTGCAAGCCAGCTGTCCCCAACACTTCCGCGTCGCCAATTCCGCTCACCGTCTCCACGGCGTTCCAATCACCTGGCCAACAATCGAACTTTGCGGGCGTCCTTGCAAGAAGATCGCTAGATCCACGATCCCACGCCAGAGAAACTAAGAACAACGACCTCTTGGGACGAGGCCGCTGTTGATCGACCGTTACAAGACTCTCTCCCGAACGGCCTGCCGACATTCGATGACATCTTTTCGCCGACGTGTGCCATCAACGACGAACGTGTCTGCTCGCTTCTCTGTCCTTGTCGACAACCACTCGCTAACCAGTCTGGTAGATACGGGTGCCGATTTTTCTGTTATAAGCCCTGACCTCGCTGCACAGCTAAGAAAGGTAACAACACCTCAGGGACATTGAACCAACCTTCGGGCTGTGGCAGGTCACCTATTGACACCACTGGGAATATATACAGCCCGGATCCGAATTCGTAAGTTAAGTCGACATACATTGCTTCCTTCGTCGTATTGCGCGAATGCTCCTAAAACCTGATTCTCGGAATGAATTTTCTCAGTGAGCATGGAGCAGTTAATAACCTTCGCGACCTGCTCGTAGCTTTCTCTAATGACCATGCAGCCACACAAAAGGATGCAGTTGCGCAGGCCACAACACTCCGAATTGCTGACGACACCATCGCACTTCCGCCGCAAGCCAGTGTGTTGGCAACTGGGGAGCGCGACTGTCACAGCAAGAGTAGTGGCATCGCGAAAACTAACCTCTCGGTGCTCTTGGCTCGGCAGATTTGTGTGGCGCGCGCTATCGTCAAACTGACACATCGGAGAACTCAGCTTCTGATCACGAACTTCAGCAACCAGCACCAACACTTGGCAAACCGAACAGCGATCGCGAACTTTGAAGCGATTTGTGACGAAGAATGTTCCATTATCACTCCGATTGCCGCTGCTGCCGAACACTCTAAGCCAAAAACGGCCGAAACGGGAGCAACGGCTGTTTTTACTCCTTCAGACCGACTGTTACTCTCCGAAAAGACCAAGCGGAACAAAATGGCTGACTTGTTCGAGAATGGGGGAGCAACTGCATTCATCTTAAGTTTGTAAGGGAGCAACGGAAGGAGGAACCGCTGTAAATGCTCTCGTCACGCAACGGTTACTCCCCAGCAAGACACCGCACACAAATATGCATGCCGCCCACATTGATATTCATGGGCCAGATTATTGTTTGTTCTGTGTGCCAAACTTCACCAAACCAAAACAGTGATTTATTTTAGCATCTGCAGATAATAAGATAGCAGCGCTGGCTGAACACAAAAGGCCTGAGAATACAGCTACGGCAAGTACCTAACACACGCAGCAGCAGAATGGAGAGTTGGCACGTAAAAGCGGATCGAACGCCGAAACACGTGCAAAAAAACGAAGAAAAAAAAAGCCTAGACACGCCGTTCGTCCACGAAGGAAGGGCGTTAAAGTCGATCAAGCACCGAAACACGTGCATAAGGAGCCCCCCCCCCCCCCTCCTAGATATTTCGGAAAAGAAAAAAAAAGCGGACCCAGACGCGCTTTTTATCAGCCGTTCACTTAGTAGCACGCTTCACCGTGTAGTTTGAGAGCAGAACAGTGGGGCAGAATGACAAATATGCGCCATCTGCGCCCGCACAACAAGTGTGGCGCTAGTGTAGCAAGCGATGTAATTTACCAAGTATTTTTTTTCAGTGTTTAGGTTTACTAGCACTCAATAAAAATTACGCTCAAATTTTTCTATTTAATTATGAGTTTTAGTGTACTTCAGTATTTTTTTATAAGTGTATTAGGAAAACACACGGAAAGCATTGCGCTGACGCCTGTGCTGCACTGCTCGACGTTTTTTTTTTTCGGCGCAGCTAGGTTCGCATTCGCACTAGTCATATTCATGTGGTCTGGGGTCGGCGAGCACATTGACATGCGAGCTTGTGAGCTCTGTTTTGATCGTGTGTGTGTGTCGCAGATTTGCGTTTATACTTATTCGTGATGAAGTTTAGTGTATATTTATCTTTATGGAGCGCGAAGTTGTTGTGGATTTTGCTGCTGGGTGGAACAAACACATCGTAAACACGTCTTCAGCTATCTGCAAGCCTGTTCGCTCGTCGGACAAAGGACTGTGCATGCATCAGCGTGCAGGTGAGTGGAATTTTCAGCAACATTTAATGCTCTTACAATACATTGTTGAGTGGTTGCGCTATTAAAAGCGAAATGATTTGCTGTTTCTTATTTACCGTATCCATTGCTAGCCGTATCGGACTAAATTACCTCTATTATTAGCGCCTGCATACCCTCTTGCTTCCCCTGTCACCACTGCAGTGCCAGTGTACTTTTGCAGGTAAAAGTTCATTTCCGCAACACTACCTCGCTTGAAAAAACATCAGGGCGGGGTTGTAGCTGCCTTCATACTGGCACTTTTCTACCATTGGCTTTATGTAACGTTAACGGCTGAGTGTTGGGGCCTTGGGCCGCATTTTTAGAGCTGTAAAGTGTATGTAAATCAGTAAGTGAACAAATGATTGTCGCATCACTTCACTGGCATAACTAGGCGGTTGCGCACAGAATGTTTTTAGGCCGGGCGTAGGGAGCCCATAATGACGACCATATTCGCTTGCCCGGCCTCCAATTCAGATAAGCGGACCCCCCCCTTCCCGCACACCTCAAAAAAAAAAAACCTGCCCACATCGCTGCGTCATTTGCTTCACCTCTGCGCTGAACGTACTACTTTATAGACGCACAATCAAGCGAGCAATTTACATATAGACAGAATGACCCAAATCTTTCAGATTTCTTTAGTCTTGCAAAACCTTCGCAAAACTGAATATTGTAAAAGACAATCATAAATGCTGTATGTTTCCTTTAGCGTTGTCATTATTCTGCATCATGATATCTTTATGCGCTGTGAAAACTTGGCATGCCGTTGAAGTCACATATCGACGTTATAACAATCGACGAAAATTTCGACAACCTCAATAACGCCGTTTGAGATTAGCCGCATGCACATAATTAGCCTGATTCCCGCTTGGCTGTTCTTAACCTGACTTCACTGCTACCAAATGACACAATATTTGATGCATGTCTTTTACTACCTTTTTTCAGGGATATGACACAAATTTCGTTATACTGCAGATAAAGATGCTCCCAACGATGCTAAAGCATAGAAAGCAAGTGAATTTTGGTAAGTGCAGACTTTTTGTACTACGTATATGAAAGCATCGCTTTTTAGGGGCAAACTGTGCATGTGTTGGCCGGAGAATAGTTTATCATGCCACGTGGTTACACTAGCACTGACAATTTGACATGGCTCCGCTGGCCCGTGTGTGTGCTCACACTGTTACCGTTAAGATAAAATGTTTATGTTTTCATTGCAGTGATTGCTGTTTGTACTAGAAAACCAAATGCCAAGATTTGTTTACGCTGGTGCTCCTAAAAGTACGCTTTCCCTATTTACATGGATTTTGGCTTGCACAAAGCATAACACTTGGGCCTAGATTAACAAAGCTGTCCCTGCGCAGACCTTCATAACATCGTTTCTTGACTTGCCTTTACCCTGTTTTCTGCAGATGTTTCATGGGTTTAAAAGTGCCACAGCATGTTGATCTCCCCCACTCTGAAAAATTTGCGTTCAAAGTTCTGCAAGAGTGGGCCTAACTTTCTTGTGCACCTCCTTGCTGTTCTAAGATCCTGAAGTGTTATGCTCTTACTAGAGGTGGCAGTGTTTCTAATGTTTGTATTTCCATCACATTGACCAAGTATGCGATCTTGGCTAGACTGGTAGCACGTCCTCAACAAATGTCTTTGTGGTACATGTAGAAGGCAGTATAAAATAAATAGGCAGACATTCACACCGGGAGCAAACTTCTAATAATGCGTTTTTTTTTAAACCATGGTGCGCTTATTCCAATTTGTCTAACAGAGCAGTAACCTGTTTGGCTGTGAACCAACAAGACATTGAACTAATAAAAGCTTCACATCTTGTTGCTCTCAGCTATATGTATTGGCAAGCTATCTGTGACACTGTCAAAGAATCAGAATATCTGTGCATGCCTTAAGATATATTGCTTCGTTCACATGTCTCGTGGCTGTGACTCGTCGACAGAGTAAACAAATGCACCCTAGTTTACTAAAGTTAAAGCATTTTTTGAAGGTAGCATTTATTTGTCTATAGTTTTGTCCAGCCAGTTGCGTCAGGTACAAAGAAATATACTGAAGATTATCATGTAGCCTCTGCAAATGGTTGCTTTCAAGCAGGTTTCGCATGCTTGGCTTGTTCCTACAGGTGTTGCACAATTGAAGACGCAGCAGTGTATTATAGAACAGTAGAATGGAGAGCAACTATGTGCACAAGCTAAATAAGTACTTTAACATGAGCGGACCGTACGTGTTATTTGCCACACACATGATCTCACTTAGAATACCCATTGGTGAATGGGCTCATAAAAAAAGTCACTCAGCTGTGTATAGGAAACAAGCTAACTTAACCTAAGGGTATCTTTAACTGCTACAAATATGCCTTGTTTAGGTGCTGCACATTTTCTTCCAGAATATTGCTGTCTGAGACATCATGTGAAAAGCGTCTACCACATCAGCATTTATATGGCTTGCCAAGTAACGTTTGGCCGAACCTTCCTTTTTTTCACATTTCGTTTTGCAGTAGACATCCTAGAATGTAAGCGCTGCTGCATTGTATGTGACTCATTGTTATGTATTGATTCTGGCATGTTTAACCTCACACTTCTATTTTTTTTTCTTGCAGCAATGAGATGCTTCACATATGCCTGTGGTGACATTCCGCTGTGCTAGCCTGATGGAAACACCAGCTGCGAAACTAGAGTCCTTCAGCATTGGAGAAATTGCCCTTCTCTCACCAATGATGACACAGACTGCCCTATGCTAGAAATTCAAGATTGTTTTTCCACGAATGACGCAGAAAACCTTTGATGTATTATGGTGCTTGCTTAGTGCTGACTGTGGTGTTGCGAAGTCTACTTTTCCGTGTGCTCCCAATCGCCCCATAAGAAGAACAATAAAGCATTTATTTTCCTTTCAATATTGTCCTCTTTTTGTGTTAGAAGCACCCAAGCAATGCTCTTCCAAGGAGCTCTCGCCATGTGTTAAGCATGTGACAAGCATACTCAAGATAGTCATTTCCCAAAGGAGTAACTGGAAGAAGGTGCAGTTGGTTTTCAGAGAGTAACTGCGAACACGTGGGAGGAACGGTAAAGAGTAACTGTCGCTCTTAGAAGAGCAACTGGTAGGAGTAAAGGTTGGTCCGCAGGGAGCAACTGGTGGGAGTAACTGTTGGTCCGCAGGGAGAAACAGGAGGGAGTAACTGTTCATCCCCCGAAGGAGGAACTGAAAGGAGAGCAACGGTTCGTCCCTCTGCAATTACTCCTTTTAAGGGAGTAATGGGAGTGGCAATGCAATTGCTCCCTGAAAGGAGCAACCCCCATACCCCTGTTGCTCCCTTTTGACTTAGAGTGAATGTGACACTGCAATAGCCAGTACAGTTGACGTGAATTGCCAGATATCCTCTTTGCAGCAGCAGCAGATACCTATACTTTTACGTACGTATAGTGACTGCTTTACGTCCTCCTCCATCATCATCATCAGCCTGACTACGTCCACTGCAGGACAAAGGCCTCTCCCATGTTCCGCCAGTTAACCCGGTCCTGTGCTTGCTGCTGCCAATTTATACCCGCAAACTTCTTAATCTCATCTGCCCACCTAACCTTCTGTCTCCCCCTAACCCGCTTCCCTTCTCTGGGAATCCAGTCAGTTACCCTTAATGACCAGCGGTTATCCTGTCTACGCGCTACATGCCCTGCCCATGTCCATTTCTTCTTCTTGATTTCAGCTATGATATCCTTAACCCCCGTTTGTTCCCTAATCCACTCTGCTCTCTTCTTGTCTCTTAAGGTTACACCTACCATTTTTCTTTCCATTGCTCGCTGCGTCGTCCTCAATTTAAGCTGAACCCTCTTTGTAAGTCTCCAGGTTTCTGCTCCGTAGCTAAGTACCGGCAAGATACAGCTGTTATATACCTTCCTCTTGAGGGATAGTGGCAAACTACCTGTCATAATTTGAGAGTGCTTGCCAAATGTGCTCCACCCCATTCTTATTCTTCTAGTTACTTCAGTCTCGTGGTTCGGCTCTGCGGTTATTACCTGCCCTAAGTAGACATAGTCTTTTACAACTTCAAGTGCACTATTACCTATCTCGAAGCGCTGCTCCTTGCCGAGGTTGTTGTACATTACTTTCGTTTTCTGCAGATTAATTTTAAGACCCACCTTTCTGCTCTCCTTGTCTAGCTCCGTAATCATGAGTTGCAATTCGTCCCCCGAGTTACTCAGCAATGCAATGTCATCGGCGAAGCGCAGGTTACTAAGGTATTCTCCATTGACTCTTATCCCTAACTGTTCCCATTCTAGGCTTCTGAAAACCTCCTGTAAGCACGCGGTAAATAGCATTGGGGAAATTGTGTCCCCCTGCCTTACACCCTTCTTGATTGGTATTCTGTTGCTTTCTTTATGAAGCACTATGGTAGCAGTTGATCCCCTGTAGATTTCTTCCAGAATGTTTATATATACTTCATCTACGCCCTGATTCCGCAGTGTTTGCATGACGGCTGATATTTCTACTGAATCAAACGCTTTCTCGTAATCTATGAAGGCTATGTATAGGGGTTGGTTATACTCTGAGCATTTCTCTATTACCTGATTGATAGTATGAATATGGTCAATTGTTGAGTAGCCTGTTCGAAATCCTGCTTGTTCCTTTGGTTGATTGAATTCTAATGTTTTCTTTACTCTGTTAGCAATTACCTTTGTAAATAGCTTGTATACTACAGAGAGCAAGCTGATCGGCCTGTAATTCTTCAAGTCCTTGTCATCTCCTTTCTTATGTATTAAGATGATGTTAGCGTTCTTCCAAGACTCTGGTACTCTTCCCGTCAGGAGACACCTCGTAAACAGGGTGGCTAGTTTTTCTAACACAATCTGTCCTCCATCTTTCAGCAGATCTGATGTTACCTGATCCTCACCAGCAGCTTTGCCCCTTTGCATGCTCTCCAAAGCTTTCCTGACTTCTTCTATCATTACTGGTGGGGTGTAATCTGGGCTACTGCTAGTTCTTATAGTATTAAGGCCGTGGTTGTCACGGCTACTGTACAGATCTCTGTAAAACTCCTCTGCTATTTTAACTATCCTATCCATATTGGTAGTTATTTTGCCTTCTTTGTCCCTTAGTGCATACATCCGACTTTTGCCTATCCCAAGTTTCCTCTTCAATGCTTTGACACTTCCTCCGTTTTTCAGAGCGTGTTCAATTCTCTCCATGTTATACCTTCTTACATCGCATACCTTACGTCTATTAATCAACTTCGAAAGCTCTGCCAGTTCTATTTTGTCTGTTGTACTTGACACTTTCATGATTTGACGCTTCTTAATTAGGTTCTTCGTTTCCTGGGAAAGCTTGCCAGTGTCCTGTCTAACTACCCTGCCTCCAACTTCCACTGCACACTCCGTAATGATACTCGTTAGATTATCATTCATTGTATCTACGCTAAGGTTCGTTTCCTCACTAAGAGCCGAGTACCTGTTCTGCAGCGACACTCTGAATTCCTGTACTTTCCCTCTTAGTGCTAGCTGATTGATTGGTTTCTTGCGTATCAGTTTCTGTCGTTCCTTCTTCAAGTCTAGGCGAATTCCAAAATCAGGCAGACCCCAACCATGAAGCACCGCATTATAACGCACCGTACCAAACGGGCTGTATGACAGCACGCCTACCACGTTTCGCAAAAAGAACAAGAGGCAATACGTTTTCAGGTGAAACAGGTGCTCGACGATGGCGTCATCCAACCCTCGAACAGTCCAAGGGTGTCACCCGTCGTATTTGTTTACAAAAAGATGGCACTCTTAGATTTCGCGTCGATTACAGGAAGCTCAACAATGTGATGAAGAGAGACGTCCACCCTCTCCCACGCATACATAACTCACTGGATCGACTTCGACATGCCTAATATTTTTCATCAATGGCTTTACGCAGCGGCTACAGCAGATTGAGGTCGACGAACGTGACAGGGAATAAACAGCCTTCATAACTCCCGATGTCCTTTACGATTTCAAAGTGTTGCCATTTGATTGCGCTTTGCACCAGCAACTTTCCAAAGGATGACGGACACCGTCCTGTCCGGTCTGAAGTGGGAATTCTGCCTCGTCTATTCAGACCACGTCGTTGTTTTTTCAAAAAATATTTGAGCGACATTTATTACGGCTTCAGTACGTCTTCGTCGCTATTCGATTCGCAGGCCTATCGCTAAAAACAGAGAAGTTTCATTTCGGCCTCAAAACACTGAAGTTCCTCGGCCACCTTATCACTAACGATGGCATTCGACCAGACCCAGAAAAGACCGCGACCGTTGCTGCACTTCCTCCACCGTGGAACAAACTTGATTTTCACCAATTTTTGGGTGTCTGCGCCTAGTACAGGCGCTTTGTACAGAGATTCGCTAACATCGCTAAACCCATTACCCGCTTCACGAAGGAGTACACTCCTTTATGGGGTCCAGAGCAAAAAGCCGCTTTTTTCAAGCTTCAACAGCGCCTTCAGAGCGAACCCTTACTACGGCACTTTGATGAAGCTACCGCCACCGAACTTCACAATAACGCAAGCAAGATCAGTCTCGTTGCAGTGCTCGTCCAGTGGCAAGACGGAGCCGAACGTCCCATCGCTTATGCTAGTTGCATTCTGTCATCTGCTGAAACTAACTACTCGACCACGGAGAAGGAATGCCTTGCTGTTATTTGGGCGATAACAAAGTTTCGACTCTATCTGTATGGCCATACATTCAGAGTAGTTACGGATCATCATGCCCTTTTTTGGCTGGCCAACCTCAAGGACCCTTAAGGGTGCCTCATGAGGTGGAGCTTGCGCCTTCAAGAATTTGTGGTTACAGCCGTCTAGAAGTCGGGCCGCAGGCACACTGATGCTGATTGCCTTTCGCGCGCTCCCCTCGCGACGACATCGAGTGACGATGATACCGATGGTCATTTTCTTTGTGCAGTCAGTGAATCTGATTTGGCCCAACAACAGTGGAATGATTCAGAGATCCGACAACTTATCAAATACCTTCAAGGTCACAGCTCGAGTTCACCATCGGCATTCGCACGTTCAGGGTCATTTTGTCTCCGCAACGACATCGTCTACAAAAAGTGCTTCCAACCTTATGTGACTAAATACCTCCTCATTTTCTCACAAGAGCTGCGTGCTGACATTTTATCTGCCTGCCACGACGAGCGTTCCTCCGGCCACCAAGGACTCGCACGTACCCTTGCCCGGATTTGGACTCGCTACTACTGGCCAAAGCTCACCCAAGATGTCGAGCATTACGTTAAAGCGTGCAATGATTGCCAGCGCCGTAAAGCCCCACCTGTGCGCCCTGCTCATTTATTGCAGCCTGTTACACCCCGTCACAACCGTTTTAACGAATCGGCATGGACTTTCTTGGGACCTTTTTAAGCCAAATGATGGCAACCGCTGGATCGTAGTCGCTACTGACTTTTTAACAAGGTACTGTGAAACGAAAGCCCTACAATGGGGCAAGGCCAATGATATTGCGTATTTTTTCATCAACATCATCCTCCGCCATGGAGCCCCAACTGTTTTATCACTGTTCGAGGTACAGTCTTCAAAGTCCAATTGATGCAAGACGTCATGAGACTTAGTGAAACAGCTCATCGCAAAATGACCGCATACCATCCACAAACTAATGGTCTGACGGAGAAAATAAATGGGATGCTCACTGACATGGTATCTATGTACGTCGACCACGATCACAAAGACTGAAATGAAATTTCGCCATACGTAACGTTTGCTTACAACACTGTGGTTCAAGAGACTACGTGTTTCACTCCTTTCCGGTTGCTTCACAGCTGAGAAGCAATTACGATGCTGGATGCTATGCTCTTGCCTGACATGACCAATATTCCTACTGAGGCGAACGACTTTATCCGGTTCGCCAACTCGGCCTGCCAGCTTGAATTTGAGCGGATCCGAAAACAACGGCGCATCGACTCGCAGAGGTACAACTCTCGTCATCACCATGTTATTTACCTACCCGGTGATCTGGTGTGGCTGTGGATCCCGGTTCGCCAGAGGGGCTGCTCGGAAAAGTTTCTTCACCGCTACTTCGGTCCTTATAGAGTACTACGGTGTCTCACAGATGTCAACTACGAAATCCTGCTTGAAGGCACAGATCGGCGATCTCGATGTTCCCAGCAGGCCGACATTGTTCATGTGTCACGGATGAATCCACACCACCCCCGAGCCACCTGAGACTGCTCTACTTTAACTACTACTGAGACTGCGTCTACTTTAACTTTTAATGGGGATTGATCATCACGGTGGTACTTTTTTTTGAAGGGGGTAATGCTACAGGCATGGAACGAGGTTGAGCCATGCCAATGCGAGTATGTGCCATTGTGCGAAAAAGAAGAGGACTGTTTGTTGTGCTCGTGGTCTAACGTTCGTTTCGGCTCGGCATCCAGTGCTGCTGCTCCTATGAACAGACGTTGTGGTCTTTCTGTAATCACGTGACATTATGGTTTTTGTTAGTGCTTCACATGCGAGAAAAATCACATATAATGCTTTCAAAGCAATTGTGTCGCCATACCCAGTTCGAAGGTTGCGCACGCATAATTATTCCGACTTTTTTTTTCGCCAGCACATGCGAAGGGTGGTCACGTGACGACGCATTTTTCTTGAATGAAAACATTTCACTGAAATCACTCTCACATAGTCGCCTTTCAGCTCCATTCGGGGCTGCGACCTTTCACATGGAATGACCCAGGTGCTTTTCGACAGCTGCGGAATATTTTAGCTCTGCGGGAAGCAATACAACTTGTGAACGGACAGGAACCACATAAGTGGACAATACTGCCTGACGCAAAATCAGCCCTTCAAGCAGTCTGTTATGTTTGAGCGGCCCATATTACGCAAAAGCTTTCGAAATCATTGAAGCATTCAAGCTTACACAAAAAAGTGGTGACTTGGTATTTCTTCCCCTGGGTTCCTGATGACTGTAGTTTTGTTAGCAACGAGCTAGCTGAGAGAGAATAAGGAGCGGTAGTATAGAACGCGTCCATAGTTTTCAAAATACCGCACTCAATAACTGACGCTAACACATTTTTGAGATCACTCATACGCGAGTACAAAGCAACTTACTCGTTTTGAAAATTCATGCCATCGGAACAAGCGCCTGCTGAGAACAAGTGCAATACGAGTTTTCGCATCCCGTCTTGAATCAATAGAAGATGTGCGGCACTCAATTTGCCTCGGCGTTGCATTTACTCGATGTCACGTGCACAAAACTTTACCGTGCGGACAGCCTTAACTGGAACGCTGTCATGTGTGCGAAACTTCCCCTTAACAGTACGGCCCATTTACGTGACACAGAGGCAGACGCTAAATTCAATATGGACTGCCATGGGAGTACCAACACTTTGTGAACACGGCATTTTGTTCGAAACGTGCGACCAAACAGTACCAAAGAGTGCTACAAGGGCTATTGCTTGCTTTATCGGAAGCGCTGGACTGCATGCTTTAAGCTGTGGGGTAATCAGTGTGCTATGTATGTACTGTACATACGCTCTACCTTTTCCTCTCCTCATCATCAGCCTTCAATTCTTATTTCTCCCTTTTCTTTTATCCCACGTGTAGACTAGCAGGCTAGAGCGCATTAGCTAGGGCCAACCTCTCTGCCTTCTGATAAATTCTGGCTATCTTTATCTTTAGCAAACTGTGTTTGAGATTCTCACTCCTGTAGCATCTTCAACACCTTCCACAATTCGTTTTATTAGAATTTAAAGCCGTAACAAGAGGCATCACTGAGGGCACTCGCAAACATTTGTATTTCATTGTTAAAACTCAAATTCTTCATTTTTGAGGACATACAGCATAGAAATCTCAAATGCCATCTTCGCTTACGTCCGAATGCCTAATATTTTTGGCGCAATCACGCACGGCAGAGGACATCTGGCGATGACGTCGTGGATCACCCTATAGTGGTACTGCTGATCAAATCTTCTGATGTGGAGCCACGAACTTAGGCAGTTGAGTTCGTTGCCTCCAATCGTTAGATGGTCATGCCGTGGTGTGAGGCTGACGGTTCTCTTACAGGAAGCATCCTTGAGATACACGTGCACTTCCCGCCCATGCGAAGCAGATCAGCATGTCTCTTAGGCCGCGCGTGCTCCTGGGCAACCCATCACGTCAATGCCCCCAACCACCATGCAGGCTAGCGATCGCGCACTTTATACAGACGTGGACGCGACTGTACACGATAGGCCATTCCATACGAATTCTAATCTGCAGAAGGAAGCCTTGCTGTCAGGTGGGAGGTTGCTCCGTATAAAAATTATTGCTCGAATTCACTACGTTGAATGAGTTCGGTCCTGATTTCGCTGCCGTCATGATAGCTTAAAAAGGCCAGAATGTCACGCCACTCAGCTCGAGGGTGTCGGTTTGATGGCCGCTCATGTCGTGTTATTAGAACGAAAGGCGAAAACACTTGTGAGCATAGATACCGAGGTGCATTAAAGGAACGCTTCAGGTTAAAGTATGCAAGAGTACCCTTGTACGTTTTATGAGGCTCGATAAACACGGAATCATTTTTTTTGTAAAATATCATTTCGCGAGCACGTTTCTATCAAATTTTACATGTCCTAAATTCACGGCACAGTAGTATAAAAAACGCGAAATCACACAAGAAAATGATTGTGTTCAAAAAAATGTTGCGCTGTAATGTAGATAGCGACCTTCCAAAGAGTAAGCTTGCAGAACCGTGCTTTGTTTCTTCTTTTTTTGTTTGCCACATACTTCTGAAAGTATTTTCGAAAGTGTACGAGCACTGCAGTTTCGGTATGCTTAGCAGCGCTGCACTTGCTTCTGGTTTCTATCAAGTCAATTATCCAATACTAACTATTTAGCCTGGAGGCCATGTACTTTCTACACGTCAACGACATAACCGAAGTCGTTAAACTACACGCATACACATACACCCACAAAAGTCACGAAATCGAAAAGAACCCGTATTGTCGGTAACGTCTGTTCTACGTATCCGCGAGGCACTTTCGCAGTACAAGGCCCATGACTAGGTCATAAATCTTGCGCAAACGGCACCGGGAATGCGACTAAGACAGACTCACTCGCTTCCTCCAGGAGAACGGAGGTGGGAAGGCTGCCAATCTGTGTATAGCAGAGCAAAAAAAAATTGTAGCCAACTACACGTTCTGCTTCGCATGAAGAAACTATAGTAAAAAAAAGCCTGCTCTAACGTTAGGTATTGGGAGACTGCCCAAACTTAGATCACAAAGGCCAAGTGATGATCCCGGCCGCCAAAATGCTGTGGCACTTCATCGAGGAAGTCCATAAAAAGGACGGAACCGGCGCTCCATTTCCTGTTTCTCCTCGAACGCGTGCAAACAGGGCAAAAGGGCCTCCCGCTTTTGCACTCACACCATACGAGTGGTTGTGTGTGCCTATGTTGTGTGTGTGCGACGACAGCGTAGAAAGACTCTGTTGTGTACCGATTCTTCTCTCTGAACGAGCTCCTATTCACAGACTCCTCGCGGAGCTATATACACACTTCTTGTGTGACTCTGCGTAGACACTTTGTGGTTCTTATGGTTCGATACGGATACAGGGCCTGCCCGTTTTTGTGTATGTATAGGATTCCTGCGTGATGAGATTTGAGATCTGAAAATGGAAACTAGAAAGAAAATAAACGTAGCGTTAGTTACCTACCAAGCGCTTATTGTGCAATTCTGTTTGAAGATTTTTTTTATTCCCATGCTTCACCGCAATGCTAACAGACATCTCAGCAGTGCTCCAGCACATTAACAACAGAATGTTAACACATGAGTTATTGGGGTCTGACGTCCCAAGATCATAGTAGTATGAGAGACGTAGTGGTGCGGGGTGCAGAAAATTCGGAAAAGCTTGGGTTCTTTATTACGCATCTATATTATAGGCAGGTGAGCATCGATCATTTTCGTCTCCACAGAAAATGAGGCCACCGCGGCCGAGATTAGATATCGTCACCTGTGGGTCCAGCAGTAGAGCGTCCATTCACAAAACGAGAAATCACCTGCGGTCGGTACAGGCGCTAACTGTCAACATTAATCGAAAGCACTCTATACCACAATGCAACACCTTGCTTCCAAGAGCTCCCATGAGCGGCAGCAAATGTGCTGTCGACCTTAGGCTCCGAGTGTCCTGTTTCCATTCAAGACTACTGTATATTGCTCCACTGTTCATTGCGATTGTTTGAAAAATATACACGACCACACGCAAAATGAAATTCAACACTACCTTCGAATCAGTGATTACTTGGCCTTTTTGCATACTATATAGAACTGCTTCTATTAATTTTACGCTGAAAGTATTGCTGCATCTCCTGTGTCCCTGAATTGAAAGCTTGGTTGCTTATTGCTTGTAGAGCATCAGCCTTGTATTTCCAAATGCGGTGGCTTGTAATCCTACTCGCGCAAAGTCCAATTGTTCGACTAATTCAGCTCCTGTCAGCTATGCTTAGGCCATAATTTTTACACTACTCTTTTTAAGAAAACACTAAATAATTTCCCCCATGTTTTCCTTGGCTCAAACTTCTGTTCATTTATTTGGTTTCAGTAAAAAACGAGTCTCCTAAACTACTATTCACCTTACGTCATACCTAAAATTTGGAGCATGTCAACTTCTTTTCCAAGAAAATTTGGAGTGGTCCTTCAAAGCCTTATTTGCTGATCTTTTCGTTACTTCTCTTGTATTTAGTGATCTTCTTCTACTTCCGGGCTCTTTCACAGTAAATAATGTTGGTGCATCAATGCAGGACGTCTGCAATGTTATAAAAAATAGGCTGGTTGAAGCCCAGGACAAGCAAGATGGCCGATGGCGCAGACGTCATAGAGCATCTACGAGTCACCTTAATGGTTTCCGCGAATGATTTACGAAAATAAAGAAGCTTTAGCTCCATGTACTTGTGATGTGAACTTCAATGATGCTCCTATAGTTTATGATATATATGAAGTACAGTGGCTGCTATTGGCGTGACTTGAATTTTGAAATGTGGAGCGAGGAGTGCCATCTATTTTATGCATGTTTGTTGATGTGTTTGTAGGTGTGCCTTCACATAAATACGATACAGTTATGTAAATTAGAAATGAGGAAGGGGTTAGTACACCACCCCCCCTGGCTTCGCCCTGGTAGCCGCCAGCTGGCAACGTGCTAATTTTCACCTGGCGAACGAGGCCTTACAGAGGTTGGCACTCGGCCAGGTCGACAAATGAGGTCGGCCCTACATCGGTGGTTATAACATTGGCCAACGTCCTCATACGTGGACAGACCTCGGAAGCCGACCGATGCCCAACGGCAGCCAGAACAACCAGTGTCCTTGGGCAGCGTCGTGCCGAGCACTTTCGTACCGTGGGGTTGTGTTTGGCTGGCGCCTTCTTGTTTTAGCATGCAATTTCGTTTTCCGAGTGTGTGGTTGTGCGATGGTTGGTGAATAGTATTGTGTTGTTGGCCGCAGAGGATTCGCTGCCAATTCACTATAGCAGCCACGAAACACGTACACGCCATCTCCACATACTCGGTGGTACAGGGCTTTAGTTATTACTGCTTGCTTACCGTGCGGAAAATACGGGTAATATCGTGCCTCTGAAATTGTGCACATGCACAAACTTAACGTGCCCTGAAACACTTTCCATCACGAATATCGGGTGCACTCGGACCACTCTAAAAACTTATGTCCCCTTTCCATGACATTATGAAACAAACTTAGCGTAAGTATTTTAGCATTATGCCGCAGCTAAAAAACGTTATTTAGCCTGGACAAGCGATGCCACCTGGCGGCTTTAGGAGCAACCAGGCAAGCAGGAGCATGGCGGGTCTACATGTGCGTGAAGCTGAGAAGTGTGGCAGTTGGGATAGTTGGTATGACATGACGATAGTTATAGCGCGGGAGCAAAACGACGACTAAGGGACGAAGAACTTATAACGCTCGTCTCATTGTCCCTTTGTCATCGGTCTGTTCTCGCGCTATAACTATCGTCATATCGGTGCTAAAGCCGCTGGAACGGGGAAAGTACCACCATCCTTTTTGTCTTCACCGCCACATGCAGTCCATGGGCTTTGCCGCACAAATGATCCAACTCGCTCGGTTCGCTAGCCTTTCCCGGCCACCGTAGTTCAGTGCGTTGGCGGGCTGTTCTTTTTAAAGCATCAGAAAAGCATTCAAGAACTTTTACACATTAAGAATCGTTTGCACTCGTTATCACACGCTTATTGAGCCATTCGAAAGTGCGCGGGTGCTGCACTTTTGGGTGAAGCAACCAGTGGAAAACGGGCAGTCTTTTTGCTATTTCCCGAGGGAAAAAATGTTGTTTCGAGCAATGATTGCGTTTGCTTGGCGCCAGAACAGCGTGTTTTGCACAGTTGCCATGGAGGTTCTTGAGCAATAACGTTATCGTAATTAATTAGGCTGCCATAAAATTGACGCCTTAGGGCTCACTTGTAGCGCTTTGTGCGTCATGAAAGCTGACTGCTACATAACTACTGCAATATTTTCTATTTGATTCGCCTTTATTTTTGGAGTTGTTTTACGTGCATGTAGTTGTTTTTTTATATGAGTATGCTTGCATGCAGTCGTTTCACTTTCTTCACAAACAACGAACTTAGTACTGCTGCTGCATGACGAACATGATCGACAGGGGGTAACATGAAAATGATGATGTACCTGGTATATACGGCTTGATATGTCTGCCACGGCCATAATGCGCTCGCGGTCAGCTTGCAAGGTTGTTATATACCACGATTCGTAATGCGTGACGCAACTGTGTAATTGGGCTCTTTATGTAAAATGCTGTTAGTAATTTTTTTTTGTGCTTCGTATAAATGCAACCGTACAAATACAGAGTACATACAGCTAACTCACGCTTATGGTTTAAACATATCTTGCGGTTAATATAACCTAACAAAACTTTATGCTATACGTCTTCTGCAGGATCACTTTTCTTCCAGAAAAACCAAACTGCGGCTCTAAAAGAATAACCGTGAGCACAGCTGTGGCAAAATTGGTACGACTTAAATCTAAGTTGTGTCATGGTGCATCGGATGCACGTAGCTACTTATTTTCTGTGTTCGGCTGCTGACCCGAAGGCCGCGTGCTTGACAGCAGCTGCGCGGAAGCCAAATTTCAGTGCAGCCGAAATGCTGGAAGCCCGAATATGGTGCCATGTGAGTGCAAGTTGAAGACGTGATTAAACAATAGACCAAAGTCGTTTTATTTTTCCATTTCGATACAAACGCCAGGCCTGCGCGGAAGGTGCTGCACTGTCACAGCGAAAGCTGGAAGAGCAGCCATTCAGAGCCTTTGCGAAACACACATTGGTCAATTGCTGCAAGCACACTTGCTTGATGCCCACTAGGGCTATAATAAAATTTCAGGGTAGTAGGCCGGCATTCGCTATGTTGTTTTTCGTCGTTCTTCTGAGAAGCGTGGTATGCGCTTAACTATTCCGAGGAAATTTGTGCCAATTGTTCATGCAGTGGCTGATGACGATGAGGAATCAAGCCTGAAGTTGGTATGTACCATAGTTTAGAGTGGAACAAAAACAACTTTTTGAAATGGGTTGGAGCATTGGACAACCAACTAGTTACGCTATTCACATTCTGCGACGACTGCTTGTTCTTTCGCTGTTTTACAACGCTTTCTAAGTCGTATTACCGCGATTTATTTCCCGACATCAAGCCTGCCTAAGACAAGTTTGCCAACAAGTTTCAAGCATCAGCATGTCTCAGTTGTAGAATACTAGGCTGGAACCCAGCGTGCCCGCGCTTGAGTCATATTGTGTTAATGGTACAGTGCTTTTTTTATTTCACTCGATGTGGTTACGGACATCAGCGATGTCAAACAACTACGGCGCTACGCAAGACCCGAGTTTTGACCTCATAACAGCTTTCACGGTAAAAAAAAACACGAGGTAATTGAACTTTTCAGAGCTCTTCACTATTACGTCTTCCATAATAACATCGTAGTTTTGGGAAGTGAAACTGCTGATAGTAATATTACATTTAAATGTTTTTGTAAGTACTTATTTCACGTATTTTAGCCTGTACCAAAACAATTCTAAGAAATACAAACAGCATAGTGCTGGCGGCCCTGCGAACTTTGCTGTTGATATTCGTTGTTACCATGCTCTCACCTTAACGGGACATAGAATGTCTCTCCAATACGTCATGCGCGAGTTTAATATGTTTTTATCAACAGAAAGTCTGCAAGCGCACAGTAAACGTGGCAGATACCACGCATCGTGATAATTTTTGTGAAGCGGCCAGCAATCGAATGGTAAGCAGCCAGCAGAGCTGTGTACATTGCTTTGTTTGTCTTTGAGCCAAATAAAGTCCTTCATATTACGACATGTAGTTCCACATATATCTCGTGGTTGTCATGGATGCATGCACGTACAATATTGTATATGCCAGGCAAATGAAATGCACTTACGTGTATTCTGGTATAGAAAGCTCAAAAGTTGCCACTTACGTTTCTCACACACCTGCGTCATACCACACCAGTTTTAGTATACCCTCAGTGAACCAAATGGCTGGACGCATAGCCAGACAGTCCACTGTTCATTGGGCAAAACATCTCACTCGTCCCAGTATCTTAATGTTACAACCTGTCCTTCACTTTTCTCATACAGTAACGTAGCGGATTATTATATTGTAGAGGAACGAGATGAGACGGTGGTGGTTGAGGCCTTGGGGTGGCCACCATCTCATCTATATCAAGGTAGCGGAAAAGCTTCTAACATGAGCTTTTCATGTACTCCATGCCACAGATGAAGTTCAAGTCATATTTTCAAGTTATCACCTATCGTTCATCTTGGTCATCGAGTCCTTCCCCTCTCTACTCAATCAATTTTGATGTATACCAATCTAGCGAACCGGATGCGAGCAAACCATGAGCGTGGCATGCAAACCATTCCATACACAGCACAAACGTAATTCCTTTCGTGTTACCACCTGTCATTTATTTTTGTCATACAGCCCTGTTATTCCTCACCAAATGTCGTGTACATTCATTTAGCGAAATAGCCACGAGAGCAAAAAAAGGTGTATAGATAGATAGATAGATAGATAGATAGATAGATAGATAGATAGATAGATAGATAGATAGATAGATAGATAGATAGATAGATAGATAGATAGATAGATAGATAATAGATAGATAGATAGATAATAGATAGATAGATAGATAGATAGATAGATAGATAGATAGATAGATAGATAGATAGATAGATAGATAGATAGATAGATAGATAGATAGATAGATAGATAGATAGATAGATAGATAGATAGATAGATAGATAGATAGATAGATATTTTGCTAGGAGATGTTTTGCATTTTAACACTGTCAAAAGCCTAGCCCTCTAATGCTGCACTGTTCGCATTTCTTTATCTCGTTAGTAGGCGTTTGCGCAGGTCTAACTGAGTAAAAACAGGCGCTATTTCATTTCTAATCAGTTAAACAACAACGATATGCTTCATTTGAGGTTGCAAAAGCGCTCGAAATGCGTTAGTACGCGTTACTCAGCACAAAATCAACAGCGCGCCGCCGGAGCGTCAGCCGTGTTGGATAGCGGCGGGCTGGATCGTTGCGGTACGTTTTCCGTTCTAGTGACTTTAGATGCGTGTGCTCGTTCCTGCCCCTTACGGACTGAGCAGCCGCCGCGAGTACAATGAAGTCTTTTATATTGAACGCGAGACCAAGAGGAGTCACCACCTGGCGGCCACTGAATAAATGTGCCTTGTGTTAATTGCTCCCTGTGTCGTCTGCTATAGCCCCCTCTTGTTTACATGTGTGGGTATGACGTTCCCAAGGGGTCTTCTTTGGTTATGTTAGTGCGAGCGAAACTGCTTTTAAGGTTGGTTCCCGCTGGCTATTAGCACCGGTTGCGCGATCATTTGCGACTGGTGACGAAAAAGCGACTTATGTTCACACCGGCAGAGGCTGCATGTCAGCGACCAGAAGTCGCAAAACTGGATTGTCACATCCGGTTCTCATTATCAGGAAGAATTATAGAGAGCAGCGCCGATCAGCTTATTGCCACCAGCTGAGTGAGCGGAGCTCCCCACGCGTGCCACATTTACTGTTTTCGTACATTCTCGCAAAGCGCTCCGAGCAGCGTCAAGGAGCTCGATTCAAACGAAGAGTAAGAGATCGTCATGACGCTGATGAGCTATGCCACGGTGTCAGTGCTGGCAGCACAAAAGCCTCGAAAGAAAAAAAATGGCCCCGTATCTGCGTGTTACACTGCAAATGTCGTTTAAAGATGATAGTCTTGCGTCTAGAGAGAGTGAACAAAAAGTTTGCCTATTATTCTGTGCAAGAAAATCGGTGAACAGTATTCTGGAGGCGCTGCGTTACAGTGCCTCGAGCGTGCAGTGGAGGCAAACAAGCGCATTAAGTGATGCCACATGTGAAACATGAGAGCTATCTGGCAGTTATCTTGGAAAACGAAGCGCAAGGCGTGCACGCCCGTTTCGGAGGTGATAACGTGTATAATGCAAGGTGACGGGTAGGTGCCACTGTCGTGTCGTCTTAGCAAAGCGTTAGAAACACTGGCCTTTTCGCCCAAGCGTTGCATGGTCAGCGTAGCGTGATAAAAGCTACTGTCTTTAGAATTACTCAAGTGCGCCTTTTCTAGTAAAAGATGCACATACAGAATATTGACGTGTTATGGTGCTTCAGATATGCGCAATAATTGTTTTTATTGACCATAGCACAAGTAAGAGCGCGGATTTTTGAGTAATATTGGTGGGCAGTGCGGATGGGGTCAGCCGTTTAGCGTATCGTCTGGTGCCTTTTAAGGTACCGGTAAGGGCAGACAAAGAGACAAGTGAACAGAAAGACAGACAGACCAAACTTTTTGCGTCGAAGGTCCCCAAGAACGACTATAGTATCTAAAAAAAGCCAGTGGTAGGTATCACCATCTTTTCTTTCACGAGAGCTCGCGGGCCTTACCAGCCGCCTTCTTGCCGAGCTCGGCTGAGACGAGGAGGAGCATTTCTGAGAGTGGTACGTATTCAGAAACGCACCCTGAGTTTAACTTTACTTGCCACAGCCTCCAATGCAGCACACACGCTTCTGGAACGCGGTGTTTTAGTCAGTGCCAAGGCACGAAGCACAAACGCGTTTCAAACGCACTTCATTGAAGGTGGTGGCAAGCCAAGTTCAAGATGACAAACAATTTCTATTACGAGGGAAGGTAGTGCACAATCCATTTCTCTTCATTTTGACACTGTTTAGCTTCATGCGAAGGTGTCCACGTTAATTTGACACTTTGCTGGAGCTGCTGCACCCCGCCTGCTCCAAGCCAAATAGTCCGTGGTTGCCATGGTGCCACTGACCCAGAGGAACGCACTCGTTTGTATGTGGTGACAAAAGGCCACCGCAATAAAAAAACAAAAACAAAACAAAAACTTAGCCTCGTTATAAAGAAATGCTGGTGTTACTTTTGTGCATCGCTGGTTGGTTCCAGCAGTTTTGCGGCTGCTGTCGCGCGACTGAAATTCGAGCAAGAAGCGAATGGCTAAAGCAGTCGCTTTGCGACCGTTTGCGCCCGTTCACGACGAGTTGCAAGTGGTCGCGTGACCGCTGCAAGTCGCCGGTGTGAACCAAACATTACACATGCCTGAAACGAAGTACGAAAGCATGTGGTCAATATCAGCTGTTAAAAATGCAATGTATACAATAGGATTAGCCTAGGGAGGAATAAAAAAAAATTGCTGAAGTGGAAATCATTGCCTTGGACTGAAGCCGTACCTCTGGCAAGACGGCAGCTGTGGCGGCCATCTTACTAGGGACACAATAATTATCAACGTTTAGCGGTTAGGAACGAAGCGTACTCCACGCACGTCCAACGAGTCTAGTGTGGAAACTTCTTCGAGTCCCATAGAGCTCCAAGTGCGTCTAAGTGTTACTAGTTTTCCTTAGTGAGCCTGTTATTGGAGGTAAAGTTCTTGGGAACTTCAGTTACCCATATTCGTGTCTGTTTCTTATTTCGTCGAAAAACACTATCTTTTACTCTACAACTTTTGAAATTAAAGTTAGATCGTAAAATTTTAACTTGGTTCGATAATTTTTGACTAGTCGTTACCAATTCGTTACCGTTAATGGACTTAACGTTTACTTTCTGGCAGTAACATCAGGCGTCCCGCAAGGATGTGTTGCTGGACCCCTATTATTCCTAATATACATTAACGATCTACCTTTCCTTGTATCCAGCAATATTCGTTTGTTTGTAGACGATTGCGTAATTTTACCGCACTATTAATAACACATCATCCCAAGTAGCATTGCTAGATGACATTAACCATGGTGCAATCGTTCGCTAATGACACTAAACCCTAATAAATGCAACTTCCTCTCGTTTCGCCATCGGCGCAGCCCCCTCAACTATTCTTATTAATTTGGTAATGTTGCATTGGAAAATGTCATCAAATACAAGTACTTAGGAGTCACTTTGAGTTACGATTTATCATGGCGCGTCCACATTACCAATATTATATCATCAGCTAACAGATCGCTTGGATTCTTAAAGCGGCACCTACGTCATGCTCCCCCTCCTGTAAAACTGCAAGCTTATAAATCTTTAATTCGCACCCAACTTGAATACGCGTCACCTATCTGGAGCCCTCATCAAGCGTACCTAACCGACGCACTAGAATCACTTCAGAATCGAGCAGCTAGATTCATTCATTCCTCGTATTCGTATAACGTGAGTGTTTCATCTCTTAAACAAGAAACTAATCTTTCAAATCTTAACATTCATCGCCGAATGGTCAGCCTCATTTTGTTCCACAATCACAGTCAACTCTGCCACACGCCCTATATCTTGTATCCTGCCCGCACATCTCACCGCACCACTCATTCCTTTCATGTCGGCCGGCCACGTGCCCGTACCACGACATTCTCCGCCTCCTTTTTTCGAGCAGCTTCCGACTGGAATGGCCTTTCGACTGATCTCACCACCATAATGTGCCACTCAACATTTAGACAAAATGTCACTCGTTTCTTTTCAATTTGAATACATTAAATTCTTCCTTTTTGTGCCACTAGTTCTCACTTTTTCTTCTTTTTTTGGCAAGGTGTTACGCCTGGTAATACGTATACTGATCCTGCGCATGTATCATTTTATTTCTGTATTGGTTACCCCTGTTCATACTTGTACACATCCTGCATATGTATTACATTTGTTGTATGTTTCCCACCCCTTATGTAACACCCCCTCTAAGGGGTCTTTAAGGTAGTAAAGTGAAGTGAAGTGAAGTGAAGTGAAGTGAACTAACGTAGCATTTACACTAACATATCAAAGCCACTTGATATCTAAGTGGGCACTTTCAGTAAAAAGCATGTTACCACCATCTTGGCAGTGGCAAAAGCTGGCTTCACTTCTGCTGGCAAGGCATTGGGGGAGCTTTCACTCCAGCAATTTTTTTTAATCCTCCTTGGGTCAGCCGCACCTTTCATTCACCAGAATTATTTCAGGGCGGGTGCCACTTTCTGTTTCAGGCCCATCGTGAAATGCACTTGGCATATTCCCTACCGTGAGGACTATTGAATGATGGCCCCACTGTGGTGGTCTAATGGCTAAAGTACACGGCTGCTGATCCGCAGATCGTGGGATTGAATCATGGCTGTGGCGGCTGTATTTCCGATGGAAGCGGAAATAGTGTGGATATGTGTGCTCAGATTTGGGTGCACGTTAAAAAATCCCAGGTGATCAAAATTTCCGGACCTCTCCACCACGGTGTCTATCATAATCATATGGTGGTTTTGGGACGTTGAACACCCCATATCTCCCAGTCATCATCGACGACTATTGATTGGTGTGTGAATGCAGTGTTTTACCAACTCTGTTGTAAAAAAAACAAAGCTATAGACCATGCAGTTTTGCTTTGTTAGGTGTATAACTATGGCACTGTAGTTTTTTTTGTATATGCGATTATCTTTAGTTGTGTTTAGCCGCGGTACAATAGTAGAGAAATACTAATGTGAAAAAAGTGTAGCACTTCGGTGCTTAAGCTGTACCTAAAAGTAGATAGCCGCGTGCAGTTTCAAACTGGTGCTTAGCTTACGCAGGAACACCGGCGTGCTCAGATTTAAAAAAGGGTTGAAAAAACCCAGATGCCTAAAATTGATTCTGATGGCGTGCCTTATTTTTATGTTGTAAAATTTCACAGAAAATATGTTTTTAGACTGTCTTTGACGCTTGTGACGTTCTTGTTCACTTGCAGAAGGTAGCAGTCATTGTTTCGTTTGGAAAAAGAAAAGAAATAACATGCTAAGCCCATAAACAGACTGTAGTTGTAGCACTGTCATGCACTTATTCAATCGATGAAAGGTTTCTGCTCAACTCTTACAAGCTTTTTTTAATTTCACAGGCGCAAGAATATCTGCGTACCTGGTGAACGCCTGAGTAGGGCAACGTGCTCTGAGTCACTAAGCTTTTCTGACTTGACTTAACTACTGTTCCACATTTAATGGTGAACAAAATGAGGAAAGCCATGTGCATGCGTCTACGTACGAACAGTCGTTTTTAATTCGTCACACTGATATGCAGGCTTTTCACGATCTTTCCTTCTCTATTTTGATATCCATATGAGCAAGGAATACGTATGCAGTAGAGTCATGCTACAACAGTACGGTGTAGGCAGAACACAAGCTAAACATCTACAAAGAACATAGCAAATGCATGATTTAGTGCGACAGCACACAGACCGTCACCCAGGGTGAAGGGCTGAAAGCCTCAGCTTCAGACTTCAAGACTAAAAACATAATTTAACAGAGCACGCGACTACGTGGACACAAGATAAGAAGGAAGAAACCACAGCACTGAATTGAATCTGATTTCTGAATTTTAGAAACATGAACGAAAAAGGAACCTTCACACCCATGTGACCACACAAAAGCAAGACAAAGCAAATCACGTAACGTTTTGAAATATAAAAAAACATTGATATGCCCCATGTTTACTTTCCAACTGCATAAAAGTTAAGATACCGCGCTATCTAAGAGCCTCACCTTGCTATTATGCAGGGATATAGAAGGCACGATAACTCATTGCTCGCCCTTTTTTGACATCATAGGCTGCATTTATTTTGTAGTTTGGTTTTAGCTTTGTATGTTGATAGAACTTTTGCTACATGAAAGATAGGTGCGCAATGGCCCTGCAAACTAGGTTGGGACACTTGTGAGTATACATTCACTTGCAACGATGTCTGTGTTTTAACAACCTAATGTTAATGCATTTACTTGTTTTGCCTATGTATACATGACCACAGCGAAACGACAAAAAGTACACGATACCTTTCTTGCACACTGTACAAGATCATAACTTGATAAAGAGATTATATAGGGTTTACCGTCCCAAAACCACCACATGATTATGACAGACGCATTCGCGGAGGGCTTCGGAATTTTCGACCAGTTGGGGTTCTACATGTCAGCACACTGGCCTACAGCATTTTTGACTCCATCAAAAATGCAGCTGCCACAGCCGGTATTCTGTCCCACAAGTTGCGGGTCAGCAGCCGAGTACCTTGGCCACTAGACCACCACGGCACGGCTTTACTGAACAAAAGAGTTACGTAATTGACCCCACATCGCTCCTTCGTTACTCCTGACGCGCACTTGTTCAGTTTCCGTTCAACCATCCCACAAACTCTATTCAAACTATTTTGCAAGGAAAAGTACACTTTCTGCAAACCAGCCGGCCACATTGTTCGAATTGTGGATAGTCTGTCTACGTACGGATAGTCTGTGTATGTACGCATTCAGTATCGCTACTCATCAAGATCCAGAGCATAGGAAGTCTTCAGCAGATCTTTCGTACATACTCAGACTATCCCACAACATAAAGAGTGTTGCCAGCCAGTTTTGAGTACGTGTAGCTTTCTCATCGCATCATAAGTTCAAGAGGGTTAGCGGAAGGTTTGAATGCAAACTTGTGAAGCGCGTGTAAGGAGTAACCAAAAAAGGCTGCGGTACCATGCACGTAACTCCTTTTTTTTTTACAGTGCAAGAAGGGTATCATATATCTTCTATTTTCCTGGGGTCGTGTACATAGACTTTTCTAATATACACTATAGAGCGAACTCTGTCGCTAGTGTCCATGGGAGCTGTACCGCACGACGCTTCAACGAGCATGGGAATGATAGGTAGCACACAGATTTGTCTAATATTCGTACTTCTGGCCTCCTTCTGGCTACGTGTGCGTCCGTGTGGCTTGGAGCTGTTTTGTCACGAAACAAAAATCTACGAAAAATCAGTGGTTGCGCTTCTCTACCTTAATCTATTATGCTTACCATCTCAAACCGGGTCGCGGGATCAAATCCCGGCTGTGGCGGCTGCATTTCCGATGGAGGCGGAAACGTTGTAGGCCCGTGTACTCAGATTTGGGTGCACGTTAAAAAACCCCAGGTGGTCAAAATTTCCGGAGCCCTCATCTACGGCGTCTCTCATAATTATATGGTGGTTTTGGGACGTTAAACCCCACAAATAAATCAATCATCTCAAAACGGGTCACGGAATTGAAACGAATTCATTCTTTCTTTCAAAACAAAACTGAAACCAAAAATAAACGAAGTCGCATGTGCAATTCACCGCCTGCAAGTACGAAAACAAGGCAAATCTGCGTACTACCCATCCTTCCCATGGTGGCTGAATGATCGCAGCACTTCAGTCTCCTCTGGTTAATTTTAGCAAACTTCTATGGTCGTGTACACTGTTACACTTGCGAGTCCAAAACGAACGCCATTGCTTCTGCAAAGGCAACCAGTGTCAGCGTGCCAGCGAGCGAGTCCGGTAGACGCCATCACCTCAACGGCGTCATCTAGCCCGGCGGCGCCAGTGTGTTTTAAGCAACTAGCAGCGAGCTCCATAAACGCACGGGGCAGATAGCAGCCTGATGATGCACTCGACACCATTCAGTTTGACGAGTTTTACGCAACGCGTGGCGATTCCACCCATTCATAGTGCAATCCAGTGTGGTGGTTCCGGATTAGCGGATTCTGACGCAACACAGCGGCGCTTCTCTATTGGACGCTGCAGACGTAACGGCTTACAAGAGGCCAATAAAGATCCAAGTGGCGTGGTGCCAAGCAGCCTAGCTACGCGTCAGAGAGAAGACGACAGCGTCAGAGCGTCCGAAGACATCTAGGCTCTTCGAGTCTAAGCTGTCAGCCCCAGTGCCGAATATGTAACGACTCTATCCTATGCTATACAGAAATCTTGCCTTAACTCACCGTTGTCTTGTCTGCTTAACTATCAGCTCTGCGCAGATGCAACCACGAGCTGAGGAACGCACTACCAATCAACCTTGGTGGGCCGGGACCTCGGAACACTACGCAACAGTGTCGGCGGCGGTGCGAGTCGTAACACTGCATATGCAAAACAAGTAGATGCATTGTGGAATTGAAACACAGACGTTCTTTGCAAGGGAATGCGTACGTACATATGTCCCAACATGTTGCGCAGTGCCATCGCGCACATATCTTTCTTGAAGCTAAAGTTCTATCGACACACAAAGATGAAACCACACGACAAACAAATGTAGCTTATATTATCAAAAAAAGGGGATGAACATTGCATTAGCATGCCTTCTATATCCTTACAGGATAGCAAGGTTAGAATAATAAATAGCAGAATATTTTAACGTTTATGTTGTAGGAGAGTACACATAGGATGTACCAAGGTTTTTTGATTGATCAAACTGTCAGCTATCAGCTTTATAACGCGAAAGCGGTAGATATCGAGCTCGTGTCACAGATTTTCCGCTGCCGGCGCGGGCACCGTTGGCTGTGAGCGAAAAATTGTCCGTAAGCGAAAAAATTGAGAAAGAAGCAAATAAATAATAAAAATATTTTTGAATACCATCGAAGATTGAAACCGGGCTGTTTGCGCGGCAAGCAGGTGTCTTACTAAAAAGCTACGATGTCATTCCAGCTGCTTCTGGAAAAACATTGCATAAATGCCGTGTAGTGAAAGGAGTCTTCTAAATGCATTTTGTTGGACAGGTGTCACGACAAAAACGAGCCCATTCGAAAATTTGTAGGCGCATCTATTTGGGAGGCCATCTAACTACGTCAAAAAAAGGCCGGCATTGTGCAGCCATAGCCGCGAAAAACGAACCGGAACTTTGAAACAGCTCTAGAAACGGACAACTATGCCCTTCTAGCGGAAAACGGACATGCTTTTCCAGAGCCAGCCGTTGACCAAGCAAACAGCAAACGCCTGATAATGTGCTGCCATCTGTGAGGCATTAGGGACTCCTTATAGCCTTCGAAATGGCAAAGCACGTGGCGTGTATACTGGAGGCCATGCGACTCTTGATTTAGATGTACAAAACATAATAATACGTAAGCACTTAGCGGTTGAAGGGTGCACTATGGGCCGGATTTTGCTATCGCGTTCAACTTTTAATTGAAGACGAAGCTTAAGGGTTCCCCCCCCCCTTTTTTTTGCCTTAGTGTGGAACATTGGTGTGAAGGTTGAGGTCTTCCTTTTCCGTTCATGTTTTTCTAATAAAAATTCAGTTGCGAGCCCGCGCTACACTTTATCCCTTTTTATCTTGTGTCAACGTAGTCTAGAGCTACGTTAAACATAATGTTCAAACCACGGTGTAAGAATAGTTTAGGTGGTGACACTCCGCCATTCCCTCGGCAACCGGCGCGACCACATCGTGTTCGGAGAGCGCGGCGGCGCCGATTTCTCAATTGCTGAGGGCGCTGTGGTATGGGGTCCCAGTCGAACCGGCCAAACGGAGAGCGCGGCTTGGCTCACTGCTGCAGTTGGTGCTATGTTGTGCTTTCGTGTTGTGGCCGCGTTTAGAAGCGTGATTTTTTCAACTGAGCTGTGTGCGCTCAACCTTCTCGGCAATGGGGAAGAAGTTTTTTGTTCTTAACTGTAATTCTGGTTACAGAACGTGTGCAGAACGAGTGCCGCTTTTTAAAGCTCCGTCGGAGCATGCTAGTTTGGAAACGTGGCGCCGCGCCATGCCGAGATCGGATAGGGCGTTGCAGTCAAGTGACCACGTTTGCGCGAACCATTTTCCGGAAGAAATGGTGTGTACAAAGTACTACGCAGAATCAAACGGCAGGGTTCTCCTGGATGCCCCAAAAAGGCCGACGTTGTCCGCGAATGCTGTCCCGTGCATTTTCCCGGGTTGTCCAAAGTACCTCACCCGGAAACAAAAGTGTAGGAAGTCTCCTCGGAAGCGACAGCACCCCACAAGTGACCGGCCCGTCGCAAGAAAAGTCGTGTTGACTGCAAAAACAGCAGGAGCAGAAACTGAAGAGCAAGCAGCCGATGTGAGGCCACTCAAGAAACTTCGTGTTGGCAGCTGCGATTCTGCACCATGCCAGGCGCATTCCAGCGGAGAACACGCACCCCTTGCAGAAAAGAACCAAGACGGTGGCAGCTCCCCATCACGCTCTTCGTATCCAGGGAAGCCTGGCTTGGATGACGCAAAGGTATTCAGTGTTTATTCAGTAAAGTGTACATTTATCCATGACCATTGTTCAAATACTTACCATGTTATGCGGGCGTTCATATTCACCAACGCTGTTCATTTACTTCAATGTTTTAGCGGGTCTAGAAATTAAATGCCATTTGAAATGTCTAAAGGTTCACCGCTTGTACCTTCCAGTAGAATATGCTATCCTGTTACCATTCTACACTAAAAGACGACATTTCAATTAGTATCGACTTTGTAAATCGTACATCTTAGCTCACTTACACGTAGCTGCATCTATTCACCTAGCTTATGTGTTCAGTTACGTTATTTAAACACGTTTGTCTGTTTTTTTTCGTTTCTTTTCAAATTCAGGAATCGCGGTCTACGGCCTACTGCCAAGGGAGCGGAAAGCATGAAGGAATGCCGGACTGTGCGGAGGATGCAACGCAGTGTCTCTCAATTTCGTGGCTGTCAACCTCAGTTGCCAGTGTTAAACTTCCAGGACCCACCTGGGCAGCCCATTGTGTTGAAGGTTTTGGGGTACAAGCTGTTGTCTTCGCAGAAGCGCTTTGCTGAAGAACCGCGATCAACCTCCTCTTCAGCACAAAACACTTGAGGTAATGGCTGCAACGACTGGCACTATGTTAGTGCGCACTTTTATTTATGGCCGTCATGTGAAGATCAGCGGTATTGGTGGGGATGTCCCTGTGAACAACTTAAGGGATGTTGAGAGTGTTGTGCAAAAGTTTCATGAAACGCGTGTGCATGCTGATGGCCCTAGCAATGATGTCTACTACGATATCGACCCTGAAAGTGCGTACGTTGATCCATGTGGAGTGTGGCGGCACAAAAGGTGTTTATTGTTTTGCGATTCAGGAAGCTGCCAGGCCTGCAGGAGGCTAAACGACACTCTCCAAATTCACAGTTCTCGAATAAAGAAGCAAACTAAAAGGAAGAACATTCGACTCCTAGCCAGCCCTTCGAAGAAAGCATGTGTGGAGCTAATGTGAAAAGCGAGGATCGCTTGCAACAGATCAAACATTCGCATTCTTAAAAGTAAAAAAAAGATCGAAATGGACTTAGCTGCCTGCAAATCTAAGCTGGAAAGTATCAGCACTGACACCCTCGAGCGCATATCTCATGAAGCAAACCTGAAAGAAGGCCAGCAGCTAGTCTTAAAGGAATGTGTGGCTGCTAGCAAAACGGAGTCCAAAAAAGGCCGAAGATACTCGGATAATTGGATCCTGCTATGCCTTTCGCTCCACATCAGGTCACCTGCTGGCTACAGGTTTCTGATGGAGAATGAAGTCCTTGCGCTGCCATCAGTACAAACCATTCGCCGCTATGTTTCAATGGTGGGCTTCAAATCTGGCTTCGACCAGAAGTATTTCTCTGCCTTGGAAAAAAGGATAAACAAGATGGCCAATTTCAAGCGGCATGGAGTGATCATCTTTGACGAGATGCAGGTCCGCAAAAGCAGGAAAGTGAATTCCAAGAGTATGACCTATGGGGCTGGACACAAGGTGCTGGGGACGATGCCAGAGAACTTGCTGATCATGCTCTAGTGTTTATGTTTTGTCCATTTGGTGATAGTTAGGCTCAACCTATTGGAGTATTTGCTGCTAAAAACGCGACTAAGAGGTCAGTTTTTGCACAGTTGTTACTCCAGGCAATTGTGCTAATGGAAGATGCTGGTGCCAAGGTTCATGAATTTGTCTGTGATGATGCTTCCACAAATAGAAGTATGTGGAACACACTCGGCATTAATGGAGAGCTTGGAAGAAGCTGCAACTCTTTCACGCATCCCACTGAGCCGGAACGAAAGGTGTTTGCATTTTTTGACGTTCTTCATTTGTTCAAATGCATAAGAGACCGGCTCAAACAGAAGACGTGTCTCAAAAAAGAAGGGAAGTGGATTAGGTGGGACGACTATGCTACAGTGTACGAAGAAGACCTTGGTCATTCTGGAGGGCTAAAAGTATGCCCAAAAATAACGAACTCCCACATCAACCCAAGCCAGTGTGAAAACATGCGAATTAAACTCGCGACGCAGGTTTTCAGCCACTCAATGGCAGCCGGAATACAGTTTTACAGAGGAAAAGGTGTCCATTGTCTTGCAGGGAGTGAGGCAACAGAGAAATTCACTTTATTTCCGAACAACTAATTTGACGCCTTGAACCGACGGTTCCCAGCTGAGGGAATTGGGATGCACAGCCCCGATCTAGAAATTCTGGGTTACGGCCTTCAGTGGCTTAACGAGTGCGAAAAAGAAATGCAAACTGGTGCAATCACGAAAGACATGTTCCTTACAAAACGCACAGCTGAAGGCCTGCGAGTAACATCAGCTTCGACTAGACACCTTTGTCATGTTCTGCTTACTGCGTACAACTTCAGGTATGTCCTAACAAGCGAGTTCAACCAGGATCCAATTGAGCGCTTTTTTGGAAATATACGGCTAGCAGGAAGTCAGAATGATCACCCATCGATGCCGACGTTCCTGCAGCTCTATCAAACGTTGTCAATATACAGTATCCTGAAGCCCCCTAAGTATGGTAACTGCTCTGTGGTTGAAGGGAAGAAGGCTTTGTTGGCGATCTCGCATTTTAAAGCGCTAATAAGCACAGATGAACAGTTGACTTCCACTGACTTCGTAGCCCAGGTTCAGGAAAACTGCACAACTTGGTTTCTGCGGACGACTGGGACTGGGAAGAGGTCATACGCTAGCAGGGTGGTGACGTAACGGAAGTGACGGACTGCATAATCTACTATGTAACAGGGTTCATATGCAGAAAAATGCGAAAGATCACGACATGCGCAGCTTGTTTGTCGGCATTCAGCGTTAAGACCAACACCTCGATTGCAGCAGCTCTCACAAATGCAAAAACGAGAGGAGGCCTCACACATCCCACTGTTGGCATCATTAACCTCTTCAAGCATGCTGAGCGGCTATTTGTCGACTATGCGGACTGAAACACTGTCTACTGGGACACAATCGATGGTGTGCTCGACACGTACACGCTAACATTCCCATGCTCTGAGCACAAAGAAGAAGTGATCGGGCAGCTGCTGCATTACTATGTAAGCATGCGAATGAGGCGGCATTGTCAGCATGTCAACGGGGCTTTAAAGAAGCAGTCACAGGAGAAGAAGAAGCTTGCAAAGCTCTACTCATCGTAGCGAGAAAGTGAGAAAAGTGAAGTACAGTGGAAGTCAGCAATGTGTGAAAAATCATTCAAGGTAAGGATGCGAGAGTAAAGCCTAAAATTGTGTTTTTAGTTAAATGTTTTCAAATCTTTCAAGTACTGATTTGAAACAGCGTTTTGCTTGATGAAAATATTTCTTGTTGCATTTTTTCCCAAAATGCCTCACTGGCTATCGGTGATTTGTTTGCAAGTGCTTTGAATAAAGTTGTTTTTGAGTTGTTCTTCTTATAACAAAATATTTTGCCTTTTGAATGTGCACGAAGCCCTGATATGTAAGTGTGAATATATACATGGACACGAACACACCGGTATGTGCACTCATGCAAACATACGTAATACACACGCAATCCCATAAGGTCCCTTTTTTGTATTCCGCAGAGTCCCTGCCTGGCACGATCCTAGATGAGTTGTCCTTAGTAAGCTACTTTATTTATTTGTTATTGCTCTCCAGGCTGCAGGACATTGGTGAAAGGAGGGACCATAAGAAAAGAAAATTTAGCTGTACAAGCTCAGAAAATGTGACAAGGTTGGTGAAGGTAGTAACTCGACCATCTTAAACTCGGGGCACAGATGAAACAGGAATAACAAAACTGGCCCCCACTTGCATTCTGTAAAGTTTTACGTGAAGCTGAATAATACCATGAGTATAAGGCAAGCAACAAGCGCATAAAGTATATTTAAGCGAAAGATTTTTAGTGGGACCGATGGCGTCCTGTCAAAAAACATGCGATTTCTCATATAGTGGCTGCTGGACCGAAAAACTCATATAAGATCTCTGGACATGCGGCGCGTGCGCGAAACCTGGTTTCTATTGTGTCAAAACGGCTATTTGAAAATTGCGAAAAAGGACCGGCTATAAATATGGCGATTCCGCATCGTACAGGAAGAACGAGTACAATAGTATACCCTTATCTCCTAAACCACGTATCGGCACACATTTAAATCGCTCGTAGATGCGTTTACATAGTGCGCGAAAAATCGTTGCGCGGGTTCGTACTTCATTTGCGATTTAGGGCCTTGAACGTTTTAACACATAAGATAGTAAGGCTGCGCTGCAGTAAAAACCCCTGTGGGCACGTTCCGGCAAACCGCGCGCAAGCAGCCGCAACTTCTGCAGCAGCGTGGCTGGATGGATGGATGGATGCTATGAGCGTCCCCTTTATAACGGGGTGGTGACAAGTATGCCACCAGGCTCGACAAAAAAAAAACCTTTTTTTCTTTTTATGTTGGCCTAATGCCTCTACTTCGATAAATTCTATCTTAATGGAAACAAAGGTAAATTTTCAGCTTAAGTTCTCTGCCATTTACGGCACACTGTCCATATTTTATTTTTCCAATATTTATTTTTGTCCTTTTTCTCTAATTTTCTGCCACCAATACTCTAACCGTCTCTTACTTATTTCAATCGCGGGTGTGTTCAGCTTTCCATTGTTGTCCCTAAAACCCAAGGCTTCCTGTAGGCTCGTGCCCAAACGTACACCTGGGTGGATATCTCCACATTCAATCAGAACATGCTCCGCCGTTTCCTTATCTTTCCCGCAGCATGTGCATTGTTCTTCTTCTTTACTGAATCTTGCTTTATAACTACGCGTTCTAAGGCAACCCGATCTCGCTTCAAACAGTAAAGCGCTTCCCCTTGAATTATCGTAAAATGCCTCCCTCCTTATTTCATTTTTGCCCTTTCGGTAGTTACTCAAAGCCGGTTTTTTTCTCCATAGCTGCCATCCAGTAAATCCTCTCCGCCTCCCTGACTTTTCCCTTAACGCTCTTTGTTGACACGGTGACGGTGTTGGCTGGGCTCCCATACACCAGCGCCATCTACCGGCCGTAGCGAAAAGCAGCGGAGCGCCGAACGAGTTGTGGTCGTGTCTCCGGGGCGAGTGTCACCACCTAAACTATTCCTTCACCGTGGTTCAAACCAAGGCGAATGTCCCTTTCATAGTCAAAATGCACTTCACTCGCTAGTAATGGTTATATTGTACGGACTTGGTGCATTTATTCGGCAGAAAAGAGCATAGATATTACCAGCAAACTGCAAATAACATACTTGATATTCGCCGACAATCGGCTGAAATCGCACTCAGTGAAGGGTCACTGCGCGTATCGGTATGCGCGCCGCCGACTACCTATCCACAATGTACCACGTAGGGAGCCATCATACACACAAGCCTCCCACCAGGTTATAGGGTGGTGTCATCCTTTCAAAGTATACATGCCCACACGCGAAAACATGTATGGTCGCCAACTTCTTCTGTCGCAATATCGCTCCTCAAATCAACCGGTTCAACGTCATTGCCGTCAGTGTTCAGAGAGTTGGAGGTTGTCTTTATGCATGCAGTGTTAGTTATGCAGCACTGCGACGATCATCGGAACAGTGAATATGAAAGATAAGTTATATATATATATATATATATATATATATATATATATATATATATATATATATATATATGTATTTACGAGTCAGTTGGCATGGCTCCGTGTCGTAGACAAATCGGTGAAGAAGTAGCGGACTAGAAGCGTGAGGTGCTAGCAGCCCTGGGGTGTCATACCTACCTGTAAATATTGCAAATAACTCGTTTCTCTCCTCCGTGTGTTTGTAATCCCGCCCCGTAACAATAAATAAATAAATGTTATATATATATATTTATTTATTTATATATATGCCAAAGAATACCGCCATACGACCCTTGTTAAAATATTATTAAGAAAATTCCCGCATATCCTCAAAGTGAATGATGATGAAGGAGCTTGATCAAGAGGTAAAGTCTGGTAAACTATGATTATATATTCTGTACATACGCTCAAACATTATCATATAAAGACGTTACACGAGAGTAGTTGTGGTGTGATAAGATGCACACGTTATATACACAATGTTTATTATTTACATATCAAAGTATTAAACACAATTTTTCTTTATTTTTTTAATCAATACTGCAACCATCAAAAAGCGTACCAGCACAGTGGCTATGCGTTTGTAAGGTTTACAAAATAACAAGAAAATAAAAATTATGACAAAGTTCGTACAGGCCTTGAGAAGACAAAACGAAATCTACGATTTGCAACAAAAAACCACTACGGCATCCAAAAAATTGAAATAAGCACTGTATTCAAGAAGACCACTAGCGTAGAAGAAACACTGCAGTCACGGAAATACACAGCGCTACTTCTTGTTATAGAACACAAACAGTTATTGTTGAAGCTGCGTAGTAAAGACACTCAAGGATGACTGCGAAACAACGTCAGTATTAAGAGTATTGCATTTGGTAATTGTCCTGAGGAAAAACTAACATTTGAATGTGTTATTACGGGTGAACACGTGCCTCTACCTTGTGGCATATCCAGTCGAAAAATGAAGTATGTGTGATAAGTCTGCCTTAAAATAACTTTTAACTAGCTGAAACAAAAATTTCAATCTCAAAACAGTATTTCTCTGTGTTAGAGTTGTGAGGTTGGTACTTTCTAATAAACTTGTTTCTGAAGCATGAATGAAACTGTTATAAATAAATCTGAGGGCTCTCTAACAAATAGTTTTCATTTCGCTATTATTCGTTTTAGTATGAGGGCACCAAAATGTTATGCATAATGTAGAGTAGGCTGAACGGATCGCCTTGAATGCAGTAAGGCAAACGGCCAGAGTTGAAAGCTTGAGAGCTCGATTAGTATAAAACAGTTTGTAATTGGACGTGCCTATTACAGTTTTATATGTTTTGTCCAGTTAAGGTCATGCGAAAAGCAAAGACCAAAGTGCTTGTTATGTTGTACCTCCTTCAATAAAATATTGTTCGCCAAGCATGTAAAATGAAGAATGTTGTGTTTATGAAAATTTTACATAAAATCGGTCTTTTTGAAATAACCGACATCTGTCCCTTATCGCACCAACAAATGACTAATAAATTCATTGTTCAAATTAATTTCGTCTGTGCAGCTGTTTTCTCTGTATACAGGATGCAGTTATCAGCATATAACATCACAGTCACAGGTATACCATGTGTAATATCGTTGATAAATAACAAAAATAAGAGTGGCCCGACGCTGAGCCTCGCGGGGCATCTGAATAGTCTGTTACTGTACGGCAACAATGATAATTGAAGAAGACGTATTGTTTCTGATATGAAAGATAAGCGGAAGTACAAGTTAGAAGTTGAATATATTTAAGAAGAAAATTCAATTTGAACAGCAACCTATAGTGAGTAACCGTTTTGAAAGCATTTGCAAAAATCGAAAATTGGATGTACTTTATTTCAAGAAATTATAGCTAGTATGAAATCATGCACTGTAGTTACCAAGTGAGTACAGGTAGAAAATACTTTCTTGAATCTGTGCTTTGAATCTGGTAAAATATTGTGCTCATATAAGAATTCAGATATATGCCTATGGATTGCATGCTCTAGGAGCTTACGAGAAGTTTAAATAAGGAGATTGGGTGATAGTTACATACTGTGGATTACCATTTTCATGTATTGGCTTCACTTTTACAGTAACCCAGTCAACCGGATTTTGACCTTGTTGCAAAGATTTCGAAAAAATAATTTTTAGATACTTTGACCCCCACTGCGCATAGCGTTTAGGAACTCATTGGGCAGTCCATCAGGATCTGAAAATTTTTCTTCAAGTTTCAAAAGCAAATATAAAATTCCTTCTTCACTTATTACAATATCAAATGGAGGTGGGTTGGCCACTTCAAGTGTTTCTAGGACTCGGTTATCCTTCGTAAAAGCAAATTTAAAATGGTCGTTGAAATCATAAAGAAGTAACAGAAGAATCACAAGTTTGCAATTAGTGGAACAAATTTTTTACTGCAGTCATTTATGAGGTCTTTTAAACGCTTCAACAAATTGTGAACGTCATCAGTGCTGCTTCAAAGAGAATCAAATTCAAATGATAATAAGTGGGCTATTGATGGGTCATCTGCACAAGATAAATTTCGAAGAGAACCCTCTTGCAGTTCTTCTCTAGAACAAAATCAGAGAGTGTAAGTAACACAACCTAGTGATCCAAAATTCCATGGAGAACAGAGCAGCTAGCTTGAGCAGAGATTGAGCCACGAATAAACAAAAATCTGGAATTGAACTGCAGTTTGATTGTATTTGAGTATATATCAACAATTTGCTTCAAGTCAAAAGAAAACATTATATCCATCAATTCTTCAGCAGTTTTGTCATTACATTGCTGCACAGTGAACGATGGCCACTTATATGCGGTAAATTAAAATCTCCAGCTATAGCAAGTCAATGATCAGGCTTCGCATGCGCAGAAAGGTAGTTGTATAAGTTGTCCACAACATCAACAGAGGAATTTTGTGCGCGATAAAGTACCCCAATACCATACCTCATATTTTCATAATGAGTTTTGCAGAATATGCCCTCGACATTATGTAACACATGCAATTGTGTGCGCGATAAATTGCCCCAATACCATACCTCATAATTTCATAATGAGTTTTGCAGAATATGCCCTCGAAATTATGTAACACAGGCATTTTTGTTATTTGCAGTGACTGTTTGAACAGGATCGCTACCCCACCACCTCTACTGCCCGGATCATTCATATACACATGGTAGCCTTGTGGAACGAATTGACTTCCAAGCATGCTATCGTTCAAGCACGTCTCTGTTAGGATAGCAATATGACGACTATAGGCCAAGAGGGAGCCTTCCGATTCAGCGGTTTCGCAAACGACACTTCTACAATTCATAATTAGTATTTTCAAAGACTGAGTGCTGTATGTGTTGCGTCATTTTTTATTCTTATTTAGATTAACACGTGCGTTTTTCACTTCATTGAAACTAAATAAATTCTC